>NW_004524702.1:6559173-6564826 GCF_000260255.1 Octodon degus
CACTTCTTTCTGTTGCAGGCATTAGAGTTGAACCCTTTGTGTCTCTCTGACAAGATGTTCTGCTCCTGAATCAGCTGGGTGGGTCTTGCCTCTGGCCTCTTTGCAGGGAGTTCTGCTGAAGGGTTCCCTGCTGGGCCTGCGCTCTGGGTCTGTTCAGGATCCCGCGGCCTGGGTCGGCCTGGGTCGTCTCACTCACTCCCTGGCCTGCGCTCTGGGTCTGTTCAGGATCTGGAAGGTGTGGGGGTTTTTTTGTGTTTTTTTTTTTTTTTTGCGATAGGGCCTCACTATGTAGTCAAGATGGCCTCAAATTCACTATGTAGCCTAGGCTGGCCTCAAACTCAGCAGTGCGCTTGCCTCAGCCTCCCAAGTCTGGGATTACAAACATGCATGACCACATGCAGCTGCTGCCACCTAGTTTTAGGAAGTAAGAAATTAGGGACTGGGGAGATAGCTTGGCTGTCTAAGCACCTGCTTGCCAAGCGCAAAGACCAGCTTCCATCCCATGTGTGGGAAGCCAGGGCGTGAAGACACATGCCTGTAATCCCAGCACTGAAGATGCTGAGACAGAAGGATCACTAGGAGTCTGAGCTGTGTAGTGAGACCCTGTACCAAATAAATAAAATATTTTTTTAAAAAATAAGAAATTGGGGCTGGGGAGATGGCTCAGTAGGATAAGCGCTTGACTGGCAAACACAAGGATCTGAGTTCAATCCTTGGTTCTGCAAAAAAAAAAAAAAAATTATGAGGCCGGCAAGATAGCTCAGCGGTCTAAAGTGCCTGCTTAGGCAAGCTTCGGCAGCCACAGGGTCCAAGGTTCAATCCCTGGCACCACATGCCGTGCCAGCCCCACCCTTAGGGTGAGCTGATCCAGCCTCCAAAAAAAGAAAAAGAAAAAAAAATTAGGAAGGATTATTAATCTTTTGGACTCTTTGTATTCCCCCAACTGATCATTTTATACTTTTATGAATTTCTGAACTATATAATAGAATTAGAAAGTGTTAACAGTTAACATGGCCCTACACACGCGCGCACACGTTGGTCTCCCTTATGTTGACATCCTGGCCAGCTGCCTGGCCCCCTGCAAAGGGACACAGAACACTAAAATGTTCGAAAAGGTCCAATGTGAGACATGTGCAGTGCACAGCACCTTCTTTGTCTCGTAGTGTCATTTTAGGATTCAGCCTTTGTTCATTCTGTATCTGTACTATTTATTTATTTATTTATTTATTGAGACAGTCTCACAATGTAGCCCAGGATGGCCTTGAACTCATGGTCATCTTCTTGGCTCATGAAGGATCCTCCTGATGTGGGCCATCATGTCTCTGAATAATAATATAGGGCCAGAGAGGTAGCTGAACAGCATAAGTGCCTGTCTGGCAAGTGCAAAGACCTGAGTTTGATCCCTGACACCAAATAATAATAACAACGACAACAACAATCTTTATCATGCTGAGTAATTCAAGTTGCTTCAAGTTATTCTGGTATTAATATTGCCATGCCTGCTGTTTTTGTTTTGTCTTTTTGGAGATAGGGTTTCACTGTGCATTTTACACTGGCCTTGAACTCACAGCAGTCCTCCTGCCTCAGCCTCTTGAGTGCTAGGATTACAAGCATGTACCATCAGGCCTGGCTTGTTTTTTGTTAAATTGATTTTAAACATTAAGCTAGAGTGTCTTAAAGATGTAGCATTTTCAGCAAATCGATCAGCAAGGATTATGAGAGGACTGACAGAAGCTGGTGTCAGCGAGTGGTTGTGTTCCCTGTAGGTATTTATATTTAGGCATATGTGTTAGTTAATCATTTACTCACCAGTCTGTGATTTCTGGAAACTTCGGAGGTAGCTTGAAGGAAGAGCTGTGTTGGACAGGGTGGTTAGAAAGACCTGTATGTAGGTGGGTGCTTGAGCTGAGAGCTGATTGTGCTTATCTAGCAGATTCAAGGCAGAAGAAACTGTCTAACAGCTCTAATGAAAACTGAAAATGCATTCGAAGAGCAGAAAGACAAACAGTGTGTCTGGGTCCTAAGATCAAGAACAGAGGAGGATTTTCCTGGCTCTGGTCATGTTGGTAATGTAAATTTGCCTTGTGGGTCATGGGGAACCAGCCATCAGAGGGGTTCAAACAGGTGACACATGATCAAAAAAATTTTTTTATACACCTTTTCTAAATTGAGCTATAATTTATAGCCATTAAAATACACAGGTTTGGGACCAGGGAGATGGCTCAGTGGAATAAGCGCTTCCCTGGCAAGCACAAGGGCCTGAGTTCAATCCCTGGTTTTGCTAAATAAATAAAATAAAATAAAATAAAATACACAAGTTTGGGAGACAACCTGCTTGGGCCCCCCTCCTGTCCCTCTCTCAGACAGGAGCTTTCTTTCCCTCAATAAATATATTCTCATTTAAAAAAAAAAAAAACCCACAGGTGTTTGGAGTTGGATGTACAGTTGGATGAGTTTTCATGACTGCATTGATCTGTGAGACTTACATCCCAAGTAAGAGGTGAAGCATTTATCATCCCAGGATCTTCATTGCTCTCCCAGTCACTCACCACTAACACCCTGAAGTACAATTCCTATTTCTTTTATGGTTGATTAACTTACTGACTCTAGGACTTTGCATGGAGTCACTCAGTATGGGAGGCACTGGAGATGGAACCAGGGCCTTATGTGTATGCAGCAAGGAGCTACCCCACCCCTAGACTCTACCCTTGTTACTGGTTTCTTTGCTTGCCATGCTGATTTTTCAAGAGCTAGCAGTTTTAAGGTATAGGCATTAGAAGTTGGCTTGCTTAACAGTGGTTTTGAAGTCCATCCCTGTTGTATGGATCAAGAGCTCATTGGGGGTGGGGTGGGGGAGGTCAGTAGAATAAGCGCTTCCCTGGCAAGCACAAGGGGCTGAGTTCAATCCCTGGTTCCACAAAAGTCAAGCAAGCAAGCAAGCAAGCAAGCAAGATCATTGGGTGTGCTAG
Source organism: Octodon degus (assembly GCF_000260255.1). NCBI lineage: Eukaryota > Metazoa > Chordata > Mammalia > Rodentia > Octodontidae > Octodon > Octodon degus. The sequence goes on from NW_004524702.1 coordinate 6,562,143, forward strand.
TCTTCCACTCCTAATCTAGGTAGACATTCTTAAAACATCTCTGGCCAACAGAAGAGACTGGTCTGTAGATTGTTTTGTAAAATAGTTAGTGAAAGAACGTGCGTTGTGCTTACAGAGGAAAAATGCTCTGCTTGAAGTAAAGAGTATAAAAAAGCCCAGGGTCAGAGAACTGCAAAGTCCTTGGCGGCATCCTAGGAATGTCTGGATTCAGATGTAGAATGGTTGGCCACCCTTCCCCCGCTGTAAACCAGAGGAAATTCTCAGGCGGGAGCCCAGAGTTCTGAGGCTCTGATGAGGCGCCCTGCCAGGAGCTTGGACTTAAATGAGAAGCTGCGGCCTTTAACTTAGGGCAGACCTTTCAGGTCGCTGGTTTATCAGATTTTGTTTCTTCTCCCTCAGGAATTGTCCATTATCTTGTAAGATGTGTTTTCAAAACAGTAGTAGGGGCTGGGGAGATGGCTCAGTGGAATAAGTGCCTCTCTGGCGAGTGCAGGGGCCTAAGTTCAATCCCCGGTTCCGCAAAAAAACAAAAACAAAAACAAAAAAAACACAGAGTAGTTGGGCTCTAGGGTTCTAGATTTTCTTTGACTTGAGAGCTAAGACCTTTTAATACAAATTTGTGGGAGCACCACATAATATTTATGTTTTACAGTTTTCGTTTTAAAAAGTTTTTCTCCCAGAGTTTGTTTTAGTCATGGCCACTTGGACTTCTGTATGCCTCACTTAACTACATGTCAGACTCCTTTTCCCTGCAGGGAAATTTTCTGCCATGACTTCTGTGAACAGGTTTTTTTTAATGTCATTTGTACTGTGTCCTGCTTTTTCATTGACTCTGATCAATCTTATGTTATTCATTGCATCATTTAGCAGCTGCGGGGTTGATTTCTCATGGTCCTGTGCTGGTTATTTATTTATTTATGAATTTAGGGCAGGGTCTACAGGGTGGACAGGGTCTCACTTCATAGATCAGACTCAGACTCATAGTGATTCTCCTGTTTTCAGCCTCCCAAGCGCTGGGTTTACAGGAGCACTCCACCCTGCCCAGTCTCAATGGCTATCTCAGTGCTCTCCGAGGACGGGGCCAGCAGGCACGCCAGGAATTGAACTCTGGCTTCTGTGCTCTGCCAAAGCAGGTGCATAGTCTGCCGAGCTATCTGGCCGGCTCTCCTTGCTGTTTTTAAGAAATCTTTTTTATGATCTCTAGCTGCAATGCTGTCTTCCATATCAGAGATTATGTTCTTATGTTGGCTCATCAGCTACTTATACTTTCAGTGGAATTTTTAATCTCCTGGGTATCAGTTTGAATCTGTTTCATGAATTCCGTTTCTCTTCTATGTGGTACATTCATGGGTTCCGTCATTTTCCTAAGCTCCTCTACTTATTCTCTGTATCTGTTCTGGAGTCGGTAAGCATGTCTTTCATTATAATCATCCTCTCTATAGTTATCTGAGAAATTATTTCTGGTGTTATCTTTTTCTAGGGCCTTGTTTATTTGCTTTGTTCCTTCTACTGTTAGCACTTCAGAGAGCCCAGGCTCCAGATTGCCCCACTTCATTGCCCCCTGAGTTTGGTGTACTGGATGTCTGGGGTTGCACCTTGTTTGTTTTCTGATTGTTTTGTTTAATTCCTGGGTTGATACTTCTGAATTGCCTGTGGCAAGTAGCTTTGTTGCTGTATTTAGAACCCTTAGGCAGTGGCTGCTTCTTAGGGTGCCTCCTCCAGGTGTAGCTGGCTTTTAGGTTTTGAGTCTGTTGCAAGATCCCACCTCTTCTGGGGCTGCTGAGATGGCTCAGTGGTCTAAAGCACCTACTTAGAACAAGCTAAGCTAAGCAAAGCACAGGGACCGCAGTTCAATCCCCCAGCACCACATGCCAGCCAGTCCCGCCCCCTGGTAGGCTGAGCTGGCCACACACACACAAAATAAATGAATAAATATTAAAAAAATTAAGAAACTTATATTCATATAATTAGAATTCTCAAAGTAGAAACTGATAGGCAATAAATATTTAAAAAGAAAAAAGATCCCACCTCTTCAATATATTGGGAACAAGAAGTTACTGCCTGGTTGGCCAGCTCCTGGTTATTTGGCACTGGCCTCCAGTATTTTTTTTTTTTTTTTATCACCTTTAGGCAGTATGTCTTGGTATATCAGGAAGAACTGGTTAGAACAGTTATGTCACTTTGGGTTAAAGTGGTAATAATCAGCAATAACCTTAGCATCAAACACAGCCTAGAAAATGACAGACTGAGGTAACTATTAGTTTGCCACCTTTAACCATATGAAATAGATTTGTGATTCCATAACAAAATCTAAAATGAGCCAGAAATTCTGGACAGTAAGCCCTCCATATGGACGTTTTACCTTCAGAGGAGAAAATTTTCTGGGCTAGGGAGATAGCTCAATGGCATAAGCACGTGCCTGGCAAGTATAAGGTCCTGAGGTCAATCCCAGTACTGGGGGGAAAAACAGAAGAGAAAATTTTAAAAGGTTTAGGTGGAAAAATAGAAAAATACAAAAAGAGGAAGAGATTAAAAGCAAGGCTAGAAGATAGAAGATCATGCAAACTTTGGGAAATGGTAAAGAAGACAGGAGCTAAAGAGAGAAGGAAGAAATAAAAACAACAGAACAATAACATAAAAGTAGAAACCATGTTCACACATGAATAAAAACAAGAACAAACAAC
>NW_004524702.1:6567181-6568585 GCF_000260255.1 Octodon degus
TCTCCCTGGCCCCTTGAATATTTTCTTGACCTTGCACTTGCCAGGCAGGTGCTTATGCCGCTGAGCTATCTCCTCAGCCCCTCCATCTGAATATTTTCAGTTTCCACAGATTCAGAACATAAATGACCGTGTCTAATAACTGCTCCTGTGTCCTTTTCATAAATCTAAGTCAGGCAGGAATCCAAAACCTAATACTATCAGTGGTCACTGTTCCACCTCCCTCTGTCACTCATTGTGTCACATGGGGAGCACGCATCTGGATGCATCTGGCCATGCTGGGGTTTACCTGAGTGAGACTTCTGTATACATTAGTGTTGTTCTTGCCAGACAGAAGCAGAGGTGAGTCACTTGCAGAATCTCCCTTATTCATATTTATGGGAAACTTAGGTACACCCAAAGGTGACCAAAAAAAGCTTTATTCCAATGACTGCATGAAAAAAGAAATTACCACAGCAGTGCGAGTTAACTCATTGCTGATTTTCTTGGTGATACCCTCCCCTCCAAGTTCTTTTCTTCCCGTCTAGTCCCCCAGTTTCACAGCAAAAGTCAAAAGAATTGTTTTATCTCTTAAGTAAGAATAAAACAAAATAATATTTTTCCAAGGCTCCCCTGACTTTCCAGGGAACAGACACAGTTACTCTGTGACTCCTGGCAAGGTGGTAGGGGACTGTGCACATTCTGAATTCCGTAGGGCGGGTAATTGAAGGTGATGCCAGTGTGGATCTAGCCTTATAGATGACTTCTCAGGAATTGGCAGACAGCAGGATACTTGTGGCCGCCAAGCACTGGTAGAGCTCAGGAACAAGTGTGAGGATCTGCTGGGACGCACGAGCTCCTGATGCTCCGTCTGCAAGAGCAGGTCATTTTTGTTTTTGTTTTAAAGAGGCAAATAGTATGGTGGGGGAGGAGTGGGCCTTGTCGCTGCCCATGTAATAGGGCCCAGGAAGCAGAGCTGGTTTGGTTTGGTTTTGGTTTTGGTTTTTTTCATTCTGTTTTGAGACGTGGCTGAAGTGCTGGTCTTCAACTCACGATGATCCTCCTGCCTCCGCCTCCAGAGTGCTGGGATTACAGATACGGGCCAACACTGTTTTGTTTTTTAATTCCTATCTGCAGTAAGGCAAGAGGAATGAAGTGTGTTGATTCTTAAGAATGTGTTCAGTGTGTACTACCCTAAATTTCTGGGTTGTCTAAAACTAATTGCAGCTGGGCATATAGTGGTGCATGTCTAATCCCAGCACTCTGGGACACCAAGACAACGAAAAGCAGGCAAGTTCGAGCCCTGCCTGGGCAATTCAGTGAGACCCTCTCTAAAAGTAAGAAAGGAGAGCAGGGGCTGTAACTCAGTATGAAGGCCCTAGGTTTAGTCCCCAGTACTGCAAGGGGGAAAAAATCCAAAGTAAAAAG
>NW_004524702.1:6569495-6570618 GCF_000260255.1 Octodon degus
TTTTTTTTTTTTTTTTTTTTTGTGGTACTAGGGATTGAACTCAGGACCCTGTGCTTGGACTTACTGTTCTATTATTATTGTATTTCTGCCTTCAGGGTACATGGCAGACGCCTGCCTTAGTGGTAGAAGGAAAGGTTGGAAATGAGGGAGCTCTTCTAGTCTTCTGTGTCGTAGACCAGCACTTCCAGGGGTCAGCTTGCCTAACCACCAGAACTTGTTTTCTCATCTGCACATCAGTAGACCGGTGCTGCCCAGTAAGGGAGGAAATGAATGATAGAGTCTTCATTTGTTAGTACTGATTACTTGGTTAGGATAATCTTTTGTTTATATTGCTTACATTGCTGGGGTGATAATTTGACTGTACTGGCTAGATACATAATTAAAATTAAATCTACCCATTCCTCTTTACTTTTTTTTCCCTTTTGGTACAGGGTCTCATTATGCGGTTCAGACTCATAGTGATCCTCCTGTCTCAGCCTCCCTGGTGCTGGGATACAGGTGTGTGCCACCACACCTGGTTCAGGCTAGCAAGGTATAGTGTTCTGTATCTTGTTGTTGTTCCTCAGCAAGGCATGTGGTACCTGGGATTGAACTCATGACCTTGCACTTGCTAGGCAGGTACTTAGACCACTGAGCTATCTCCCTGTCCTCTCTTTATTTACTTTTTAAAATTTCTCTTCATTTGATGGTGATTGTGGTGTTTTTTTGTTTGTTTGTTTCTTTGTTTTGTTTTTTTGAGACAGGGTCTTGCTATGTAGTACAGGTTGGCCTTGAATATACTATGTACCCCAGGCTGGCCTCAAACTTGTGATCCTCCTGCCTCAGCCTCCTGAGTGCTAGGATTACAGGCATGTGCCACTATGTCCAGTCTCATATTTCCTTTCTTTTTTAAAAAAATTAATTTTATTGAGAAATAGCAATAAGACCATTTCAAAACAGGTCAGTAGGACAGTTACAATAATTAATACATTGCATATTGTTGTTTTCATAGTAGTTATAGTACAAGATGCAGACATGAGATCTTGTCTAAAAACTATTATTATAAATCTTTTCATTGAACTAAGAGAAAGTAGCTGTATATCTAACCTATTTTGTGTGTGTGTATACATTGTATATATACAAT
>NW_004524702.1:6570797-6575560 GCF_000260255.1 Octodon degus
TATTGTAGGTGTGTGAATTCAGCAAAATCCAATATAGTCCAGTAGACCATAAAGTAGGTTTTTTGAGTTTTTCCCTGTATTTTAGGGAAGGGTCTACAGGGTGTTCAGGGTCTCATTGCTAGATTAGACTCATAGTGATTCTCTTGTTTTATGGTCTCCCAAGTGCTGGGATTACAGGCACGCGCCACCACACCCAGCCTCAATCACCGTCTCAGCACACCCCGGGGGCGGGCCAGGCATGACAGGCCAAGGTATTGAACCTCCCTTGCAGGCGCTTAATCCACTGAGCTATTTGGCCGGCCTATATTTCTATTAAACAGTGCTAGTTTGGACAATATTTGGTAAACTGACTTGTAAAATCCGTATGTTCTGCAAGACAGTTAGCGGCGGAGCACTGCTGTACAACTTTCTGCAGTGATACAAGTTTTCTGTGTGCCTGCTGTGAGGGTAGTAGCTGTAAGCACCAGTGTGTGTAGAACACGTGAAATACAAAACATTGCAACGTGGGAAAAGGCACTGAATTACATGTAATTTTAACTTATGTTAAATTTAAATAGACACATATGGTTAATGGTTAATGTATTGAGACAGTGTGAATCTTGAAAATTTATATTCTTTTATTCAGATTTGTACATCTAGGCTTTATCAAATTTCAGACTTGTTAAGTAGCTTAGTATTAAGCATATTAGCCATTACTTTCCTATCACTTGAGACAAAACACTTTGCTGCCCACAGTTGAGAGGAGGAAAGGTTTATTTTGGCTCATTGTTTCAACGTGTTCAGCCCATAATTGGCTGGCCCCTGGCAGGATGGCATGGTGGGCAGTGGCTCCCCTGCGGCTCTGAAGGGGGCTCTGCTGGCGTGGGGATGGCAGTGGTCTCCCCTGACTACTGGCAGCTGCCCACTGTTTACTTGGAGGCCAACCTGGGAACCATTGTGATCTGCCAAAGACCTGTGCCTCTGTTGGTCTGGTGTAGTCAGTGCAGTAACACCAGATTCTACAGAATTATCAAGGACTACGATCCTTGATAAGGGAGGTGCCCAGACAGGGACAGGTTGGGGTGCGCATCTATCTGTGGCAAACAGTTTGAAGATAAGTTTCACCCTGACCCCAAGTTCAGTGGGGCTGGAACTCTTGCAATGGCCAGTGTACACCTGGACACCAAGGGCAACCAGCTCTTTGTGCCCCTTGCCCACACCCAGTGGCTTGATGGCGAAGACACCATCTCTGGCCGAGTGCGCCGTGGAAACCAGTTCCCGGGCCCACCCTGTGAGGACCATCATGGTGCACCTTCTGGGTAGCTCTCTGCCCTCTTGGCCACGCAGCTTCCGGGTGAACCCAAGTGGTGCTGACTCTGATCTTCCTTTTGGCTTTGCACAGCGTGGGAGAGCCAGAGGTGACGGAAGCATGTCTTACGGGGATGCGTCTTTCTCTCCCCAGGGTCTGGGCTGACAGGACTTTGGCGGCACTTACCTCGATGGTCCAGCCCTGTCCTTCCCATGCACTCTGCTGATGCACTTGGATCAAAAGGATGCAAAGTCAGCCCTTAGAGATTTATATTTCAGCCCACTCTCAGGGCTTTGATGGTGACTGCCCTGGCATTCCGAGCCGTCTGTATCCGTCTCCCCATACACTCATCCTAGTCCCTCTGTCCTTGTCACTTCCAGGAAATGTGTGTCTTGCTGTGTTTTCCCTCAAAACCAGAACATGAGCACTGCTGCTCGGGCACGTCAGCGTCCCATGCAAAAGCATGCAGGGTTTTTGCCAAATGAAAAATCGTCCAGCAGTCAAGTTTCTAAGGTGTCCGGGGAATAAGGATGTGTGACGATTGTGAAGGGAGCTTCTCGTCGGGAAGCAGAGGGTTGACCAGGTCTTCCCCAGGAAGGGGTAGAAATCTCCAGAGCTCGAGGACAGATTACATCCTTTGTCAGAAACAACACCTTAAGGGAGAGGCACCACTCAGTTCTTTTAATTAAGACTTTAGAGCAATTAAATAAAAGAGTTTTGTACTTTTTAAAAAAAATCTTAGATGGGAAGGGAGAAAGGAAGTTAATACTTTTGTAGTACATAGATTCATCAAAATAAATTGCCATCTGTTGATGGTTGAGATTAAAAGAAGAGAAAAAATGGTTTGATGGTGGGACCGGGCAGAGGAAAGCTGTGCAAGCCGTGGCAGCCAGGGACAAGAGTGCAGGCTTCAGGTCACACTCCCAGTGATTGCCCCCAACCACACCAGGCCAGGAGCCCCTCCTCCAGTGAATTGATCCACTTATGAACACATGTAGAGGATTATATCACCCCATGACCCAGCCACCTTCCAAAAGCCCCACCGCTGAAAATCTGAGGCCTCCAGAGGACATTTCAGATCATAGAAATAAGTATATAGTGTATGTTTATTATAAGTAACAGGAAATGACAAGTAGTAGTCATTCGTTGTCCGTTACGCAGTGGCTTGGTAGAATTACCAGAGACAGAGTTTGTATAATAAATTACTTATGAAAAAAAAAATTACTGATGGAGTCATTAACTGTATCATTCATGTTTTTAATATGTTTACTAATGAATTGTGAATTGCAGCAAATTAGATAGTTTTGAGTTGTTTCTTTGCTTTTCCTATGTGGGTCCTTCTAAGGTGAGGCTCCATTTGAAAAGTCTGAGTAGTGTGCTACCTTATTAAAAGATTTTCTCTTAAAAGAGAAACCATGCTTTTAATAGATGACCATACTCATAAAAATTTTTTTTTGGAAACGTTTGAAGTTACCATACTCTTTTCGTTCTAAACAAGGCATATACTTAGTTGATCATCCCTATCTTGGAACTCCAGCTGTAAAGTGCTTTCAGATCTGGAGTTTGTGAGTACTCACCTGATGCTCAGGGAATTTCAGATTTCAGATTTTTGGATTAGAGATGTTAAACCTAAAAAGTTTGTGTGGATATTCTTTTGTTTTTTTAATTTTATTTATTTATGTGTGTGTGTGTGTGTGTGTGTGTGGCCAGCTCAGCCCACGAGAGGGCGGGGCTGGCTGGCATGTGGTGCTGGGGGATTGAACCGTGGTCCCTGTGCTTTGCTTAGCTTAGCATGTTCTAAGTAGGTGCTTTAGACCACTGAGCCATCTCACCAGCCCGTGTGGATATTCCAGAATCTGAAAATTTCTGTAATCTGAAACGTTGGTTTTAAATAAGGATTATTCAACATGTGTACATACATAAACATAAGTGCCAGTATTAAGTAATGCTTAATAACTCCCTTTATGTACGTACATGTGTGTTAGTAAATGCAAGTATAACAGAAAATAGCTCCTCTGGCCAGTACACTTCAGTTTCTTAGTTTCTCAGGTAATGAATAGTTCCTCGTCCAGCTTCTGTCTCTTCAAAACAGCTGGTCACTATGATGCACATTGTCCAAGCCCAAGCCCCACTGACAGGCCATGCTGCCTCTGTACTTCCTGCTTGCTCATCCATAGAAGCCCTAGACTGCCAGAGATCAGAGCCTGGTATTTTAGAATAATCCTGATCAGTGCCAGTAATGAAAATAAATCTAGGGCCGGGGAGGTCACACAGTAGAATAAGTGCTTGCCTGCCAAGCACAAGGGCCTGAGTTCAATCCCTGGTTACACCAAAACAAAAAAAACCCAAAGTGAAAATTATCTGCCTCCAAATCCTGGGTGACATTTCAGTTTCTGCTTGCCATTGTACTAGTATTATGTGGTGTTTTTTATTAATTAATTTATTATTGCTTCACAGTGAAAAACTCAAAGTCATCATGTCTGGCATCAAGCGAACGATCAGAGAAACTGACCCTGATTATGAGGATGTATCTGTGGCCCTTCCAAATAAACGGCATAAAGCAATTGAGAATTCAGGTAGAAATTAACTACCTTAGGAATTTCTTTGTTGACATTTGCTTCCGCTTTTTTTCAGATTTATAGGAATTGGAAGAAATCTCCTGTCTCAGCCTGCTGAATGCTGGGGTCACAGTCATATACCACCACGCCCAGCTGGCTGGGCATCTTTTTTTTTTTTTTTCTTTTTTCTTTTTATGGGGTCGATCTTGGGACCTAGCACTTGCCGGGCAAGCACTTAAGCTGCTGAGCTATATGGCCATCTTTTTTGGCGTGAATATTTGAACAATACAAGCTAGTTATTTTGTGGACTGTCCTTCATATTGATTTTATTGGATGTTTCATTTTGAGCAGTGCAGTACTAGGGTCAAACCCAGGGCCTAGCACATGCTAGGCAAGCATTCTACCCCTGGACTATGTCTCCAGGCCTTGGTTGTTCCTGTATGTTTGTTTTTTGTTTTGTTTTGAGACAGGTTCTCACTGAATTGCCCGGGTTGGCCTCAAACTTAAGAACCTTATGTTTCAGCCACCCACGTAGCTAAAGGTACAGGTGTGTGCCTCCACTGTTATGCATCAGATTGGTGGCAAGAGTATGGTGGTGTAGCGGTCTTGGGGCATCATGTCAGAGCGTGCATGATGTCAGCTCGTTCCCAGGATTAGTGCTTTTTAACTTCCCGCCACGTGGTTGAGCGTTTTTTGTTTTTCGACCATTAGGTTTCTCCACTTACAGTTACTGTTTCTTGTGCTTGCGGATTTAAATCAGGACAACTGTCGATTCATTAGGTTTTGGTGTTTGTGTTCTTTGTAGCTCGAGATGCTGCTGTGCAGAAGATTGAGACTATTATCAAAGAGCAGTTTGCGCTTGAGATGAAGAATAAAGAACATGAGATTGAAGTTATTGACCAGGTACAATGATAATG
>NW_004524702.1:6575835-6578496 GCF_000260255.1 Octodon degus
TTAACAAAAATGAAATTAAGGAGGAAAATACAGAAAACCATTACTTTAAATTCCAGCCCCAGAGTCCCTCTGCTCTTGCGTTCATCGTCTCTGTGGGTATGTCTGATGAGTAAGATATACTTTCTGTTGTTTTGGTTTTTGAGGCAGGATCTCACTGTGTAATCCTAGCTGATCTTGAACTCACTGGAAGCTTCTGTCTCATCCTCCCAATGCTAGGATTATAGGTGTGCATTATAAGTACCTATTAATGGATCTCTTTACCTCACGTTTTTATAACCTTTTATTTTTTTTATGTATTTAGTACAGGGTCTACAGGGTATGCTACACAGATCAGACTCATAGTGATCCTCCTGTTTTCACCCTCCCCAGTGCTGGGATTACAGGCTTGTGTGCCACCGTGCCCAGTCTCAATTGCTGTGTCAGCACTCCTATCGGGCGGGGGGCGGGGCTGGGGCCGGGGCTGGCAAAGTATGTTGGGAATTGAACCTGAGTACCTGTGCCTGCCTAAGCGGCACTTTAGTCTGATAAGCTATCTGTTCAGCCCTTTAGTTTTATTTTATTTATTTATCTATTTTTGCGGAACTGGGCATTGAATTCAGGACCTTGTGTTTGCCAGGCAAGCGCTTATTCTACTGAGGTAACTCCCTGGGCCTGATTTTATTTTTAGTCTTTCTCTCTCGCTCTCTCTCTCACTCGTTCTCACTCTGTGTCTCTTTCTTTTTTTTGATACAGGGACTCACTACACAGCTTGGACTTGTAGTGATCTTCCTGTCTCAGCCTCCCTAGCTCTGGGATTACAGATGTGCGCTGCCATGCCGGGTTTCAGTGTCTGGTGTGGTGCACCCATGGTCCCACGGCTGGCACTGCATGCAGAACCAGGGATCAAACCTGAGTCTTTGCACTTGCCAGGCAGGCACTTAGACCTCAGAGCTATCTCCCCGCCCCTGCATCACATTTTTACCTTTTATATCTTTGATAGTTTGATAGATCAGAAATGTCATTTTTTGGGCTGCAGAGATGGCTCAGTGGAGTAAGTGCTTCCCTGGCAAGCACAAGGGCCTGAGTTTAATCCCTGGTTCCACCGAAAAAGAAAAAAAAAGAAATGTTATTTTTCTTTGTTTTTCTTCATTAGAGAAGTTGAGCCTTTTTTCATTTGCATTTCTTATTTTGTGAATTACTATATTTTGCAATTGCTGTATTTTATTTATTTATTTATTCATTCATTCATTTATTTTGGTATCAGGAATAGCACTCAGGACCTTGCATTTGCCAGTGCTATACTCTGCAGTTGCTATATTTTAAAGTAATGAGGTGACACTTGTTTTTAGCGACTGATTGAAGCACGGAGGATGATGGACAAACTTCGGGCCTGTATTGTAGCCAATTACTATGCCTCTGCTGGCCTTCTGAAAGTTTCCGAGGTAAGTATTCCCTGCAGCCAGTCGTTTTGCAGCTGCTGTAGTTATTATGTGTGGGGAAGTTACATCAGTGTAGAAAAGGACTTTAGACCCTCGGAGGCCTAGCCTGCCTGCCTAGGAAAACACGCAGATGTAGCTGTTAGTTGCTGTGTTCCTCTAGTTATCTAAAGGTCCTTTGTGTTCCTTTAGTCATCTCTCTCTGTTGTCAGTAACCCTAAGTCATATATATATATATATAATGTGCTTGGTCCAGGGTCTCACCAGCAGCCCTCGTAGCAATCTTCTGTTTCGGCTTCCTCAGTGCTGGGATTACAGTTGTGTGCCACCATGCCCAGTCTCGGTGGCTCAGTATGCCTAGGGGTGGCCCTGCATGGCATGTGGTACTGGGGATCAAACCCTGGTCCCCGTGTTTGCCTGAGCCAGCACTTACTCCACTGAGCTGTCTCGCCGGCCTTACGTTTTTTGTTCTTATTAATCCTTTTTCCTCCCCCATGGTTAGCGTCATGAGTGGCTGTAAAGATGCAGAGGTGAACGAGGCCTCACAGGGACGAGCCCGGCTGTGCCTCACTTGACTGGCCTGCTCTGGAGGAAGCGATCAGTGGTGGCGTTTCCTTCTACCTTCTCCCCTGGTGTTCCTGATTTACTTTGTTCTGCAAGTCCTGCACTTTTGTGGCAGATTTCAAGTGTACATAAAAGGATAAATAGGCACATATTTTATATACTTAGACTCAACAATTTTAACATTTTGCCATATTTTTTCTTACATTTCTTTAAAACATTTGCAAGGAACTTCCAGGCATCATTACGTGTGGATTCTGATTCTTGAAACAGGCATTTCTCACAATGATGCATTTCTCCTTTTTGTAATAATAATATCCAAGCAGACCATTTCCTGTTATTTGATAGCCAGCCTAAGATCAGATTTTCCTGGTTGTCCCCAACATTTTTTTTTTTTTTTTTTTTTTTGCTTTTTTTTTTTTTTTATTTTAAAATTACTGGTACATATTTATCAGAGAAATAATTATACATTCTGCCCACAATCAATGAGTTTCTGCAAAAAGTTTCAAGGATAGATGTATTTCTTACTCAATTTCCAAAAGATAACGGTTCCCTAAATGAAAGCATTTATATTCCTACAGCTCTAAGGTAAACATTAAAAATGAAAGTACAAAAAATGATCTCTTGGCTTCTGAATAGCTCACTTAGCTACATAAAGTGTTTTCTGTTCCAATATTTTATCAAT
>NW_004524702.1:6578816-6580391 GCF_000260255.1 Octodon degus
CCGCGGTCCCTGGGCTTTGCTAAGCTTGTTCTAAGTAGGTGCTTTAGACCACTGAGCCATCTCACCAGCCCCTACAACGGCATTTTGGCCTGGATTTGGACTCTTAGCTACTAGTCCACCAGCCGCCGCAGCCGCCCGAGGAAGGCGATACTGCTTGTCCTCAGCATCTTTTAAACTGTTTCTTTTTTTTTTTTAAAGACCAGGATCCATCAATACCTGCAGGTTATTTTTAGTAGTTGGTTCCTTTTTTTTTTTCCTCACTCCCTGTGTCTGTGTCTGCCTGTCTGCCTGTCTGCCTGTCTGTCTGTCTGTCTGTCTGCCTGTCTATCTATCTGGATCAAACCCAGGGTTTTCAGCCTGAGCTGGATCCTCAGTCCTTTTTGTTTTTTGAGACAGTCACTCTGAGTGACTAAGTTGCTAGGTGGGGTTCGAACTTGTGCTCTTCCCCCCTTGGCCTCCCGTAATGCCCGTTAGAGTCTGTATTCATTTCCCAGGGCTCCCACAAGCGTGGTGATTGAGAACAACAGGAACTTGCTACCTCACGGCTCTGGTGGCTGGAAGTCCAAAATAAAAGTCAGTGGCTCAGTGTGCCCTTGAGGCTCTGGAGAAGAATCCTCTTACCTTTCCCTATCTGCTGCCTTGCTGGGACTTTGCCTCCAACTTTATATGAGTATTTTCCTTCTGTATGTCTTTTCTGACTCTTTTTGTGTCTTTTAAGGATGTCTTGGATTAGGGTTTACCCCTGTCCAATATGACTTCATTTTTACATGTGGAATTCGCCCATACCTTTGGTGCTAGGGACTGAACCCAAGAGCTCACACATCTCAGCACAGGCTCTACCACGCAGCAGCCCCTGCCCCTTGGCCTGTTACTGAATAAAGTCTGTCATAGATGCAGGGTGGGCATGAATTTTGGAAGGACCCTGTTCAGTCCCAGATTCTGTTGTTTTGTGTTGTGTAGCTCAGTGTGCAGTTCAGGGAAAAGACCTGCAGCGCTAGCGTGTGTGTGATTGTAGGAGTTGTAGGCGGCTGGGCTGTTTGGAGAACTGGTTATTCGGTGAATGTTTTATTGCCGTGCCAGTAGCAGCTCTGATGTGCAGTTCAGTGTTCTAGAAGTGTACCGGTTTCATGTGGTGATGAGCATTTATTCAGGGTATTGAGGTATCCTTCAGTGTTATGATCAGCTTTTTATTTTTAGTTTGCAGTAACAAAACGTGAGAAACCTTTATTATTGAATTTATTAAATATGTACTAAATTATGGAATTTATTTCTTTATTAAGAAACCTTAATTATTGAAAATTAAAAACTTTATTGCTTTTTTGCTTTTAAACACAGGTCCTTGGCCTTTTCACCAGAACAGTTTTAATACAGTTTTCTTTTAATTTTTAATACAGTTTTAAAAGGCAGGCTTCCTAGGAACGTAACTACAGTGTATGTGCAGTGCGTAAAGTAGATACGTCAGATTTTGGCTGAGAGGGATTAAGATATAGCAGAGTGCCCCAGCCCCTCAGCCTAGCACGTGGGGAGCCCTTGTGCATGCATGCTCGGTGCCTGGAAGGCTTTCACCTTCCACCT
>NW_004524702.1:6580821-6582541 GCF_000260255.1 Octodon degus
TTGCGCCCAGTCAGCACTCTGGGTTTTCTGTCGCTGATGAGGAAGACGCAGCTTACGAGAGGCTTGAATTTCATCTTAAGGGTGTGGGAAGTAGGATTTGTAAATAATAGTGACATAACTAAATGTTTTGGAGAGATCTGGTTTTTGCCTACTTTTGGTGAGTTGGGTTAAAGTTTGCTTGCTTTCATTTGTTTTCCAGGGATCCAAGACTTGTGATGCCATGGTTTTTAATCATCCTGCTATCAAGAAATTTTTGGAATCACCATCGAGGTCATCATCTCCTACCAATCAGAGATCAGAAACGCCGTCAGCTAATCATTCAGAAAGTGATTCTTTATCACAGCACAATGACTTCTTATCTGACAAAGACAATAACGGCAATATGGATGTCGAGGAAAGACTCTCAGGCAGTGTGGAGCAGAGGCCGAGCCGAAATGCCGGAAGGGTAGAGTTGGTGGATGGGGTGGGGACCCACGGACAGGAACTAATACTTGTTTCATTTCACTTTACAGGTATCCTAGCAAGTGTAAGGTGTTTTCCTTGTAGAGTGGGGAAACTGAGTCTTGATGAGTTAGAGTTGTATGTGTCCAAAAGCATCAGGCTGAAAACCTACCTCTGCTTTTAGAGCTTACGCTCCAGTGTGTGGACAGTTCCCAGCTAGCGTCCTCGTCTACCTGAGAGAACCTTTAGGTGTTGGCAGCTCAGTGCCTTGTCAGAGGCCTTCCTGTTCTCCTGTTTATTCTTTGAGACAAAGTCTCACCATATCGTTCAGGCTGGCGTTGAACTCGCTGTATAGCTCTGGCTGGACTTGAATTTGAATGATCCTCCTGCCTCAGCCTCCTGAGTACTGGGATTACAGGCGCCACTGCACCTGGCTTGAGTTTATTCTTTCTAAGATGTTATAGGAGGTGAAGTACATAATACAATGAATAAAAAATCACTTGCTAGTGTCTGGCGCTGCCACCTGGTAAACTTGAGTCCCCTGCCCGGCTGTTTTGGCTGTGCAGTCATTACTAGGTCAGACCTGTGGCTTTCTCAGCCTGGCATCCTGGGGTGGGGCATGTTTCCTGGCTGCTTTCTACATATTTAGGCCTCTAGTTTGTTTATTTTCTTTTAAAATTATTTTGATACAGGGTCTCGCTGTGGGGCCAGCATGGTATGTGGTACCAGGGATTAAACCGTTTTCTTACACTTGTCAGGCAGAAACTTAGACTGCCAAGCTATCTCTCCAGCCTGGCCTCAAATATCTGATTGTTTTCCTTAAAAAGTTGTTTATTATTATTATTACTATAAATTCATATATGTTCATTGTTGAAAATTGTGAAGTACAAAAAGGTAAAAAAGAGAAGTAGCTTTTATAAAGTCATTTGTAGTGCTGCCAGTTAAAAAATCAGATCTTCCTTGTGTCTTGTTTGTCTTTTCTTGAGATGGAGTCTTGCCACGTAGAACTTGCTATGTAGCTCAGGCCAGCCTCAAACTCAGGCTCCTCCTGCCTCAGCCTCAGCGCTGGGAGTGTAAGTGCACCGTCATGCCCAGCTAAAAATGCAGAGTTCGTAATGTTTGCATTTATTCCTATCTTTCTAGAATTATTTCTGAGCAACTCTTTTTTTTTTTTGGTACTAGGAATTGAACTTAGGCCTTTGTACTTGCCAGGCAGGCGTTGTGCCCCTGAGCTACACCCCCAGCCCTGAGTAACTCTTACAGATGTTTTTCTTTAAAA
>NW_004524702.1:6583857-6586512 GCF_000260255.1 Octodon degus
GCTGATCTAACGGGGGAGGAGACTTCACGACTTTTTGTGAAGAAAACAATAGTAGTAGGCAATGTGTCCAAGTGAGTATTGGTTGAAACGTCTCATTTTGTAGCTGGCCATTTATTTTAAGACTTGGGCATTGATGTGTCACTCCAGCCTGTACTGGTGCGTGGTTCAGAGCAGGCTGGAGTGAGGCCCAGTTTCCACTTGCCGTGATTGTGTTAACACTCCTCTCCTCTAGTATTCAGTCACAGGAGGCCTCAAGAGTGCTTTTTCGGGAGTGACCTGTGGTCCAGAGACTGACCTGGAGTGAGCAGAGGCTGTTTGAATCTAGATCTGCTGGTTTTCTCTGGGCTACTTCCCTTTGTCGTGCCACTCTTCGGTACCTCTCTGCCTTGCACCATATCCACGAATCTCCAGAAGGGATGGGAAGATGTTGGCTCCAGAATGTTACTGGAGGACCGGCGAGATAGCTCAGTGGGCTAAGCAGCTGCTTAGGCCAGTGCAGGGACTGGGGTTCAGTCCGCTGTACCTCATGCCACACCAGTCCCGCCCCAGGCACCCACAGCCGGCTCCTGAGACTGGGTGTGGTGGCACACGCCTGTAATCCCAGCGCAGGAGTCCGAGCTGCACATGAGACCCTGTACCAAATATAGTAATAAAAAAAACACAACAAAACTAGTATGTCACTGGAGAAGAGGAAGTAATTTCTTACAGTTTCACATGAAGATTGTAAAAGATGCTAATTATGAGGGATGCATTTCACTTAGATAGGAAAGAAACCTTAGGAGCTCGGGATTATTCTCCCAGGGAACCTATTGGTTGTTTATTTTTATTATTTTGGGTTTCTTTGGAAAATAGCTTTTGGTTTGGTTTGGTTTTGGTTTTGGTGCTGGGAATCAAACTCAGGATCTTGCGCTTGCCAGGCAGGCACTGTGCTGCTGAGCTGTATTCTCAAACTCTTGTTTCTGTTTTGAAACAGGATTCTTTTGGCTTTTTCTCCCTTTGTCTTCTTCAAAATCTAAATTAAAGGCCTTTTAGTGACTGTATCAGGGAGCCAAAGAGGTTAAACTCTCACAGGTCCTTGTGACCTGAGAGCGAAACAGACAGGACTTACTTGTAGTCATCATACGTGTGAGCACTTTCGCGTTACACTTTCTGTTACCCCAGTATCACAGGAAGAAGAAAGAGGCCACAGGAAATAGTTTTCCCAAACTTGGAACTATTTTAAAAAGTAAACCAGTATCCAAGGACTGGAGTCCTTACTTGGTGTGTCTGCAACTCTTTGACTCAGAATGAAGTTGTACATGGTAACGATTTCTGAGACATGCGCACTTAAATACATGTTTCATCAAGGTTGTAAATTTGGAGGAACTTGCATCTTCTGATTTAGTTCTGTCCTACAGGCCTTAGCTAATTCCTAAAAGTGTTGATCTGCCTGCCCAACAGAAGTGTTTTAAAGGTGAAACAGAAGGTTGCAGAGCAAGTCTATTTTTTTTTTTTTTTTTTGGAGACAGGGTCTTACTATGCAGCTCGGGCTGGCTTCAGACTCACGGGGATCCTCCTGCCTCAGCCTCCCCAGTGCTAGGATTATAGGCGTGCACCACCCACCATGCCTGGCTTGCAAGCAGTTCTTAAAGGTAGTATTTCTCCAAGGCAGAGAGCTGTCTCTGACAGAGTGATCTTATGCTGTCTTCATTTTTGTCAAACGTCTGGGATTGGATATTTTAATTGAAATATTATGCTGTGTAAATATTTTGTGCTGATATGAATATTATGTACAAGAGATTAAATTGTTGGGGAAAAGATGGTCATAGTGACCAAGTTTTTTTTTTTTTTCTGGAACCAGGGATTGAACTCAGGCCCTTGCGCTTGCCAGGGAAGCGCTTATTCCACTGAGCCATCTCCCCGGCCCCAAGATTTTAAACAGTATCAGTTTTAACTATTTTCCTGATGAAATTGTATTTTGCAGACCTTTTCATTAAGTATGTTTTTTCATGCTCGCCCCACCTCTGGGCATGCTGAGCCACCAAGTCCAGGTTTGGTGGCGCACACCTGTAATCCCCGTGCTGGGGAGGCTAGAAGTAGGAAGATCACTACAAATCCAGGCTGCAAGCTGCGTAGTGAGACTCTGTACCAAATACATTAAAAAAAAAATTTCTGGAATCTCTTTAGAGTAGAAATGAGGCCTTGCTTTTACCTTGCAGTATGATGCTTAGTAAACATTTGAGTGGTCAACAAATTGATGTAGCCATGAAAACTGTTTAGATTCAGTTATTGAAAATAAAGAGATAATAATGGTTAAGTGCCCTAAAGGTCAGGGCCTCACTGCTACCTTTATTATGGTTGGAACTTGGAATGGCTCCTGTGGACTTTCAGAGGACAAGAAACCAGCTACAACCTCTGGGCAGCCCTGCTTCAGCACCAGAAGGGCCTGATACTTTCTCCGCCTGAAATCTTATTGAAATCAACCCCAAGACTACAAACTCCGTAACCCAGGAATGAAACTATACCAGTTTATTTTCATCTCACATACCCATTTGACAGGAAAAGCAAGTTTCAGTTTTTCTTTTAATCTCAGACTGATAAATCAGAGAACAAAACTTTTGGGTAATACCTCTTGGACCAAAAAAAAAAAAGCCAACCAGTGAAAACCAATTGTGT
>NW_004524702.1:6587315-6588414 GCF_000260255.1 Octodon degus
TTTTTTTTTTTTTTTTTTTTGTACTAGTAATCAAACTTAGGATCTTCAGCTGGTTGGGCACACGCTGGTGTCACAGCCATATCCCCAGTCCTGTTGTTAGATTTTTGAAAGAAGGAAGAATTCAGCTCCCTTTCCTGTTCTTTTCCCTCTCCAGGTATATACCACCAGATAAGAGAGAAGAAAATGACCAGTCAACCCATAAGTGGATGGTGTACGTGCGAGGGTCTCGTCGAGAGCCCAGCATTAATCATTTTGTCAAAAAAGTGTGGTTCTTCCTTCATCCCAGCTATAAGCCAAACGACCTTGTGGAAGTTAGGTAAGCACACTCGAGCTGCGCAGCCTAGAAGTACAGGGCTGCGAGGCAGTGATTTAACCTACCAACGTGCCGTGGGATTCTTGTGTTACTGACGACTTCCGTAGCGCTGGCTCTTGGTCTCACTGCAGTCTCTGCTTCCCTCTTGCACGTTGCAGTCTCCCTGGACAGGCCTGTCATGGCCTGCCGGATTTGTCGCCATCCTGATTATTCTAGCTTGTAGCTCCCCGGAGTAAATACTCATTATATAGATGGAGACTTGTATAACATGTTACTATTTTCTGTGTATAGCAGAATTAATACAGGACCTTTCCCCCCTTTCTTTTCTCCCTCTGCCCTCCATCGTCCCCCTTTCCTTAAGAATATTTACTTCCAATTTCACAATTGTTGTTACACATTTTGCTTCTTACTTATACTTTCAGTTCTCACACCAGAGAGACCATGCAGTATTTACATGTACTTAACATTCCAGAAATATTTAATGTGGAGAGTTTCCCATAATCTCGCCCTGTCAGCTTGTCTTGTACATGTACGGCCCTACTCCAGTTGTTTCACAAAGTGGGCTGATCCTGTACATGGTGCTGTGGAGCTGTTGCCTTACGTCTCTGGTGGTTACACTGTCCTTGAGTGTGCTGTGGAGCTGGTTCTGGTGAATTCTCTGGGAAATCTCCTGTGTCCTCTGCTCTGACCAGACATCCCTTCACTCCTGACTCTTAGAGCAAGCGTAGCTGTGTCCCAAGTCTTCTCATCTTGTACGACTGGGTCTGGGAACATGGTAGGCATCTT
>NW_004524702.1:6589774-6590935 GCF_000260255.1 Octodon degus
TCTGGTCTGGTTCTGTCTGTTTCTTTTTTGAGACAGGATCTTGCTACTATGTAGTCCAGGCTGCCCTTCCTGCTTTAGCTTCCCAAAGGCTGGAATTACTGGCATGTACTGCCACACCTAGCCTGGAAGTGAGAGATTTTATAGGTGAATACATGCAGTTACGTTTCTCATCTTTTTTTCTTTTCTTTTCTTTCTTTTTTTTTTTTTTTGGCGGAACTGGAGATTGAACACAGGCCCTTGCCCTTGACAGGCAAGCGCTTATTCTGCTGAGCCATCTTCCCGGCCCCAAGTTTTTCATCTTCATATGAGATAGTAGTTATTTCAACTAGCAGCCAATCTGTTCTTTCTCTGTATCTAATGCACATTAACTTTGCACATACATGCAAATTTGATTCTAGACTTAGTTAACAGTATTTATTACACTATTATATTAGCATTATACTATTTTACTTGTTTTGCCTTATAGCATGTTCTGTATTTCATGGTGTGTGGTCTCATTTAAGTTTTTCTTGGCCATTCCTGAATATAAATGTTTGTTCATATTAATTTGGAATCACATTGTGTATTTACAGAAAGAACTGAACTGAATTAATTACTGCTACCCTCTTTGCCTCAGTACTGGGGGTTGAACCCAGGACCCTGCATTGAGCTGTATTCCCAAACGTTTTTTTACATAGTTTATTTTAAATTTGATCTCACTCCTCAAACTAGCTTTGAATTTGTAATTTTCCTGCCTCAGCCTCCAGAGCTCTGGGATTCCAGGTGTTCACCTCCATGTCTGGCTTGATTATCACTTTTTAAAACGATAAATCAGCTTTCTTCTCTCTGCATACAAGAGCAAGCCTGGGCTTGTCTTTCTGCCTGGACGTCACTTCATCCCTGCTCTCTGTTGTCATGTGCAGTGTGCAGACCCAGGCACACCCCTGCCTGTGCCAGAATAGGGCTGTCTTTGCTCGGCGTTGGTCAGAGGTTTCTTCCTCAGTGGACCCTCCTGTCCTGCCTTCTCCCCAGGTTAAGTCACAGTAGGTGACTATTTGCTTGAATGTTTGGGCTGTTAACAGTATTTTATAGTTTAACAGTAGCTTAGCAAGTAACAGTATTTCCTAAACTTAAATATCCTAAGTTCAAATAAATGCAGTATTTTAAAGATATTTTACTGTG
>NW_004524702.1:6591595-6592749 GCF_000260255.1 Octodon degus
TGAGACCCTGTAGACCCTGTCCCAAATACAGAAAAAAGTTTGACATATTTTTTAGTGTTTGGATCAATAAGACATTTCCTTTAAGTCAGAAGTTGGTTGTCCTAGGAAAACATTTAATGTGAGTAATGTGAGTCAGGTAAAATGTAGTAAGCATTTTTTAAATTTTTATTTTATTAATTACTTTTTTTAAGACAGAGTCTCTGTATAACCTAGGCATACCTTGTACCTCAGTCTCACAAGTGCTGGGTTTACAGACGTGTGCTACTGTAGCTAGCTTTTTTTGTTTGTTTGTTTTTTAATATATTTAGTACAGGGTCTACAGGACTTGTAGTGATCCTCCTGTGTTCAGCCTCCCAAGCCCTGGGATTATAGGCTCGTGCAGGCACTGCCACTCTCAGTTGCTGTCTCGGAGTGCGCCAGGGGTGGGGCCAGCAGAGCAGGCCCAGGGATGGAACCCCTGGTGTTCGTTCTGGAAATGTAGTGGCCTGTTCTCCTTCTCTTGGAGGTCTTTACTTGGATGTTTATTTTCTGTGATTCTAAATGTCATATCTTACATCATGCAGGAGATAAAGGAAGTGTTTTTATAACAGCTATTCAGAAATGTAATGAAAAATGTAATGAAAAATTACAAATGTAATTGTAAATTTAGGTTACCACAAGCAATTTTAAAAGACTGGCCATTTGAATTAATGAGTTAGGAAGGAAGTTCTTTTTTGTTGTGTATTTCTTGACATAGCATTCATTTACTCATTCATTCATTTATTTATTAATTGTCATTTTTTTTCCTTTTTCATTTTTTAAAATTTTTTTATTTTTTTATTTTTTTTGCGCAACCGGGGATTGAACTCAGATCCTTGACATTTGCCAGTCAAGCGCTTATCCTACTGAGCCATCTCCCTGGCCCCCCTTCTTTTTCTTTTTAAAAGCTTCTTGGACTCATAGGGATCCTCCTGTCTCAGCTTCCCCAGTGCTGGGATTATAGTCATGCGTGACCATGCCCAGTTTCGGGGATGCATAGCATGCTGTGCCAAGGGATCGAACTTAGGTCCTTGTGCTTGCCAGGCAGGCAAGACCACTAAACTGTCTCTGTAGCCCAATTTTACTTTCCAGAATACAGATACATTACATTTTCTGTAGCAATGTAAAATACTGTG
>NW_004524702.1:6593519-6594469 GCF_000260255.1 Octodon degus
CAGGGGCCTCCAGCCGGCACCCAGCTGGCTTTCTCCTCCAGGAGGCAGTGGTTGCTCTGTTGCCTTTTCTCTCTGGCTTGTAACCTAGTGGTGTTTTCTTTGCTTTCTAGGCTGCTCTCTCCTGAGGATTTTCATGTTTTGGGCTTTTTTTTAGCTCTTTATTCTGTGCTGTTTTATAACTCAGAGCTGTTTACTTCTCTCGGTTGTGTTCTTGAACTCTGCCCTTACTGAAATCCTATGTCTTTTTTTTTTTTTTAACATTTATTTATTTTATGTGTGTGTGTATGTGTGTGGCCAGCTCAGCCCACCTGGGGGCGGGGCTGGCTGGCATGTGGTGCTGGGGGATTGAACCGCGGTCCCTGTGCTTTGCTTAGCTTGTTCTAAGTAGGTGCTTTAGACCACTGAGCCATCTCACCAGCCCCCCTATGTCCTCTTTAAAGTCTGTATTATGGAAAATTTTACACACATACTAAAGTAGTGTGTCTGTTGAGCATTCATATGTCCATCACAACTAATAATATTGCCAGTCTTGTTCTATTAATTTCCCATTTCTCCTTTCACAGACTACATTATGGCTAAGAATTCTTCAGTCCAGTTACAATTCACACATGGTCTCTTCTACCCATTCACATCATAGCCACTGCATGAAGGAGACGATCTTGTGAACACAGGAGCTTTATTTTAAGCCCTCCAGCAGACATGTCAAATAAATTGTCACTTTCCAATTGAGTATGTCCATGATTTATTTTTTCTTCACCTCTGAGCATCTAGGCTGGGAACACACACCTCACACAGCCTCTGCCTCTCGGGCGCCTGTCACGGGTTCTGGTGCTCTAGTGGGAGCATCAGTCATCTTAGTTCCTTGGTTCTATGAAAGTGATTTAGCTGTAAGCATTCAGTAATTGAACTATAATATAGTGTTGAGTTGGATTTTTCTTTTATAGTTTTAA
>NW_004524702.1:6595149-6600963 GCF_000260255.1 Octodon degus
TGGCTCATGCCTGTAATCCCAGCACTGGGGAGGCTGAAAGGAGGAGGATCACTACGAGTCCAAGCTGCACAATGAGACTCTGTACCAAATACATAAATTAAAAATAAAAAATTTAAAATATAAAAATGGTAGCATTCAGCCTTCTGAGGGGAATGGCAGAGGAGAGCAGAAGGTACACTGTGAGCTTGTTCTCTTCAGTGCTGTGCGCCCTGAAGGTTGGGGAGGCAGTTGGTTGCTTTACAGCATAGTGTATATTCCTGAAAGAGATAAATACACTATTTGGATAAATCTTTTTTACCAGGCAGTACTACATAAAGCTGTTACATGAGATTAAGTGGCTAAAAGCTTTTATATTTTAATCTTTTTCTGTAAAATGGGAAATAATAAACATTGCCTCTTTGTATCAAGGATTATGGGAAGTGGACATGTTTTGGCAGTTATAAAGTTCATGTGTCAAATGTGATACATTTTCCTTGTACAGTGAGAATTAACTAATGTAGCCACATGCTGTAGTATAGCCGCACAAGTTAAATTTTGTGAAGCGTTTCCTCTATACGGGGACGTACTACCATGATAGTAAGTGAAAGCAGAGTATAAGGTGTATGTATATGAGGTCAACTATGATTTTTAAAAAGTCAAGAAAATGATACCAGAATGTTTGAAGTAATGACATTGTGGGCACTTTGTCCTGTTTGTTTTCTAGGTTTTGTTTTTAGTTTTTATTTTTATTTTTTATGTTTTTATATAATAAACGTTTAACTGTTATGATTAAATGTTGGACGATAATTTTTTTAAGGTCCCCTAGGCACTAGATTATACCATTGATACATTGTTACAGTGTTTATCTAAATGTCCCCAAAGCTTCATTTGATCACTGGGGGAACCTCCGGAAGTAATTGGATTTTAGGGGTACAGTAGCTGACTTGCTTTAGGCCGTGGTCATTGTGGGCGCAGCAGGGAAGGCTACAACTCCCTGCCCAGCTCCTCCCCTTGGTCCTGGCTTCGCAGCCCGCATGACCTAAGCAGCTTCACCACGGCAGCCAGCCTGTCAGGGACTGTCAGCACGAACCTTGCGTTTTGTGTTCCAGTGACAAGGAAAGTAACGAAGACCACACATTCCTTCTATATGTGATGTAACTGTAGTATGCTACTTCTTCTATCAATGTACTGTATTGTATCCTAACTTCCTGATTTCTAACATTGTTCCCATTAGTGGCTTCCAAAAGTGAACTAAATAAGCCAAGCACATCTGTAAAATTCCTCTTTCATTGTTTTTGTTCTGCAGTTGTACCTCTTTGGGGCCGGGGAGATAGCTCAGTAGAATAAGCACTTACCTGGCAAGCTCAAGGCCCTGAGTTCAATCCACAGTACTGCAGAAAAAAAAAGAGAGAGATGCTCAAAGTTATGTTAAAAAGCTCTCTGTGTAATTTTCATAATGGACAGTCATGAGAAAAAAAAAAAAAAAAAAAAAAAAAAAAAAAAGTTGTACCTCTTTGAACCCTGAGACACGCAGAGAATTTCCTTCCATTAGCAATAGACAAGTCCTGCTTCGCTTGATGTTTAAGTGTCTTCCTAGAGATTACTGTAAGACTAGACTAGCTTATGACCCAAGAGAACAACAGAAATCAATTAAGGAGCATGCCCTTCAGAAGGGCAGGACCCTGTTCCTTTACTTTTTTTTTTTTTTTTTTGGAACCAGGGATTGAACTCAGGTCCTTGAGCTTGCCGGGCAAGTGCTTATTCCACTGAGCTATCTCCCCAGCTCCTGTTCTTTTACTTTTGAAGAAGGTTTAAAATAGTTTTGCTTTCTTTTTATCTTGATTGCTGCACGGACCAGTGTAAGCTGCAGTGAGCCCCCCAGTCCTTGCAGAGAGGGAGCTCTGTACATAGTTCTTTTTCATTTCAAAAAGTGTTTTTAAATGACAAATGCTTCTTACCAGTTTTTCTAAAAAGTACAACTTTTTTTGTGTGTATTGATCCTGAGACTTTAAAGACCTGTGATTTGGACATATGATTTTATTTTATTTTATTTTTTTTGCTTTTTGAGACAGGGCCTCATTATATAGCCCCGTTAGTCTCGAACTCACTGTGTAGCCCGGCTTGGCTGGCCTCAGTGATCCTCTTGCCTCAGTCTCCCGAGTACTGAGATTACAGGCGTGTGCCAGTGTGCACAGCTGGATCTTCAGTTTTATGGGTATAGCATTTTTCTTGTCCTGTCTATGTTCTCAGAGCCATCTTTGATTCTTCTTTGTTCTGAATATTAAGTTGAAGACCACTCTTCTGTCTTAGCAGTTTGCTTATGTTCCCACCATTGCTAGTTTGCTGCCCTCCTGCCTCCCTCAGTCCCCCTCCCTCCCACCAGTGCAGCCCAAACTGCAAGACCAACATGTTGCTCTTCTTTCAGAAAATGTACCTGCGTCCCTGCTGCTGCGGCAGGCTCCCCTCCCTGCATGCTCCCCTTCCTGTCTCGCAGCAGTTTCCTCATCAGCGCTTACCCAGCTTGAGTGTCTGCGCATGTCCTGAAGATGCCTTGTACCTTCTTCCCTGAGCCTTTTTAAAATGCTCCTCTCCTCTAAGTGCTTGCCGAAAGACTTTTTTTTTCTTCTTTTTTTTAGCAGGATTGGTGGTTGAACTCAGGACCCTGCACTTGCCAAGCAGCAGGCACTTATTCTACTGAGCTATCTCCCTGGCCCTTTTTCTGTTTTTGTTTTTGTTAAAGACTTTTCATTAAAGTTCCTGTGTAACTTCTCCATAACAATTTCTTTACTTTAACATTTTATGATTTCAAATAATGTATATTTGATGCTGTCAAATATTTTTTTTTTTTTTTTCGGAACCAGGAATTAAACTGAGGCCTTTGCACTTGCCAGGCAAGCGCTTATTCTACTGAGCTATCTCCCTGGCTCCCTCAGATATTAAATATAAAGTTCATGTTACCGTTAGGTAGATTTGATGTTCCCAGAACATGAAATTCCCGTCGTACCTCCTGACAGTCACTAAGTAATTGCCACCGCAGCACTTCCCATAACCTACCTAGTAAATAAACTTTCGAAGCCTGTTTCATAATTACCTAAAACCACTTTTGAAGAGATCTTGATGTCATCATCCCAGTTTGATTCTGAAATAATACAAAACAAGACTTCAAGAAATTGTATGCGATATATTGCGTTTGTCTCCTGATGTCCTTCCTCATTTCTTTTCTAGGCAAAATCTATACTGTTCCGATAAGATTTTTGTGTGCTGTTTTCTAATTCCTCTTGCTATTTTCATATAATAATTATTATTTTTTAAATATTTATTTATTTATTTATTTATTTATTTATTTTGTGTGTGTGTGTGTGGCCAGGTCAGCCCACCAGGGGGCGGGGCGGGCTGGCATGTGGTGCTGGGGGATTGAACTGTGGTCCCTGTGCTTTGCTTAGCTTAGCTTGTTCTAAGTAGGTGCTTTAGACCACTGAGCCATCTCACCAGCCCATTCATATAATTATTTTTAAAAATAATTTTATTGAGAAACAGATAGCAGTGAGACATTGTACAATTGTATATGATTTACCAATGGCCCTCTTCAGATCTGGTCAGAAGAGTAAAACATACATTAGTATGGATTATAGAACCATTACAGTATTTCTATGTTCTGGAGAATAGAAAAGTGGATATCAGCTTAAAAAAATGCCCATATCCATATCATGGTCATACACTTGGCTAAGGTTTAAATATGAAAATCCAGCCAAGTGTACATGTCTATAATCCTAGCATTCCACAAAGGTCAGCAAGAGGATGGCCTTGACTTTGAGGCTAGCCTGGGATACATAGCGAGACCATCTCAAAAAATAAAAATCTGTAGGCCCACCGTAGTGGTGCACACGTATAAACCCAGCACTCAGGAGCCTGAGGCAGGAGGATCATTGTGAGTTCGAGACCAGCCTGGGTTACAAAGGGAGCTCGAGGCCAGCCTGAACTGCATAGTGAGACCCTGCCTCAAAAAAAAAAGAAGGCTGGGGAGATAGCTCAGTGGAGTAAGTGCTTGCCTGGCAAACGCAAGGTCCTGGGTTTGATCCCTGGTACCACCAAGAAAACAAACAAACAAAAAAAACAGAAAGGAAGGGGCTGGAGAGATGGCTCAGTGGTCTAAAGCACCTACATGGAACAAGCTTGGCAAAGCACAGGGATCACGGTTCAATCCTCCAGCACCACATGCCAGCCAGCTGCGCCTCCTGGTGGGCTGAGCTGGCCACACACACACACAATAAATGTTAAAATAAAAAAAAATAAAAAAAACAGGAAAATCTCTCCCATGGGAATACTTTTAATTAGTCACCCTATATTGCTTTTTTATAATCCCCAAGAATTATAGTCTTGGGGCCAGCAAGATGGCTCAGTAGAACAAGTGTTTGCCTGGCAAGCACATGGGCCTCAGTTCCACAAAAAAAAAAAAAAAAAAAAAACTACAGTCTCATTTTTTATTGCATTTACCACCCTACCAGGGCTTCATCAGTTTTTTCCTCTTACCTTTCCTTTCTGCCCAACTTAATCTTTTCCTGTCAGTCTTCATGTGCAATTTCATTATTTATTTTATTGTTTGATTGTTTTGAGATCGGGTCTCATTATGTACTTCAGGCTGGCGTTGAACTCACAGTGATCCTCCTGCTGGCATATAATTTTTGTTTTTGTGAGATGTGGTCTTACTGTATAGTTCAGGCTGGCCCTAAACTTACTGTGTGTCCCAGGCTGACCTTGAACACATGGCAGCCCTCCTGCCGCATCCTCCTGAGTGCTGGGATTATGGGCATACGTTACCATGTCTAGTTCTGTACAGAATTTTTGTAAATTCATCTTTGTAATTGTGTAATACTTCACAAAATGATGGTCCTTATAGGCATTCCTCTTTACTAGACATATTGTTTAATTTGTAGTATAAATAATGCTTTGGCAAATATCTTTTGTAAAACTTCCCTTTTTTGTATTGTCCTTATAATAGCTCTACAGAAGTACATAATTTGTACAATATAGTGCCAATATATTTTGTTAAAATTTCCCCCAGAAAATTGAAGGTTTTTATTGAAGTGATTTTTATTGAATTGAAAGTTTACATCATGAAAAAGTAGTTCTTATGGTAGGAAGACTTATGGTGAAAGGAGTTCTAGCTGAGGTTAAGATTGTGCCCTAAGGGTTATAACTAAGCCAAGTGAAATCTAACCCTCTTCCCTGCCTTCCACAGCTGGATAGGACGTACACTGGCTTGCAGACGCTTGGGGCAGAGACGGTGGGTATTTCTCTCTCCTTCCAGAGGGGGTGGACTTGCCGGGGAGAGGGAGTGAACACTAAATTGATCTTTCAGTTATAGTTTAAAAACCCCTAGTAAAGTGCATCACGCTTTGGTGAGCGGTTTGGTGGCACGAAATGCAGCCTTGCTGTGAGCCGCCCCTGCAGTCTGGAAAGCCCGCGCCACTAGCCAGCGGGCCCTCCCTCCCGCCCTCCCCAGCCCTGGAAAGCGATGCGCTGCTTGGCGTCCTTGGCAAGGCTTTGGCTCCTCTGGGGAGCCCAAGATGGAACCGTGGAATCGTCTGTGACTGCTGTACTGTACTTGGCGTCATCCCAAGATTCATGCACGTTGTGTGTGTCAGAATTGCCTTTTATTTTGGGAAACAATGGAACAAAGTTTCATAATCAAATAAGAATAACAGTATCATTAATTTCATCTAGTTACTCTGAGCACAAAACATGAACCAAAAATTTATTTATTTATTTATTTTTAATTTTTTTTTAATTTATTTTATTTGTGTATGTGTGTGTGTGTGTGTGTGTGGCCAGCTC
>NW_004524702.1:6602429-6625339 GCF_000260255.1 Octodon degus
ATGATGAGAATTTAAAAAGTGTACTTAGTAGCTATTTGTATTTCTTCTTCTGAGAAGTATCTATCTTTTTAGTTATAGTTTAAAAACTCCTAATAAAATACATCTCATTTGGTTGCCTTTTTTTTTTTTTGATGGGGTCTTTTCTGGGGGGGTTGGCCCTAGCGTTTTTGGGTTTCGCATATAGCAGGGATCAAACTCAGTACCTTGTGCTTGCCAGGCAGGCACTTATGCCACTGAGCCATCTCCCCGGCCCCCTGCATATATTCTTGATATTAGTCCTCTGAAAAAACCTCTTTCCGTGGATTGTCTCTTCATCCTGTTGATTATTTCCTTTGCTGAGCAGAAACTTTTTCATCTTCACAATCCCGTTTATTGACCCACATTACTTTTTTTTGTACTGGGAAATCTGGCTCAGGATCTTGCGCACTTGCCAAGGCAGGCACTTATGCTGATGAGCTGATTCTCTGGCACCGCTTATCCCTGTCCTCAAGAATTGCACCTGTTTTATCTCCCAGTATATTGTTTCTTTTTTTTTTTTTGCGGAACTAGGGATTGAACTCAGGCCCTTGAGCTTGCCAGGGAAGCGCTTATTCCACTGAACCATCTCCCTGGCCCCTATCGTTTCTATCTTATCGTAGAGATCTTTGACCCGTTTTGGTTTTAGTTGAATATGTGGTGAAATCTTTGGGTCTAGACTCAGTCTTCTGCATTTAGGTGCCCAGTTTCCCCAGCACCACTGAAGAGGTTAGCTTTCCCCCAGTGCATACTTTTGGCTTCTTTGTCCAAGATCAAATAGTTGTATGTGCCTGGAATTGTTTTGGCTTCTTCTCTTCTGTTCCATTGATCATCATGCCTGTTTTTGTGCCAGTGCCATGCTGTTTTAATTGCTATACTTTTATAGTATTTAAGTCTGGGATTTTTTTTTGTTTGATTTTTGTTTTTTGATACAGGCTGATAATGGGCTTTTAACTCACTTTGTAGCCCAGGCTGGCTTCGAACTCACAGCAGTCCTGCCTCATCCTCCTAAGTGCTGCAAGTCTGGGATTGTGATGTCACCTATTTTGTTCTTGTTACCCAGGGTTACTTTTGCTATTCTGGGTCTCTTCTGATTCCCTGTAATTTTAGGATTGTTTTCTCTAGGTCTATGAGAGATGACATTGGTAGTTGATTAGGATTGCATTAAATCTATATATAACTTGATTGATTGATTGATTGATTGATTGATTGATTTTGGTGGAACTGGGGATTGAACTCGGGCCCTTGCGCTTGCCAGGAAAGTGCTTATTCTACTGAGCTATCTCCCTAGCCCCTGTATATCACTTTTAAAAGTATATTCATTTCATTATGTTGGTTCTGCCTAACCAGGATACATTTCCATTCTCTGGTATCCTCCTCAGTTTCCTTTTTCAGTCTAATGTAGTTTTCACTATGGATGTCTTCTACTTCCTCATTAGGTTAATTTGTAAGTATTTTAATTCTTTTGATCCTATTATGCCTTTATAAGGCTAAATAATGCCTGTTTTATGTGTAGGCCATGCAGCCATGCACACTAGGGCTGCCTGGGTGTGATAGCCTTCATAAATACCAGTTTTTTGGTTCCCTTGAGTCTTTTCCCACAAGTGGAATTGCCGTACTGTATGGTAATGCTATTTTAAATTATTTTTTATGAATTTCTGTAGTATTTTCCATGATGGCTACAACAGTTTATTTTGTTTTTGCAGTACTGGGGATTGAACTCAGGATCTTGCGCTTGCCAGGCAAGCCTTGAACTCACTGTGTAGCCCAGGCTGGCCTCAAACTTGGAGCCATCCTCCTGCCTCAGCTTCCTGAGTGCTGGGATCACAGCACTGTCCCTTTATTTTATTTATTTATTTATTTATTTATCTATTTATTTATTTTGCGGAACTGGGGATTGAACTCAGATCCTTGAGTTTGTCAGTCAAGCGCTTATCCTACTGAGCCATCTCCCCGGCCCTGTCCCATTATTTATGAAATTACAAGATTATGGATGACCTTGGCCCCTGTGGAAGGTCCTTTGGCCAAATGTGGGGAACTTGCTCAGTTGATCAGTCGGGGCCCAGCCTTTGTCATTATGCACATGATGTCTAGAACTTTGTAGTAAATGCTAAAAGCAGGAAGTGTCAGCTTTCACCTTTGTACCCTCTCTTCTCTTTTTAATATTCATAACATAGTGTCAGCAGTAGATAGCTAATTAACAAGTTATCAAAATTAGCTAACTCTTACTATTCAAAGAGCTGTTCTGTGTTTGCCAGGAGATACTTCCTGAGCACCTACCCCACGCTGTGCACTGGTCAGGGTGTTAGGAAATGCAGAGCTGAACAGGACGGCTCCCCTCTCTCAGAGTTACATTCTTGTGGTTCTTTAGAACTGGGAGAGTAGGCAGCAGACATAGGAGCAAGCAAGGGGGCACAGCGCACGTGCCTGGTGTGCACAGGCCCTGGCTCTGAGCTCAAGCACCACCCCCCAAAAATAAAGCTGGGCCGGGGAGATGGCTCAGTAGAATAAGTGCTTTCCTGGCAAGCGCAAGGGCCTGAGTTCAATTCCTGGTTCCACAAAAACAAAAAATAAAGCTATTTTCAGTTACAGGTAAACAGCTGTGAAGTGATGAACAAGACAGTAGCCAGGGGAATGCAGTTGTTTCTTGGGTAATGAGGAAGGGTCCTGAGCAGGTGACATTTCGCTGAAACCCACTAGTGAGAAAGGCAGTCATGCGAAGATTTAGGGGAACTGTACTAAGAAGGAGAAATGGCAAGTGGCAAGATGTCTGGGGTATACTTAGGTCTGGCGGCCAGGAGACTGCATCCCGGGGCTCACCCTTTAGTCCTGGATATGAGGTTGCCTTTCAGATGTGATGAGAAACTGCTGTCACCTGTCTAGGGTACCGTGTTCTGGAACAGGACTTGAGCTTCCTGGGACATGGATGCTGGACTCATGCCCCGAATTGTTGCCCGATTGTGTAGGTAGTGGATGTCGAGCTCCATCGGCACTCTCTCGGAGAAGACTCTGCTTACCCCCAGTCCTCCGAGTCAGACGTCTCTGACGCCCCTCCATCTTTACCTTTGACCATTCCAGCCCCCGTGAAGGCATCTTCACCCATAAAGCCGTCCCTCGAGCCAGGGCCCGACAGCTCCGTGGAGAAAGGTAAGAGGTGGCGTTGACCTTCTGCACAGTCGGGCGCTGGGCTTCGGCCTCATTCGCACGATGGCCTGCCTTCGGCACCCTTATGCAGATGGGAAGTAAAGTTTTCCTAAGCAGATGTGCTGCCCCTGCCTCAGTTCCTCTTATCACGGGGACAGACTTCCTGCTTCTCTCAGAAACTCCTTTCTCCATAGCATTCTGTGGAGATTTTATAAAATGCAGATGTCACTAAAAATTAGTACTAAGGTTTTTGTTTGTTGTTGTTTTGCAGTACTGAGGATTGAACTGAGGGGTGTTCTACCCCTGAGCTATGTCCTCAGCCCTTTATATTTTTCATTTTGAGGTCCTGAGTTGCCCTGGCTGGCTTGGAACTTGGAATCTTCCTCTCTTGGCTTCTTGAGTAACTGGGCCCACAGGCATGTGCCACATCTAGCGCCCGTCTAGATACTCGGTATTTATGCCTTGCTGAAGACTGTATGGTTCAGCTGCTACTTCTGTAAACAGGAGAATTGAGGGTTCAGTATCTAATCTTATTTAAAGTAATGTTGACCTTGGCATTTTCTTCATTAAATAAGTATATACATATATATTTAAATGTTCTCATATGCAAATATGGAGATACAAAATTGATTCCAAGTGTTACTAGTTATATCTCAGCGTTTTCCCCCCCCACGGTACTGGGGGTCAAACTCAGGACCTTGTGCTTGACAGGCAGGTGCTTATGTCACTGAGCTATCACCCCGGCCCTTATCTTACCCCGGCGTATATTTTATTTTTATTTTTTTTATTTTTTATTTTTTTTGTGGAACTGGGGATTGAACTCAGATCCTTGCGTTTGCCAGTCAAGCGCTTATCCTACTGAGCCATCTCCCTGGCCCCCGGCACATATTTTAATGTGATAATATTTAAATTCTTTTATAGAATTCAATCTTTATTTTTTTATTAATTTTATTGAGAAACAAATAGCAAGACAGTTTCAAAACCGATTAGTAGGACAGTTTCAATAACTAATGCATTGCATATTGTTGTCTTCATAGTGGTTATTCATAGTACAAGATGCAGACATGATATCCTGTCCAAACACTATTAGTATAAATCTTTTTCTCATTGAATTAAGAGAAAGCAGCTGTACATATCCTATTTTGTATATACAGATACAAAATGGTCCCTCATTTATAGCCCCCTTTTTTGTTTAGTTTTGTCAGAGATGGGTATTCCATTGCCATTTGAGTATTGTAGGTGCGTGAATTCAGCAAAATAATCCAATATAGCCCAGCAGTCCATGATAGTAGTGGGCTATCCACAGACTGGCGCTGTCAGAAGACGTTGACGTGAGCTTCGTCTTTATTTCTGTTGAATCCTCTTTATGAGCTTTTAATGAGTGAGGACATTAGTAGATTTAAGTGAATGCTTTCTGAGTTTTTCTACTCTAGACAGTTTTTCAGTTCATATGTTAAAAAGCAAAGAACGTAATGAACTTAGGTTCTTTTTATATTGTACGTGGTTTAAAATTAATGTTTTCAAATTTCTTAGAAGCATGTCAACTAAATAGGATTCTAAATATGATTTTACTTCCCAAAAATATGTATTTCCCAAAAAATATGTAAAGGTAATTGATTATTTACTACCAGTAATTGATTTAAATAGGTATTGAATAGTGAACAATACAGTAAAACTTTTGTTCTTTTGCCATGTGGTAATAACTGATGACCTCTCATGTGTTTGTTAAATTTCACACAGGATTCTCAGCCAGCAGTGAAGCTGAGAGACACAATACATTTTATTCTTTGCCATCTTCATTGGAAAGAACGCCCACTAAAGTGACAGCGTCCCAGAAAGTCACCTTTTGTTCTCATGGCAACTCAGCTTTCCAGCCAATAGCATCAAGCTGCAAAATTGTACCGCAAAGTCAGATTCCTAATCCTGAGTCACCTGGAAAATCTTTCCAGCCCATTACCATGAGCTGCAAGATTGTTTCAGGTATGGGGAAGATACGCGTCAATTTGACTGGAGGTTAGAATTGTGGGAGAGGACTTTTTAGCCGTGTTTATCAAAAGACTTAATCACTGTTGATTGGCAAAGCTGTCACAATGAGAAACACACTCGTTTATGCAGTTTTTGAGTAGAGTGGAGAAATGAAACCCCAAATGGTCAGATTTTTGTCTCCTTAGAATTAGCACAGGTCAGTTTTTTCTAGGGTACATCGCTGAAACTAAGTTAGGAAATGGGTGTGGCAATTTAGAATGACTAGTAATAGAACAGGGTGAGAGGCTGTTAGCTTGGAGTTAAGCTTTACAGAGTGGGAATGGAAATCTTTTTTATTCTCTATCACTGCCAAGTTACTCATTCCTGTGACGGGTAGATGTCCTAATGCTTCCTTTCACTAGTTAGGTTGTCCTTTGCCTCGTGACAGTGCCGTGTTTTATTAATAGGAACACACTCTGATTTTGGCTGGGCTTTAGAAAAACAAGTAAGGGGCAGCTGAAAACATCTAGACAGAGGAGAACTGCACAGTACTTAAATGAAAGAGAGAAACAGGAGTTTTGATGCTAAAAGTGAACAGCTAAGTGGAAACGTGATCCAGATCTTTTTTTTTTTTTTGCGGGACTGGGGATTGAACTCAGGCCCTTGCGCTTGCCAGGAAGTGCTTATTCCACTGAGCCATCTCCCTGGCCCCCAGATCTTGATAATTCAAGAGTTTAGTTTTACCCGCCAGTCACAGTTGTGGACCTTAGTGCTTCAGAGAAGAAATAGGCGAACACAGAAATGAGTTTAAAGCCAGGTGTGGTGCAAGCCTATAATCTCAGCACTCAGGAGACTGAGGTAGGAGAGATACCCCAAATTCAGGGCCAGCCCAGACCTCATAGTGAGTTCAAGGCCAGCCTGAACTGTATAGCAAGACCATGTATTAAAAACTGGAAAAAAAAAAAGAAGAAAAAAGAAATGAGGGGTCAGGAATGTAGCTCAGTGGCACAGTGCCTGCCTGGCAAGGGCAAGGTCTTAAGTTCAATTTCCAGTGCCCCCCCAAATTTAAAAATAAGTAATAAGTAAAAAGCAAATGAGTCTGGGCATGGAGGTGCACTCCTATAATCCCAGCACTCAGGAGGCTGAAGCAGGAGGATCTTTGGGATTTCAAGACCAGCCTGGGCTACAAAGTGAGCCCAAGGCCAGTCTAAACTGCGTAGTGGGGGCTGGTGAGATGGCTCAGTGGTCTAAAGCACCTACTTAGAACAAGCTTAGCAAAGCACAGGGACCGCGGTTCAATCCCCCAGCACCACATGCCAGCCAGCCCCGCCCCCTGGTGGGCTGAGCTGGCCACACACACACACACACAAATGTTTAAAAAAAAAGATAATTAACTTTAAAAAAATAAAATAAAATAAACTGCGTAGTGAAATCCTGTCTCAAAAAAGGCAAAAAAAAAAAAGAAAAAAGAAATGAGTCTGAAGTTCAGAGAAATAGTAGATGACATGTTGATCAATAAGGCCATGCAGAATGAGTAGCCCTAGAGATGGCCTGTGAGAACACAAGTCTTTTTGCTGCTGTTTTTTTTTTTTTTTTTTTTTTTTTTTTTTCTTTCAGAAGTCTTTTTGGATTGTGGCTGGGATGTGGTGTTGACAAACACTTTGTCTTGAATTTCAGTTTTCCTATTTGGAATACTTTGCAAATCAAAACATCATGTTCCTTAATCTGGCCGTGCACTTCATTTTCTCCCTAATTTTAGTGGTTTTTAGTATAACCAGTATTACAGCAACCTGCCCGTGATAGTAAGAGGTTCCTCATACCAAAATACAGCAGTTCCACACTGTTAAATAAAGCACTGCTCGTTAAGCCTCACTGTGCACGCTGGAGGATGTGCGGGTGCGGCTCATCCTCAGCGGGCCTGGGTTTGACCATCGGAGTCCTTTCTTTCCCATGAGTTCCGCAGGAGTCTGCTTCTGCTGCATGTAGGACGCAGAGTGCAGCGCTCTGCCCCTGGCTTCTCCTGCACCCCTGCTGTCGCTGCTCAGTGCCTGAAGCACGCAGTCAGCCTCATGGCATCCTCTTTTTCCCACTGGCTGCCTTTGTCCCCTCCCTTCTCCCGTTTCCTTTCTCTCTCCATCTCTCCCACTGACCCTCTTTCCTTTCTCTTTCTTTCTTTTGCAGTACTGCAGATTGAACCCAGGGCCTTTTCCCTGAGCTTCATCTCCAGCCTTCTTTATTTTGAGACAAGGTCTCACTGGGTTGGCCAGGCTGGACTTGAACTTGTGATCCTTCTCCCTCAGCCTCCTAGAGTGCTGGGATTACAAGTGTGTGCCACCATGTGTGGCTTAAGCATCTTAGATGAGTGACACATTTGTATTTCATTTCTCTTCTCTCTTTAATTGACAAAGGTTCCCCAATCTCAACTCCAAGTCCATCACCATTGCCTCGAACCCCAACTTCCACACCAGTCCATGTGAAGCAGGGTGCGGCCAGCTCAGTCATAAACAACCCTTACGCTGTTCTGGATAAGCCCGGGCAGGCTATTGGAGTCTCCACTGCAAGTACAGGTGTGTATTTGGTCAGTATTTGTTCTTCATAGCCATCAAGTAGAATGAAATCTCCATCCATAAATAAGAACACACGAAAGAAACATTAATGCTGCTTCGCTGAGAGAGTTACATTTTTAAGAATTAATAGTGAGGGGCTGGTGAGATGGCTCAGTGGTCTAAAGCACCTACTAAGAACAAGCTTAGCAAAGCACAGGGACCGCGGCTCAATCCCCCAGCACCACATGCCAGCCAGCCAGCCCCGCCCCCTGGTGGGCTGAGCTGGCCCCCCCCACAAATAAATAAAGTAATTAATTTAAAAAAAAGAATAGTGAACATAACTAATTTTCATTTAGAAGTGAAATTCTTGTTTGGGAGTCTGTAAGTCCACGTGATTGCTGGCATTTCCCAAGTTAATTAAGCCTTTGATATGCTGATAGCTTTGTAGGCCATATGCATTTCTTTCTAAACAAGAAAGAAATTTTTCCTCCATATAACATAATCCCATCTAAGTGTAATGCTTTTTTTCCTTCAATTTTTGGTGTTCTTTCACAAGTATTATTTTATTCCCTCTACTTAACATGTTCCCAAGTGTAAACTTTCCCATTTAAGAGAAATAGTGAAAAGAGAAATGAAACAAAATAAAAATAATTATAAAGTAATAAGACTATTATATTGTGTTTTATCTTGTATTTTTTTGAGACAGGGTCTTACTGTGTAGTGTAGATCAGCCTTGGATTGTATATTGTAGATTAGTCTCAGGCTGGTGGCAGTCTTTGTGCCTCAGCCTCCCAAAGGCTGAGATTTCAGGGGTACCACCATGCCCAGCTGGGTTATTTTTATTTTTTGTTTTAATGTATTGGATTTAACACACATTCACATACGTTGGGTTTTTCAAAGTTGTTGTTGCTCTTTTGAAAAGCTAGGCACTTTACAGACTTATAATTCTGGAATGCCTATTTCAAAAATACCGTTTTGGGGACCTTGCTAACCTTTTGGACATATTTTTGAGTGGCAGTTACACACCCTTTGAGGATGATTGGTATTAGGAATCAGCCAGTCCTTAGCGGCAAGTTTGGGAGATGGAGCAGGTGATAGACACCATTATAAGTCTTGATTTACTACTATTAATAATGTGACTTTTTTTTATCAGACCCCAGAAGTTGTGTGCGTAGGTGTAGGACATTTAATGTGGGCAGCACTGGGGACAGCTGTGGCCTCTAAGGAAGCAGCTTTGCAAGAGCTGGCCTTCAGCCAATGTACATGTTCTGGCCCATGTGTGAGCTGACCAGGCCCGTTCTGCTCTGACCCTCTGAGGAGTGGAGAGTGTCGTGCACTCATGTCCTCTGTCCTTACTAGTTTCTTACCCTTTTTCAGCATGAGCATATGATCAGTTTTCTCAAGGTGAGTCTTCAAATTTTTTTTTCCATAATAATTTCAGGGTTGTGAATTTTCAGTCCTTAAAAATGAAAAAGCCGGGCATGGTGGCACATGCCTATAATCCCAGCACTGTAGGAGGCTGAGGCAGGAAGAATGCAAGCTTGAGCCTAGCCCATACAACTTAGCATGAGACCCTCTTTGAAAATAAAAATTTTTTAAAGGGTTAGGGAAGCTGGGGAGATAACACAGCAGCGCAGTGCCTGCCTGGCAAACACAAGATCCTGAGTTTGATTCCAGGTACCAAAAAAAAAATTAGGGAAATTAGGG
This sequence comes from Octodon degus, assembly GCF_000260255.1. Lineage (NCBI taxonomy): Eukaryota > Metazoa > Chordata > Mammalia > Rodentia > Octodontidae > Octodon > Octodon degus. The sequence continues at coordinate 6,611,807 of NW_004524702.1, forward strand.
AAGTAGTTTAACATGAAGGCATTAGGTTTAATCCTCAATACTACACAAACACACAAAAGACAAGGAATAGGAAAGTGAGAGGGGTGTGGAAAGGGTTAAAAGTTACATTTTGTGACGTCACACTTCATTTATACTTAATTTTTATGTCTGCCTTGTTTATTAGGAAGTCCTACGAACAAGCTCTCCACGGCTTCTCAGGTCTCCCAGGCAACAGGTTCCCCTGTTCCCAAAATTCATGGAAGTAGTTTTGTAACATCTGCTGTCAAGGTAAAACTTGTGCATTTTGCTAGTTTGTGAAGCCTGTGTGCTGCCCGGCAGCGGAGGGGCTTCTCACAGCAGGTGGGATCCTGAAGCGCTGCCTCGGCTTGTGTCCAGGGGCCATGCAGTGTGAGGTTGGAAGCTTAGTAAAGAGGTGGCCTTGTTTATTTTTTTGGAAGGGACAACTTGGCTAAAAACATTTTCCTCTAAAATATTCATTTGACAAATGTTAAATTTTTCCTCCATTTCCAAGGAGTAAATTTATTTCCTTTTCCATGTGTTAGCCTTTTACTTACTTGAAAATAATTCTCTCTACAAGGTTTGTTTGGTCTCGTTCTTTCAAATAAGCAGTCCTTTAAAATTGGGCCCTCCAAATAAGAAAGTGGTAACCATCTGCGTGCACTTGGCAGACGCTTCTCTGGTTTTTGATCGGATTTCCTGTTTATGCATTATAGCCTCTTTACCTTGTACGCCCTCGAGGTGTGGACGGAGGACCCCTGAGGATGCCCAGTGCCAAACACAGCGTGTCTTCTGTCACGCTGATCTGAATGGTTTCCTGGCACAGACTGAGGTCTTCCTCTAAAGTGTGCCGTGTTGGAGTCACGTCCTATGCGAACGTCCGCGTCACAGTGATTCTCCTGAAGCTTTTAACTTTGCCAGGCGCTTTTTTTTTTTTTGTAATGCTGGGGATGGAGCCCAGCACTCAGGCTGACCTAGATCCCTGTCATTTTCATCGGGTGCCCCAGTTCAGGCCTGCACTGCTTCACCAGGCTGGCGGATTCATTCCTGCTGTTCATTGATGAACTTTTGAGACATAGTCAAGAAATGTTCTCAACCCTAAAGTTTAATTATGGCACGTTACCTGTGAGATTGGAGTTCTGTCTCGCAGAATTAAACAATTGTGACCACAATTTGAAAGAATATTAGTGCAACATTGCACCTACTCATTTCATGTATTTAGTCCTAAGCGATATAACACACACAATACAGCCCCTGTTCTCTAGCTGTCTAGTGGGGGACAGGAAGCCAGGCACATGCATGTCAAGTAACAACTAAATATTAGAGGTTATGGGAAAGGCATGCTTTCATCAGATGGCAAGATACACACGAGCACATTTTTATTGAGCTCCTCTTTGCATTTGGTCCTAAAATGCAGGTGTAGCCAGGTGAGGTGGCGCACGCCTGTAATCCCAGCACTTGGGATGCAGAGGCAAGAGGATTGCTGTGCATTCAAGGCCAGCCTGGGTTACAGAGCGAGCCCCAGGCCGGGCGGAACTGCAGAGTGAAACCCTGTCTCAGATACACAGCCCAGCCCGAAACAGCACAGGTGTAGAGGCGTGGAGCACTCCTCACAATTTTGGTCTGCTTTGTTTAGTATTTTGCTTGTTCATGTTGCTCAAGAATGCCACAGGTTTTATTAAATACAAGTGAATAGAATATCTGAAAGTGTCCGTTTTGACCTGGCTGCACAATATGTGTTTTGTACACACAGCAGGAGGATTCTCTGTTTGCGTCTATGCCACCTCTTTGCCCAATTGGGAGTCACCCGAAGGTTCAGAGCCCCAAGCCTGTAACTGGAGGACTTGGAGCTTTCACAAAAGTGAGTATTGCGTAGGGTGTCGTCCTTCCGGTCCCTTGGTCTTGTTACATAGGCCTTTCTGTGACATGTTGAAGTGAGCCCCCTACCCCAGCATGTGTGTCTCAGCTCTGAGGCAGACCTGAGTTCTGAGACTTCCGTTAGCGTTGTCTGCTTCCTTAGAGCCCAGCAACTGGAGAGCTGGGAAACACAGACTTCGTGATAGTTCTCTCTATGTGCTTTTTGCCACCAGTCTCTAAAACCCGAGATGGAAGCACAGGATCAAGTCTAGGTCCTATGATTGGTCTCTTTATTTATTTTTTAATTTATTTTTTTTGGTGAAACCAGGGATTGAACTCAGGCCCTTGCGCTTGCCAGGGAAGCGCTTATTCCTCTGAACCATCTCCCTGGCCCCAAACGACTGAGCTAATGGGCAGGCTCCCTGGACTCTTTAATAGCAGTTACGGGCTGTGTTTAAGCAGTACTTGACCCTTCTTGTGGAGTTAGCCTAATAAAGCTTGAATTCAAGCTTTTGTTAATAATCTCAACACACAGAATAGGTATGGATACTGGTAAGTTTTTCCATGGGACATTTATTCAGTGTCGCTCTGTTTGTACAAGGTGATCATCAAACAGGAGCCTGGTGAAGCCCCCCATGTGCCCACGGCAGGAGCTGCCAGTCAGTCACCACTTCCTCAGTATGTGACTGTGAAAGGGGGTCACATGATAACTGTGTCCCCTCAGAAGCAAGTCGTAACTGCTGCAGAAGGGAGTGCCCCGTCACCAAAGATTCAGCCTTCCAAGGTTTGTGTGGGTAGGGGTTGGAGTTCAGCATGTAAATGAACATTGTCTAAGTAATTGACAAGTGCTGGAAAGGTTTGGGCTGACAGAGTTGCTGATCCCATAAAATGCTGCAGATGACAGTCCAGTTGGAAAAACAGGTCAGTAGACAGTGAGCCTGCCTGCCCTGGAGCATCTCTGACAAATCACAAAGGTCCAGAAACTGCCCCAGTGGCAGGGGACAGCTGTGTCCGCACTGGCAGCGGGACTAGCTTCCCAGACGCAGCCTTCTGATTGATTCAAAAGAGTGCTGTCGCTCTGTTGTCCAGGCTGTGTTTAATGATTCTTGCCTCTTCAAAAGCATAGTTTTCCTTTAGAGACAATTCGTGGGGAATTCGTGTATTAGGAGAACTTATAAGGCAGCACTTAGCTCTGTGCTTTCCTACAGTGACTGGAAAGAATCTGCTGAGTGCTTGTGTGTGCAGGCCCTCGTATCTGCCCGTTAGCTGTGGTCCTCACACCACCCTGCAGGGTGGGTATTTTCAGCTGGGTTTTACAAATTGGGACACTATGGCCCGGAGAAGTCAAGCATGCCTTCAAGAATGTGTGGCTGACGTGCAGTGCACTGGGATGCAGAGTGCCATGGCAACAGCTTCATGGAGAGGGAAGTGGCCTCGAGTGGGTTCCTGTGCCATTGCAGCCATACTGGGGCCCCCTGGAGTGGTCTCTAGCTCCAGGAGTTAAGTGATCCACTGTGGCTGTCCTGGCCATGAGGAGTGCCTGGGAGCTCCTCAGAGCCCTTGGGCTGGGCCTCCCTCACTTGCTGGCCTGGAGTGGAGGTGGGCCAGGAGTCTAGAGGCAGAAAGAGCAGGCCTTGGTCTCTTGACTGCTACCATCCTGTCTAAGTAGCCTTCACACTTGCCCAGGCCTGGAGTCCCAAGAGCCAGTGTCCTCACCCACTGGCAGCCTGGTGAAGACAGTGTTCGGGTCCCGGCTGCCATGCTTGCTGTGACACAGATGGGCTATGCAGCCTCTGGGACTGCTTCTCACTGTGTAAAATGGGTGTGTCTTCCTAGCTGCCTAACAGTCCACAGTGTCCTCACTCCTGGAGAGTCCAGGCCATTCTCAAACCCACACCCTCTTCCAGAAAAAGGAGCTGCACTCCATCCCATGCAAGCCCACCAATTTTATTTATTTATTTATTTATTTATTTATTTATTTATTTATTTTTAATGTATTTGGTACAGGGTCTCACTACACAGCTCAGACTTGTAGTGATCCTCCTGTTTTCAGCCTCCCCAGCGCTGGGATTACAGGTGTCCACCGCCACGCCCAGTCAAGTCTACCAATTGTCAATGCAGGTTTTTATTTGGCTGTATATACAATTTAAGCTTATTAAAATTTGTATAGTATTTGCAAGTTAAATAATCATGGGGGGTCAAAAGGGGATGTATGGCTAGTGAGCAATGTGGGAGTTAAACCAGGTCTGGTTATTCCAGCTTCCGATCCCAAAACTGGGAAAAATTAGTGAGATGTCTCTGACTCCACATGGCATCAGAGAAAGGTAATTACTTGTGTTCCGGGAAGTAAATTCTGAAGCTACTAAGTGTATTTTGTGGGTAATTTTTCAACTGGAAGGCCAGATTTTCTAAGGAGAGTGAATTGAGAGGAATTCTAAAATAGATACCTGGATAAGGATTTCTAATTCATAGTAAGAATCATCTACAGATCTAAAGTACGGATACCTAAGGCATCTCTTAGTGAATCAGAATCTCCTTTGGAGTAGGGGTATGACAACCAAATGGGAATCTACTTTTTTTTTTGTATTTAGGACAAAGGAGTAGGGTGTACAGGGTCTCCCTGCATAGATCCTCCTGTTTACAGCCTCCCAAGTGCTGGGATTACAGGCCTGTGCCACCACACCCAGTCTCAGCATGCCCCCGGGGCGGGGCTGGCACAGCAGGCCAGGGGATGGAACTCCTGGCCCCGTGTCTGCCTAAGCAGGCGCTTTAATATGCTGAGCTATTTGGCCAGCCCTTGAATCCACGTTTTTAATAAGCCCTCCTGCTAATTTGTCATAGACAGGTACAGAGCTACAGCATCAAGTTTAATTTTGGGGGGCTTCAGGAGCCAAGACTGGAATTGAACATTTTGTCACCGTTCTTCAACGAAATCACTGTCATCTCTACTTTTGTTCAGACTTGTCTTACATGTTCCTCAAAATCTACTATGTTTCAGAGAAAAATATGTCATTTTCCTGATGTGTAGGGTGCATAGTTTTCTTGTTTTGTGTAGTTTTTTTGAGATTGGGTTTCGCTGGATACTTCAGGCAGGTCTTGAACTCACTAGAGAGCCCTGGTTGGCCTCAAACTTGCGTCAGTCCTTCTGCCTCATTGTTCCGAGTGTGGGAATTCCAGGCAGATGCCACCACAGCCAGTGCCCAGTGTAGGTTTTGAATCAGGCTGGTATTGCTGTTGGTGCCCAGAAGTTCTGGGGCAGTTTGGTCTGCTCTTGCCACTTTGCATTGTGCTAGCCTGCTCATCCTACACTGCTGAGCCACCGTTCTGTCCTGTCACGGTGATGCATCCGTACTAGGAGTAGAAGACTAAGAGGAGGCAGGCGGGTCTGTGCTGGAGTGCCCGAGCAAGGCTGGGCACATGGTGCCGAGTGGCAGAGGAGGAGCTGGCAGGAGGCGTTGCTCTACCCCAGTGTCTTAGCATGCGTTTGCGCTTGACGTACGGAGCTGTCTGTGAGTCCCTGGCTGTTGTCCAAGTGCATTCCTAGAGCCTGCCTGAACATGAGAAGCTAGAAAAAGCTATCATTTCCTCTCCCCACAATTTTGGCAAAATAGACTACACCTTTTTTTTTTTTTTTTTTTTTTGGCAGAACCAGGGATTGAACTCAGGTCCTTGCACTTGGCAGGCAATCACTTACTCTACTGAACTATCTCCCTGGCCCCAACTACAGCTTTTTAAATTTATTTATTTATTTTTTGTGGAACTGGGGATTGAACTCAGGCCCTTGCTCTTGCCAGGCAAGCGCTTATTCTACTGAGCCATCTCCTCGGCCCCTTTTAAAAATTTTTTTATGACAGTAGAAAAAGGGTCTCCCTCTAGCAAGAAAAGATAACAGCTGAAGACCTACTGGGTTCTTTGTGGCCAGGAAGCGGTGGGGCTTTGTGAAAGTCTGAGAGCTTTGGAATTAGCTTCTCCTTGTGTGATGTGGGCAGGTTATTCAGTCTAAACCCTGTTCTTTTTTCTAGTCAGTGGGATCCTGTCTCCTTTCAGGCCTGCAGGAAAATGAGAGAGTTCGTGTATAAAGGACCTAGGAGGGAGGGGCCAGCGTCACTAGATGGTAACAAGTGCCAGCTTGTGCGGAGACGGGCCCAGGGCCATGGGGTGGCTGCAGAGCACACGGGGCTGTGGTGTTCAGTAGGCAGAGGCAGGTCGCAGCCGCGGAATCGCCCAGAGGGTGCTGGATTCTGACTTGTCGCAGGTGTGCACACGGCCCCAGAGGGAGAATGGACGCCCGTATGTGTCTGGTGAACTGCGGTATCAGTTACAGAACAGAGGTCCTCTGCTTCATAAAGCTAGGGAGGAAATCGGCGCCTCCCGAGAGGGTGTGGAGTGCACGTACGAGGAGAGACGTCGTCACGCGAGTTTAAGTTGTAAGCCAAAATGGGTTGTTTAAAAGAGGAAAAATGACTTGGCCTCACAGTGTGTTCTACCTAAGGACCTTCGCTGGTGCCCATACCAGCTGTGCAGAGTTATCCGCTACAGAATGTAGACTTTCTCAGTTTTTCTGTTCCACAGCAGAAGGGGACATTGACATTGGCCTTGGGAAAGCTGCTGTGCGGAGTGGATAAGGTCTGTTGGTAAAGACTGCCCTCTGGTGGCGACTCGGGGCACCGGTTCTCTCAGGTTCTTGAGAGGGCTGAAGTCCACTGTGCTCTCCCTAGGAACACCACTAGAGTGTGAATTAGAAGGATTTTTGTTGTTGTTGTTGCTCGAATGCCTTCAGGGCACTTTTGGCCAGCGGGAGAGGTGTGAGGTTCGAACTCCAGCAACCTGAGGCTGACAGCTTTGTGGAAGCAGCCACTTAGAGGCCTGAGCTAGGGCCAGGCCGCCTAGAGTGTGAATTTGATATGAAGCATTTTAACCTGTGCTTTTATTACATAAATACATAGCCATAGAAGACAGAGTGTGTTTTGGAGATTTACATAAGATACACTTTTTTGCAGCTGTTTATACAGACACTTGTAGTCTTCATTCATTCATTTAGATTAGAAAGAAACATAGCAACAAGTAACTTCTTAAAAATCAGTTGGACCCGGGTATGGTGGCGGTGGCGCACGCTTGTAATCACAGCCCTTGGGAGGCTGAAGCAGGAGTATAACTGAGCTCAAGGCCAGGCTGGGTTACATAGTTATTCTAATGTTTCATTTGGTCAACTAAAAATGTTTTCGAAATAAAAGGCATTGGCTAATAAACATTACTGAACTAAATGTACAGTATGGTCCCAATTCTGTGTTATAAAAGATTAATGTTGACAAATATTTCTGGATGTGTAGAACTTTTCTTTAGACTTCTTTAAATTTCTTTGTTTAGAAGTCTTTTAGACTTCTTTTATGTCCCAAATTTTCTGTTATGAAACTCCTATTACTTTATAATCAAAATAAATTCTAAAAAAAATAGTTGAAGTTAGACAATAGCTTTCAAGCATCCGTTACCGCACCGAAGCTGAGGGACTGCCACGGTCGCATCTGCCCAGGCAGCCTTTCTAGAGGGCTGGGTCAGATGCCAGTGTCACATCCGGGCTCTTGTTTTGTTCTTTGCTTGAGCAGAGTGGCTGCTTTGATCCAGGAGGACTCGCCATGCCTGAGAGCAACCCTGTCCCCCTCTGCTCTGAACAGGTTGTTGGGGTGCCCGTTGGGTCTGCCCTACCTTCGGCTGTGAAGCAGGCTGTGGCAATCAGTGGTGGCCAGATCCTTGTTGCCAAGGCCGGCTCTTCTGTGGCCAAAGCAGTTGGTCCAAAGCAAGTTGTGACCCAAGGAGTTGCCAAAGCAATTGTGAGCGGAGGTGGAGGGACCATCGTGGCGCAGCCGGTGCAGGCCTTGAGCAAGGCGCAGGTCACCGCCTCTGGCCCTCAGAAGAGCGGATCCCAGGGCTCAGGTAACCACTCCACATTGGGGCTCCTGGAATTGCCTGTGTTGGTGATTTGACTCGGTAGTGATTTTGACTAGGAAAGCCTAGTAGGTTGGTGCTATCAGAAGCGTGTAAAGATGTTTGTTTTTTGTCATGGGACATTTTACATAAGCATTTAAAAGTAGCTTGCTTCTGAATTGTATTGTCTGTTTATGACAACAAAGTACAAGAATAGTAGCAATAGAAGGTATTTCTTGAAGGGCCGGGGAGATAGCTCAGTAGAATAAGCGCTTCCGTGGCAAGCGCAAGGGCCTGAGTTCAATCCCTGGTTCTGCCAAAAAAAAAAAAAAAAAAAGGTATTTATTGATATTCCTTCAGCTATAAACAGCCATTTTCATCTGTCCTCATCCCTACTTTTGAGTTGTATGTGAGATTTAAAACCCTGATATAGTCCGCATCTTGTACAGCAATTAACCATTAGGAAGAATGTATACAATGTGTTAATTATTGAAACTGTCCTACCAGTTTGGTTTGAAACTGTCTCATTGCTATTTGTTTCTCAATAAATTTATGGAAAAAAAACCCCTGATATAGGGGCCGGGGATGTAGCTCAGTAGTACAGCATTTGCCTGGCGAGCACAAGGTCCGTACTCTATTCGCAGCACCAAAATAAATATTTGTATATATTCTTGATAAACATAATTTATTTATTTAAATATATATAAATATATATTTTTATATAAATATACGTATTTATATATATATGTGTATATATATATTCTTGATGTGACCAGTTTACCAGCAGCTTTTTGAGATACTGGCTAGAGTTTCTCTATGAAACAGAAACTAGAATACATTGTAGCACGTATTCCAGCCCTTGATGTACTGTATTGCTTCTATGAAGGGATGGCGAGATCTCATGTTTATTTTTAAGGTCCTGACCAGGGCAGAGTAGTGAGTAGGGAAAATAGAAGATTATTGACCGTAAGATAAAAATTTCAGAGGCAGCACGATGCTGGCGACAGCACCATTCGTGTCGCGGCATCTTGAGCAAGTGCATGGGGTAGGTTGGGAGAAGTGATCTTTGGGTTTTAGACGGTTGGTGGTTTTTTCTTTCTTTTTTTTTTTTTTTTTTTTTTTTTTTTTTGCGGAACTGGGGATTGAACTTAGGCCTTTGCGCTTGTCAGAGAAGTGCTTATTCTACTGAGCCATCTCCCCGGCCCTTTTTTTTCTTTTTTGAGGCATGGTCTTGTTTTGTACTTCAGGCTGGCCTTGAACTCACTCTGTAGCCCAGGCTGGCCTCAGACTTGTGGCCGTCTTCCTGCTTCAGCCTTCCAAGTGCTGGTGTTACAGCACAGTACTCTGCGGAGTACAGCAGCAGTTCTGCGGTGGTGGGGCTGAGGCTGGTGCAGTGTAGATAGAGCCCCTGAGTGTTAGTGTGCTTAGCACACCTGAGTCCCTGGGCCCCGTAGTCTTCGCAGTATGGCTTAGGGTAAGCCAGCGTAGAGCCATTCGAGGCAAAACTGGGGCATGTGATCAGCTTGCTTATAAACAGCTAAATTAGTTTGTGATGGGCTCTTCTGATGTGTAAATAATTTTTAAATTAGCAAGATATTTGTATCAGCCTTTTTTTTTCTCCCAGTGCTTGGGATTGACTACAAGGCCATCTTACTGAGCTACATCATCGTCCCTTTTTAGTTCTTAGTTTGAGATAATTTCTCCATAAATTTGAAGCTGGGCTCGAATTTGGGAGCCTCCTGTCTCAGTCTCTCAGAGTACTGGCATTACAGATGTGTGCTGCTATACCTGGCTGAGTACTAGACTTTAAAGTGTCTAGAAAACAGTCACTGTTAGCATTTTTATTTTTTTATTTGTTTTTATTTAATTTTTTTGCAGAACTAGGGACTGAACTCAGGCCCTTGTACTTGCTGGGGAAGCGCTTATTCTACTAGGCCATCTCCCCAGCCCCACTGTTGGCATTTTTTTTTTTTTTTGGTGGGAACAGGGATTGAACTCAGGTCCTTCTGCTTGCCAGGGAAGCATTTATTCCACTGAGCCATCTCCCCGGCCCACTGTTAGCATTTTTAAATAAGTACCTATTACTCTGTACTTTAGACTGTTGTCCATAATTCCAATTTGTCTTACTGTTTTTCTTCATTTTTCCTCTTGTTTCCCCCCTTACCATTCTAGTAATGGCAACATTGCAGCTACCAGCCACTAATTTGGCCAACTTGGCAAACTTGCCTCCAGGCACTAAACTGTACCTCACCACGAACAGCAAGAACCCTTCAGGGAAAGGGAAGCTGCTGCTGATCCCACAGGGAGCCATCCTGCGAGCGACCAACAATGCCAGTTAGTCCACCCTTGAGTTATGGGTCCTGGGTCTCTGGCGTGTTCCTCTCAGCCCGAGAAGTGGCGGTTCTTACTTCCAGGGAGTGTTTCTTCCAGCATTTGCCATGGCTCTAAAACATACTTACGCTCTACCTGGAAATGGGTATAAGTCATCAGAGAATTAGGCGGTAACGCTGTTACCCTGGCTTCCCTGCTCAGAGTTAGGGACCCCCCTCAGTGGAGAGGTGTCGGGGTAGAGGCTGTTGGGAGAAAGCTGTCTTGCTGACCCACAGCTAAGAGTTCTTGCTTCTTTTTTGCTGGGTGTTCAGTATTGTCTCCTTCCACAAACTGGGGACCTGTTTTCATTTAAAGGAGATGGAATAGGATTAGAATCAAGCATCTCTATTTACCATTATTTAGACTTGTTGTACATTTGCTAGACTTGGAGATAAAAGCAGAAGTAAAGGCTCCATCCTAAGTGTGTACACCTTAAGAGTGCCTCCTGGAAATGAGTTTTATATCTTTGCTTTGACATACAGGCAACTCCACTTTGGGTTGTCTACAAAAGGGAAGAGTGAGAGGAATGACTTACTTCCCTCTGATCAGAAGCAGAATGGTACAGCAGCCAGGCTCATTAAAAATTAATTCGCATTGGGCCGGGGAGATAGCTCAGCAGTCTGAAGTACCTGCTTAGGCAAGCTTAAGCACAGGGACTGTGGTTCGAGTCCCCAGCACCACCCTGCCCTGGGCTGACAGGCTGAGCCGGCCACAAAAATAATAATAATTTTAAAAAATAACTGGCCTTGCTAAATGTAGTGTAAGCCGTTTACCATTTGTTTATCCCTGTGAGGAGTCATTGCCACTCTCAGTCAGGTATATTTTCCACATCCTAAAACAGTCAAATGTCAGAAGATTAAATGATAAAGGACAACATAAGCCTTCCACAATTCACCCAGAAAGCTACTTAGGTTTTGTGATAGCCATAGGTATACAGTGAACCATCGAGAAGGGAGTTTTTTCCAGCAGTAATAATTGGGGGAACTGAAGTGGAGAGAGAAGTTGAGTGTGGTCCTGGTAACCCATTGTGTGGTCTCAGCGCGTCGTAACGGGTCATTGGCATTACCAGAGGGGAAGTAAAGACTCCCTTTGAGATGAAGTTCGAAGAGCAAAAAAAGACCAGGCCCCTGGAGCCATTATAAATGAGGATGGTTTGATTAAAGAAGGTATTGTCAGACTCATGATTTCCCCAACCAAGTCTGCACACTTGTCAAACACAAATCCTTTCCTGCACGTAGAGCTAAAATACAACCATTTACCACTGGGGGGTTGAGTAGTCCCTGTCCAAAATGCTTGGGGCTAGAGGTGTTTCAGATTTGTTTTTTTATTTGTACAGACTAGAAGTTGACCATCCCTAATCCAAACATCGGAAATACAGTGCTCATAAAATTTCAGGTTCCAGATTACACATGCTCAGCCTGTGAATAGATTCTGATCTCATGGGCAAACCCCAGGAAGTGCTCCTCGTCACAGAATAGACAGACTACGGAGGAGGAGGAAGGTGGCAGGAGAGGGAGTGGCGCAGGCTTCAAAGAGGCGCTCTAGACTCACCTGCCTTTTTCTGGTAACGCTTTGCTTGACACTTCTTGTGATGCCACTCTCGCTCTGTCTTGTATTTGTAGACCTGCAGTCGAGCTCAGCTACGAGCGGCACTGGTGGCGCAGGTGGTAGCGGCGGTGGCGGTAGTGGTGGCGGCAGCGGAGGAGGAGGAGGAGGAGCACAGAGCACTGCCGGCCCTGGTGGGGTCTCCCAGCACCTCACGTACACGTCCTACATCCTCAAGCAAACTCCCCAGGTCTGCTCGTTTGTGCCTGAGCTTTATTGTCATCGTGCTGTCTAGTATTGCCTGTATTTATAGTGGATTTACTGACATTTTTAGCCCTGTTATAAATCTGTTATGTGGGGATTGGTTTGTTTGAGAGATGAGGAAACACTCAGGAAAGCCTCTAACTTACCTGAGATCTCCCTGCTAAGCTGTGGTAGTGCTTGGGCTTAAACCTAGCTGTTGCCACCTTGAGGAAAATGCCTACTGTGCGTGTTGTCTCCCAGCTGTAGGAGACAATAAATACTGTCACTGTACAGCTGGCATTTTGTTCTTGGAAGGCCTTAACCAAAGCAGTAGTATCAAGTTGTGGCATTTGGGTTAGGTTGGATTCGGGGTTTTGAGCACCGTGAAGGGAGCCTACTTCAGCTGGCAGCGATTCAGAGGCAGAGCAAGCGTTTGAATTTAACAAGTTCCTGGGGTTGTTTGTTCCCCCTAATTTAGGGCACATTTTTGGTTGGTCAACCCTCACCCCAGACATCTGGGAAACAGCTGGCTGCTGGGTCCGTGGTCCAGGGAACGCTGGGAGTCGGCTCCTCTTCGGCACAAGGACAGCAAACACTGAAAGTTATCTCTGGACAGAAAACCACTTTGTTTACACAGGTAAGCTCCTGCCTGCATAACGCCTGACACATGATTGTGGCACTTGGCTACATGTTTGCAGCTTGTACCTTAGCAGACTCTTTAAGTTCAAGAGGAATTAAGGTTACATAAGAAAATGAGTAACAAAATAGTACAGGAAAATAATAGATCTTGAGGTTTTGGAAAATATAAGTAGAATAAAGAAGTAAGGCCAAGGGTTGCTCAGATACACAGTGGGTTTCTGTACAGTTAATAAATAGGATGTAAATTTAGCAACAAAAGCAAAAAGAAACATGATCAGTTGTTAAAAAAAATCACACTATTTGAATAAAACAACATATAGTATTTCCTTAAAAGAAACAGATTTACTTTAGTATAAAATTTCTCAGATGGAACTTCATATAGAAGACCTCAAATAGTGTAACAGATGATTTTATTTTTATTTTTTGTAACAGATGAATTTAGTCACATCATCCATTCAGTGAGCTTTCCTAGCAGGTTGGGAGCGCGTCTCTGCGTCTCTTCGGTGGTGCTGGGCTCAGCTCAGGGCTCTGCATGTGCGGGCGCGTCTTCTGCCTGTGCTCTCCGGCGCGGGGTTTCTGTAACGTCCTTCAGTGTGCATCAAAGTTGACAGAATTTTGATTGGGAGGGACATCATAATCATCTCAAGGAAGACCCTCTTGTCACATCTACAAACTTAGCAGAGAAGCAGAAAGAGACAGCAGTGTGACACCATCCGAGTCTGTGTGTCATCAGCGTTTCTCCAAAAAGGAAATATTAGGTTTTTTTCAGATACATTTTTTGTGTATCATGTTTTCTTTTTTCCAGTTTGTCAATCGTATTGATTGGTTTTTGTTAATTATTAATTGCCTTTTTTTTTTTTTTTTGGTCTTTTTGAGACAAGGTCTCACTTTCTTCCTTCTCCAAACAACCTAGAAACTGAAGTTATTTTTCATTTTCTCTCCAGTTTAGTTTATTTTTTA
>NW_004524702.1:6634463-6635616 GCF_000260255.1 Octodon degus
GCTGGGAGTGCACAGAAGGGAGGGAGGCCCCACGGCGAGACCGGCAGCCTCGGGGTCCAGCCAGCGTCATCCCTGCTGGCGGCTGTGAGCTGTTCCTGTCCACCTCTCAGAGGTCCTAAAGGTGCTCACTGTCACTCCGGGGCCAACCTTCCTGTCCATGTGCCCTGCGGGACACACTTTTCAGAGCATATCCAACCATAGCACTGTGTGTGTGTGTGTGTGTGTGTGTGTGTGTGTGTGTGTGTGTGTGTGTGTGTGTATGACAAGAGTTTTACTAGGCAGATCCTCCTGCCTCAGCCTCTTGGGTGCTGGGATCACAGGCGTGCACCACCCAGCCCCTCAGCAGTATTTATAGACTTAAGTTAATTATTTTTCTAACCCAAGATACACATTTTCTTCTGTGCTGTGAAACATTAACAGATGAGTTGCATACTTACCAGCTAGTAACTTGGACATGCATTCTTTACTTGTTCTGAGTTGGTGGTCAGGGCAGATCACTAACTCAGAAGTTATAATACTGACTTCAGTAGTGGCTGTGCTGGCGTCCGTCCTCGCCCGCCGAGGGGCTCCTTGCCCCGCAGCTGCGCCAGCAGAGGTCAGAGGCCCTAATGTTGAGGAGGCGCTTGAGCACCTCCTGCGGTCTTGATTAGCAGGACTGCCTGGGCACTGTGTGCTCGAGGTGGATGTGGAATTAAGTGGGCCTCTTAACCTGGACGCCACCACTACTTCCGCCGTTCTCTTTCTGCAGGCAGCCCCCGGGGGACAGGCATCGCTCATGAAAATATCCGATAGCACCTTAAAGTCTGTGCCGGCCACCTCGCAGCTCTCAAAGCCTGGAACCACCATGCTGCGTGTAGCAGGAGGGGTCATCACAGCGGCTGCTCCCCCCGCCGTGGCCCTCTCGGCCAACGGGCCTGCACCGCAGGTGAGAAGCAGGATCCGTGTGGTGGGGAAGGGCTGAGGACATGCGAAGGGGGGAGAGCACAAGGAAGCCGGCCACCGGGCAGCGCTGTGCCCTGCCCACCAGTGAAAGGCTGCTTTTAGAAAAGATTCAAGGGCTGGTGAGATGGCTCAGTGGTCTAAAGCACCTACTTAGAACAAGCTTAGCAAAGCACAGGGACCGCGGTTCAATCCCCCAGCACCACATGCCAGC
>NW_004524702.1:6636818-6638720 GCF_000260255.1 Octodon degus
TGTGTGTGTGTGTGTGTGTGTGTGTGGCCAGCTCAGCCCACCAGGGGGCGGGCTGGCTGGCATGTGGTGCTGGGGGATCGAACTGTGGTCCCTGGGTTTTTGCTAAAGCTTGTTCTAAGTAGGTGCTTTAGACCACTGAGCCATCTCACCAGCCCAGCTTGTTGTTTTATTACTGAATTGTAGGAGTAGGATGGATGGATGGGTTTATTTTTATATTATTATTATTGCTTTTTTGCAGTACACAGTATTGGACCCTGAGCCTCCGGTCTTTATGTACTGTACAAAGTGCTACATCTCCAGATCTTTTTAAATTTTTATGCGTCTTGCTGAGTTGTCCAGGCTGACCTCAAACTCCTAATCCTGCCTGAGCTTCCTAAGTAGCTGAGGTTACAGGCATGTTCCACTGAGCATACCCTGTAATCATGATACCGACCTCTTACCCGATTTGAAAAACTTTCTTCCCATTCTACAGTACCTTTCACTTTCTTGATGGTATCTTTTGAGTTACAAACGTTTTTAATTTTTCCGGACATTGTGGTCCTACTGTGGGAGGCTGAGGCAGAAGGCTTGCAAGTTTGGGCCTGACTTCCTGCGTGCTCTCTTCTGCCAGGCAGTGGCCTGTCATCTCCTTCCTCTGGCTTGACTCTTTGAAGGGTCCTCTCCAGTGCCATTTGTCTTCCAAGGCTTCTCCAGTGCCCTTCCTCTGCCATCTCTTGGCGGTGGCAGTGGCGGCGGCAGCCGTGGCGCCTGAGCCATCCGGAGCTGCTGCAGCGCTGGTCACACTCAGTAGCCCTCTCCTGCTTGATGCCTCCCACCTCTGAGGTCTGACAGTTAACACTCGCCAGGGCGCTGCCATGCAGATGGCTCTCAGGGAAGTAACAGACTTTAACACTGTAGTGAAACTTTCACATCTGATTTTTACTTCATTTAATTTTTTTTTATTCTGTGAATATACCTTCCTACTTTTTGATGGTGAAAATAGCCTTTTATGAAGTGATATAAATGGTGAATTTTTCTTAAATTTCTTTAACGTGATAACCCTACAGTATTCCCTTAACTTCTGTGAAATCTGAAAGTACTGGGCAGAGCAGCTGTCCCTTTGCACATGGCATAATGTCCACTGGGTAGGTAGAAACTTCAGGTCTTTGGTATTTACTGGCTGCTTGGCAGGCACTGCCCTAAGTAAGCTGTGCGGTTTTTTCTCCACTGCCTCTCTTCTGGCCCTGTGGGTGAGCAGTCGGAAGGAGCAGCCCTCAGCCCTTCGTCCGCTGTCGGTCCTGTGATGAGAACGGCGGGGCAGATGCAAGTGTGTGCAGGCCCGTCCGCCGTGGGAGCCTGCAAGGCCGTGGCTCCTCCTGTGGCCAGCGCAGCGTCCCTGGCGTCCACCCCAAGCCCTGTCTCTGGGAAGGCCACGGTATCAGGTCAGTTGCATGGCATTATTTCTCAGTTTCCCTTTCTGGACTAGAATCTTTTTGAAAGATTTTAAACAATTTAATAAGCTGTTGAGACCATACAGAGCTGGGCATGGTGGCAGACTCCCGAGATCCCAGCTCCTTGGGAAGCAGGAAGGCTGCAGGCTCGGGGCCAGGTGGCAGCCTAGCAAGGTCTTGTCTCAGAGCGGAGAAGGGCTGGGGATGCAGCTCGGTGGGGAGCGCCCCTGGGCAGTCCCCAGGAGCATAGAAACAGTAACAGAAATTCCTAGCTGTAGCTTGAATGATAATTTTCAAATGATATAATGAGACCATAGCCACCTGGAACCCTACTGGGTGTTTTATTTTCATGGTATAATTTTATGGAGTTAAGAGGTTTGTTCTTGGGCTGGAGAGATGGCTCAGTGGTCTAAAGCACCTACTTAGAACAAGCTTAGCAAAAGCATCAGGGACCGCGGTTCAATCCCCCAGC
>NW_004524702.1:6638940-6683760 GCF_000260255.1 Octodon degus
TTTTTTTTTTGTGGAACCGGGGATTGAACTCAGGCCCTTGTGCTGCCAGGAAAGCACTTATTCCGCTGAGCCATCTCCCCGGCCCGAGAGGTTCCCGCCCCTCCCCGGAAATGTACCTTTTACTTTGGATAACATGGAGACATTCTGAGGCCAGATTGCCTGAGTTTAGGTAACTTGCCTCAGCTGTCTCCCATAGAGTGGGGCTGGTCACACCTGCCCGGGAGCCGGTGTGCCCCTGCGTCATGCCCTGTGAGGGTGCTGTCCGATTCACGGTCGTGGTGACTCAGTCATCACTGCGGTTTCCATCTTCTTCACTGCCACCTTTTGTTTTCAGCGTGTAAGCCCTTAAGTCTGAAGAGGTAGGAGAACCAAATATTACATGTTTCATAAGTAATTCTCACAGCAATGGCAAGCAGTTACAAAGCTTCTAAATCTTAATTTCGTTTTTTGGTGGGGGGACCAGGAATCAAACTCATAGCCTCATGCCTTTGACGCAGGCGCTGTGCCATACATTCGTGGTAGCTTCTATGTTAAATCTTGCTGTAGATTGGTACCCACCAGTCTAACCAGCTGGCACTGGTGTGCAGTGTTTTTCTCACATGCACCACGTACTTCCTGCCTTTGGCTAAGAAGGTGTAGATGTTCTGAATTTGGCTCCAGACCAAGCCCCTGTATCTTACCCTTTTTTTTTTTTTGGCAGAACCGGGGATTGAACTCAGGCCCTTGTACTTGCCGGTCAAGCGCTTATTCTACTGAGCCATCTCCCTGGCCCCTTACCCATTTTTTGGGTGGAGAAAAGAACAATTTTTTCCATAATTCCCACCTCCCAGTTAAAATTGGCCACCTTCTAGTATAGGTGTGCGTGTCCTGAACAGCTGGTGTTTGTTGAAGCCCTTTGTTGGGCAGTAGAGTAGAAGTAGAAACACACAGAATGATTTAAGTAACAAATGCCTCCCCTCCCCTTTCCTGGTCAAAATTCTGCTGTGCAGTAAATTAAGACTTCTGCTATTAAGTTCTACTTGACATTGCTGATAAAATTTCTGGGTCACACTTTTAACAAGGACAAAATTATTTCCTGTAGACAACCAGCAATTTTTAAGTTAAACTCTGTATGTTTTAACTGCTCTAAACAAGATCACCATTGGAGCTGGAGTGGAGTGGCCAGAGAATGGTGTAAACGCCGGAACATACAGCCCGACTCTCGGGCCTTTGAGGCCACCGGAAGGAGCTGGGGCCCAGCTCCAAGAGGGGCAGTGGTCTGCCTCGCTTCTGCGTGCAAGCCAGGAATAGACCAAGGAGTGGACGCTGAGTAGGAACGTGCTCTGATGGGGTGTCAGGGAGCTCCAGCCAGACTAAGAGGAATTTTCCACAAAGAAAGTAGTGAGAGGAAATGATCCCTCAGAGAAGCGGGCATTTCCGCCAGGATTCAAGAGTACGAACTTTAGGGAATCAAGGTGTACAGTGAATGAAAGGGCTCATACCCGGGCACAATTGATTCAGGAAGTCAAAATCCCAGGAATAAAGACAAGACCTTGAAAGAGAAAAAGAAATGGGGAATCTTAGAAGTTGTGTATAGTGTCATTGAGCTTCTTAGTAACAATGCTGGAAACAGGAATACCTCTTTTCAGATTTTTTTTTTTTCCTTTTTTTTTGTGGAACTGGGGATTGAACTCAGGCCCTTGTGCTTGCCAGGGAAGCGCTTATTCCACTGAGCCATCTCCCCAGCCCCCACACTTTTCAGAATTTTAGGGGGGAAATTACTTTCAGAGTAGAAGCCTCTAGTCACCAAGAAGAGCTTGCTGTTTATTGAAGGCATTGTGCTAGAATGCACTCAGCAGCAGTGCTTCTCCCAGCTTAAAGCCACTGCTTTCAGTCACTCACAGCCACCGCTGCCGTCTTGAGCAGTCACCACATTTGTGTGCTGTGTCTGGTGTTCCTTCCTAGGAAAAGCCCTTTGTAGTTGTTCTTTCCTGGCCTCACGCACATGACACAGTGGAAGCTTCCTTTGCTGTAAAGTGAGAGCAGATGAGAGCAGATACCCTCTCCAGGCTGGGCGAGAGCATGTGCCCTCTGACAAGTAAGGGCTGCTGGAGAGGGAGGTAGAAGCCAGCGAGTCAGGCACGTTGAAGTATGCCGGCGTGCCGGGACCAGATTAAAGTGGACCCTGAATAATTCGCAGCTGATTTTTAAAGTATTCTTTAGGGCCCATCGCTTTGTGTTTTTTGTTTTGTTTTGTTTTGTACCAGGAATCAAACTCATGACCCCAAGCTTGCCAAGCAGGTGCTGCACCACTCAGTTACATCCCGAGCGCCAGGCCAGGTCTTTAGGTAGTACAGTTTTTACATGCAAATACAGAGTTTTATATCCAGTGGGTATGTATCAGAGCTACATACAGACTGTCAGAAAATAAACGTGGAGAGTTACCTGAGGATACTGATGACCACTGTGGTAGGACATGGGTGGGTTTTTTGTCTTTTCTGTTGGACCTATTTGTGAGGTTTTTTTTTTAATACTTTATGATGTAGGACAGGCACAGTTAAAAAATAAATCATTTGGGTCACATCACTGTTCCATCGTGATGTCTGCAGTATTCGTGACCCCTGCTGTAGTTCTTTGCTGAGTGGGTGAATGTCCTGGGATGTCCTCGTGGGAAGATACGAGTGCCAGGGCAGGGAACGTAAAGGCACTGTCTGTCTTCACTTTGGCCTTCCCTTCCGATTTCCTGTAGGATTGTTGAAGCTTCACTCGAGTCAGTCCAGTCCGCAGCAGGCTGTCCTGACGATTCCTAGTCAGCTCAAACCCCTCAGCGTGAACACCTCTGGAGGTGTGCAGACCATTCTGATGCCTGTGAATAAAGGTGTGTGTCCCCGTCCCACCCCCCCTCGCGGGCCCGTCTCGGGCCAGTCTCGGGAGAGCTTCCTATTCTAGCGGCTGGAAGTGGCCCTTGCCTTGAGCAGCCTGTCCTTGCTCCTGAGCCACAGCGCCAGGGCCTCAGTCTCCAGGGCTAACAGCCCGTTGGTTTCTGAATGGTGGCTCACTTCTCAGGTTGAGTCGGGGGGTGGGGTGGCATTTGCAGCATTTGTGGGAGTTTAAATTTACTGGCTTTTTATTTTCTTAGGTTACTGAGAAGCCTCCACTTCCACAGTTGAGGATAGGTGTAGTTCAGTTACTCCTGTACTAATGATAAACGGCCAAGCTTCTCAGATCAGGATATCAAAAATTGACCTTAACCATTCCTGTTGGCCTGAGATTGTTCTGTTTGTGAAAATACAGAGCTACCATGTAGGAGTTAGGACAGCTCATTAAAAACTTTTCTGTTTCTATTTTATCCGCCGCCTCTGTTTCCCCTCAGTGGTTCAGTCCTTTTCTACCAGCAAATCACCTACCATCCTGCCTGTAGTTGCCCCAGCTCCAGCTGTACCCAGCTCTGCTCCAGCAACTGTGACGAAAGGTATGCAGGATCTCAGGATTGTTGTCCCAGAGCTTTATGCAGGGTATTACTATAATCTGGGTCCTTTGGATTTTCATCATCTGTGAGTCAGTCACTTGACAAATTGATCCTGACAGCTTATCTTCTAGAAGGGACATTGAGGGGAATACAGAATGATTTTTTTTTTTCTACAGAATGATTTTTGCCCTTCAAAAATGTAATCAGGTGGGCTGGGGAGGTGGCTCGATAGAATAAGCGCTTCCCTGGCAAGCGGAAGGGCCTGAGTTCAATCCCTGGTTCCGCCAAAAGAAATTGCAGGGCTGGAGAGATGGCTCAGTGGTCTAAAGCACCTACTTGAAGCGGGCTTGGCAAAGCACAGGGACCGCGGTTCGATCCCCAGCACCACATGCCAGCCAGCCCCGCCCCCTGGTGGGCTGAGCTGGCCACACACACACACAATAAATAAATGTAATAAATAAAAATAAATAAATATTAAAAAAAACAAAAAACAAAAGAAATTGCAAAACTGTAATCAAGTTGAAGAGAAGTGCAGTGAGCCATGAGCAGTGATTACTAAGTGGCCTGGAGAGTGATCTGTGGAGTACCCGGCACATCTAGTCCAGGCAGATGTGTCAGTACAGAGGGAGCGGGGCTTTGTGTGGTGTGGCTTTCATGCCAGATCTGAACAGAATGAAGCTGCTTCCTGGGGAGGGGTCAGAGCGTGCGGCTGGTTGAGAGCACGGTGAAGGCAGAGTCTCGGCTCATTCGGAGAGGTGGGCCAGTTAGGGACTCACTGGGGAGGCATACATGGGACAGAGGTGCTTTAAGGAGGGACCAGGCTGGCACCCTGGCAGGGGTCCTTCTTGATCGCAAGAGCAGGCCAGAATGGAGTGTAGTGAACCGGAGCAGCACGTTTGCCTTTTGTAACATCCAAGAATAGCGAAAACTGGGGCTTGCGATCGAAGCCCGCAGAGGACCAGGCTCTTGCTCCAGGGCTTATGCAGAGCTGTTGTGTCCACTGTGCAGAAAGGAAGCAGGTCTGGAGATTCTAAATAGAGACTTCCCAGGTCCAGAAAGTCAGAGCAGTGAAGTGGGAGTTAGAAATGCCATCTTCCCTGCTGTGCTGGGCTGCTTTGAAGGTATGTCAGGGCTCCCCGGGCAGAGGTAGATTTGTCATATACTAAATGACAAAGCAAGGTTTGTCGGTCAAGGTCCACTGCCTGGTTTTATACTAAAGCTGTTGGCTTGTAGCCGTGCCTGCTCATCTACATACTCTCCTCTAGTCACAGAGTTTAGTTCCCAAGGAGGGTGTATGGCCCACAACCCTACGCTGTTTCCTGGGTAGCCCCATGTAGGGAAGGATTCAAGTGTCCTGTTAGAAGAACGCCTGTGACAGTGTTGGTGTTGGGCTGGACCAGTGCTGCTTGGAGGAAAGGAACTGTCACGATCCACCGCATGTGGATTCTGATTGAATTTTGTTTTTTAATTATTTATTTATTTATGTGTGTGTGTGGCCAGCTCAGCTCACCAGGGAGTGGGGCTGGCTGGCATGTGGTGCTGGGGATTGAACCGCGGTCCCTGTGCTTTGCTAAGCTTGTTCTAAGTAGGTGCTTTAGACCACTGAGCCATCTCACCAGCCCTCTGATTGAATTTTGGATTAGGCCAGAACAGCTCGATTTTGATTTTAATTGGAGCAAATTGTATAGTGAAATATGAAAATACTCAGTGTACCATTTGACGAGCTGGTAAACGTACAAACCTGTGCAAGAAACACCCCATTGAAGCTAGAGAAGTTTGCATGACCCATGTACGTACCCCTTCCGTTCCATTCCATTCCTAGCCTCCATAGACCCCACAGATTGTCAAGTGTTGTTCAGGTGACAGTGTTTCTGTGATCATTTGTGGCTGCTGAGTGCTACATTGTTCTAAAGAAATTCATCTTTTCTTTGTTGAAGGACACGAGATTTGTTTCCAGCTTAGGGCTGTTCCATGTAAGGATTTTTGGTTTGTTGAGACAAGGTCTTGCCATGTAGTTCAGGCTGGCCCTGTACTCTCAGTGGCCCTTCTGCCTCAGCCTTCCACTGCTGAGATTACAGGCATGTACTACCACAGCCAGCACATGTAAGTTTTTGAGAGCATAGTGTCTCTGATTTAGTAGAAGAGCTATCCAACCTGAAAATGCTGTGACTATATCCTTCTGTAATTGTTCAAATGCCATGTGAAAGCAAGTAGACTTAAAATAGAACTGGAGATTCTGAGCTTTGTCTGAAGAGTTCCATGTTTCTTTTTTTTTTTTTTAAATTTTTTTATTTTTATTTATTTGAGAGAGAGAGACAGAGAGAGAGAGAGAGAGAGAGAGAGAGAGAGAGAGAGAGAGTGGTGTGTGTGTGTGTGGCCAGCTCAGCCCACCAGGGGGTGGGGCTGGCTGGCATGTGGTGCTGGGGGATTGAACTGCGGTCCCTGATGCTTTTGCTAAGCTTGTTCTAAGTAGGTGCTTTAGACCACTGAGCCATCTCTCCAGCCCAGTTCCATGTTTCTTGAAGTCTCAGAATTACTAGGAGTTCAGGGAATATGTACTTGTACAGGGAAAATTAATTACCAAGGTCACTGAAGTCAGTACAGAGAGGAAATGATTTGCCTTCCTGTCTACTGGCTACAGCAGATGAATAATGCAATTTTTTTTGGCAGTACCAGGAATTGAACTCAGGACCCTGTGCTTGCCAGGCAAGCACTTACTCTACTGAGCTATCTCCCTAGATGATACATTTTAAAGAGAAGTTAGCAAGCCTGGCAGGGAGACGGTACTGAAGGGGCTGGCCCCGCAAAGCAGCCACCACACAGTGTAGTGTGGCACTGTCCCTGGGGCCAGATCTCCAAGGCACGTGGTGGTCCTCTGAGCAATATTTGTTTATTTTTTGAGCAATATTTAAAGGCCAGTTTATTGTCCTTGCTTTGTCGTGTGCTTGGAAGCAGCTCCTCCCAGATCTGAGCTAACAGCTCGTCCCTGTGTGCTATCCCTGTGATGACAGAAGCCCACTGGTCCCAGCTGTGGTGCCACAGCAGCTGGAGTGACCACGGAGGGCCCTGGTGGCCTGCACTGCACTGCCCTGACAGCTCCTTTCTCTGTTCTCCCTTGTAGTGAAGACTGAACCGGAAACTTCCACACCAAGCTGCCTGTTGCAGGAGGTCCAAACAGCAGTGAAAATGGAAGAGAGTTCTGAGCTGGGAAGCTATGTCATTAAGTAATCATTCTAGTCCTTTCTGAAGGAGCTCTGCTTTGGGGGCTTCAGTGGTGATCTTGAGAAGTCATACCTGTGACTCTGTGAGCCCTGCACCACCTGGGTCTTCACTTTAGGTGGTGGTGCGGTGCCGTGGCAGCCCTTGGTGAGAGCCCTAGGGGCTCCGGGGAGCACAGGGCCCTCCCTCTCTGGATTGGGTGGGGTGAGGCTTCTCCTGCGCAGGCCCTCGGCTGGACTTGCTCTCTGCACCCATGGCTGCTCTCACACCAGCTACCTTGTGGTGAGCCCTGCGCTGGCCGGGTGCTTCCCAGGGTCCCACCAGGGGATGCCTCTGCCCAAGCCCTCAGAGTGTCTCCAGCTTAGGAGGAAGCCAGCCAGCCAGCCAGTCAGCATAGCAGATGATAGGGGGGAGGTGGCTGCACAAGTTGTCCTACAGCAGGCATTCTGTGCTATAGCTTTTCTGGTCGAGCAGCAGTCACCTTGTAAAGATTGTGTTGCTGTTTTAATTTTTTTTTTTTTGTTTTTTTTTGGGTGGGGGTTGTTTAATTTTAGAATATAGATAAAAAGTCTGGGTGGGGGCTGAGGATATAGCTCAGTGGTGTCATGTTTGTCCAGCAGGTGTGAGGTCCTGAGTTCAATTGCTGATACCAAAGAAGAAAACCATCTGTGTGATATTTGAGAAATCTGCCAAGATCTGTTTACTCTTTGTTCCTTTTAAAAATTTGTATTAGTCCACATTTGCAGTACACAGTGATCGCAGCCTGCAGGAGCTGGTGCATGTGCATCACGCACCTCAGTTCTTCTTACCTCCCCTCTTCTCCCTCTTAATGTACTCTGGACTTTAAGAGTGGGGCACTGTTCCCTTCTGAAGGCTCTCTGTAGAAGGAGAGGCATACGTGTGCTGAGTCACTGCGATACCCACAGAAAGGGGGATTGCCTGTGTAACTATGTGTGTGGTAACAAACTACTCCATTTATTTCCCTTTACCCTACTCAGGATAGACCACTTGGAGACTATACAGCAACTCTTAACGGCAGTGGTAAAGAAGATTCCATTAATCACTGCAAAAAGTAAGACAATTATATTGAATATATGGATTTTTTTTTTTTTTAATGTATCTGGTGCAGGGTCTCACTACACAGCTTGGACTCGTCGTAGTGATCCTCCTGTCTTCAGCCACCGCGGTGCTGGGATTACATGCGTGCGCCACCACGCCTGGATTCAGTGGCCAGCTCAGTGCCCCTGGGGGCGGGGCTGGCACAGCATGTAGTACCGGGAATCAAACCCCAGTCCCTGTGCTTGCCTAAACGGGCGCTTAGCCCGCTGAGCTAGCTCGCCAGCTGTTGGATGTATTAAAGCTGTGAACAGTACTGAGTGAACTCAAGTCACCTGGAATTATAAATTAGTACTTTTTTGGTAACAGGAATTGAACTCAAGATCTTGTGCTTAGCAGGCAGGCACTGTAGCCACTGAGCTAAATCTCTAGCTGTAAATTAATACAGTTGTGGTAGTTACTATCTTGAGAGGAGTTAGCTAGAGACAGCTCATTCTCCTAGGGTTTTACAATTCACAGTAGTTTGGTCATTCAGTTAGTCTTTATTTTTATTGCTTGATATTGAAGGAATTTTTTACATTCTATATGTAAATCATAAATTGTTGTATGTGTAATTAGAACTCTGCGTTAGCTTTTACTAATGGAAAGTAATCAGCTCTTGCCTCCAGTGTCCAGGGATGAGGTCTTACCAGCTGCAGGCCTCCCGTAACAGGTCATCTCCTCTTCCCAGAGGGGGAGGAAGACTGGGTGAGCTGAGTTAAGGAAGGTGTGCGGTTCGCCCACTGTGCGTGGGGAGGTGGATAGAGACCGTTCGGTGGGACATAGAAAGTCCTTCCATCTTTGCTGTAGGGCTCGGTTCTCTCACGGCGTGGGAGGTGCAGCTCCCGAGACTCGGAAAGCCTGTTGCACCCCTGCCCGTGCCAAGTGATTGTCTTGGCCCCGGCCGTGACCGTGTGGACCGCTCTCCAGAGGGCGGCAGGAGTCTCAGGCACTACATAGGCATTCTGAGCATCAGGACAGAAGGGCAGGCTGCACTGTCCTTCCGCTCAGGTCATGGGCACGGTGAACCCTCAGGCCAGCTTCACAGTACCCTGGTCCTTTTCCAGTTGGAACAGTAAAAATATTACCTTTTTTTGTTTTTCTTCTAAGTTTGAGGAATTGTTTTGAGGGGCTCAAAATAAGCTTTCAGTGGCAGTTTCCTAACCCAGTAAATTACTCAAAAATCTTTTTTCATAATTAGATACAAATGCAAAACATTAGACCTAGGTGGGTGGGGGTGTAGCACAGTGCTAGGGTTTCTGTGGAGCCTGCAGGATGCACTGGTTCACTCTGAACCAGGGCGAAAGAGCCGGCGTGGTGGCACACACCTGTAATCCCAGCACTCAGAAGGCTGAGGCAGGAGGATCACTGCAAGTTCGAGACCAGCGGGGTCTACAGAGTGAGCTCAAGGCCAGCCTGAGCTGCATGGCGAGACCCTGTCTCAAAAAGACACACATACGCGTGCACGCGCACACACACACACAGAAGGGACATAGTGGCACACACAGTCCTGGCTGTTCAGGGGCTGATGCGACAGGTAGAAGGAGGTGTGCAAGTCAAACCCAACCTAGGCAATGTGGTGAGACTTCGGCCCCCCAGAAAAGATCTGAGGCCCAGAGGGGTACCATAGGACCCGAGGCCACCCTTGGAGCTCATGGTAAGGCCAGGCCTCCAGCTAGAGTGCTATTGGCACCTAGAGTTAGTATCTTTGGGAGCCAGGCTTGGTGGCACAGGCCTGTAATATCAGTTGCTCAGGAGACTACAGCAGGAGGGTTAGAAGTTCAAGGCCAGCGTGGGTGACTTGGCAAGACTGTCTCCAAATAAAATACGAAGAGGGCTGCGATGTAGGTCAGCGGCAGAGCCTCCCCGGCTCAGTGCCCAGTGCTGGGGGCTGGGAGCAGGGTGGGTACTTCGTGGCAGTAGACTCTGCTGGAGAAGTTCGTCCTCCAGGGCAGTATTACTTAGACAGCAGGGGAATGTGACACCCAGAAGTCTGTTAGCGTGTGCCGCACTTGTGGACTTGACTGGTTGTGACCACAGACCCACTAAGAACTCTGAAGAAACTCTGGGCTGTGCCTCTAGCAAATGAGATTTGGTCTGAACACAGACTGCTACTTCAGAGTGTGTGGGGCGTGTGCATTCTAGGTGAAGATGCTAGCTGCTTTTCTGCAAAGTCTGTGGAGCAGTATTATGGCTGGAACATCGGGAAGAGGAGAGCCGCCGAGGTAAGGCCTCGCCTGCCTTCCCTGTGCACAGTCGCCAGCGCAGTGCAGGAGAGAAGAGCCGAGACGTCTGTGCGTCCAGGCTGCCATGGAACAGAGACCAGTTTACAGTGTGTTCTCTTTTGGTATTGGCTAGTGGTGAATAAGGCTGTATCCTTGAAAGGCCTACAGCTAGCCTTTGAAAGGCTGGTTCCTTGCCTTGGTTCCTTGGCAGAGACATCTTTCATGTTTTCTGAAAGTTTTTAAAATATTACATGAATTATTTACTGCACGTTTATAGCGTGACAGCTACAGTGCAGGTAGCGCTGTGAGAGGGTTGAGGGCTGGAGTGCTTGTCCAGCAGCTGAGGCCCTGGGTTCAGTCCCCAGAACCACAGAGAAAAAGGAAGCCACTGGTGTAGAGCGGTGTGGGCGGCCATGTGGCTGGTGGTGGGGCAGGAGGCTTGGATGCCAAGCCCAGAGGTTTCAGTCCCGTGTCATAAGCTGCCGGGGGGCTGGTAGGGGGGGGCTCTTTTTCATTTTTCACTCTGGAGAGTGGCAGTCCAATTTTTTTTCCTTAGACAAGAATGACTGCAACAAGTGAAGCTAGTGTGGTGATTTACTGTTGCATAATTCATTTCAGCATTCACCTGTTAAGCTGATTTAATTATGTTCAAAAAAAATTTTTTGCAGTGGCAAAGAGCAATGACAATGAGAAAAGTCTTACAAGAAATCCTGGAGAAGAACCCCCGGTTTCACCACCTGAGCCCGCTGAAGACCAAGCACATCGCCCACTGGTGCCGCTGCCATGGCTACACTCCCCCGGACCCTGAGAGCCTGCGGGCCGAGGGCGACTCCATCGAGGATGTGCTGACCCGGATCGACAACGAGCCAGGTAGGCAGCCAGGCCTGGCAGGCGCCAGTACCAAGGGTGGGAACCTGGCAGGCACCAGGGCAAAGGGCCGGAGCCGGGAGCCTTGGCCAGCCTGGCTGTGCCTGCCACGCAGCGCCACAGCACCCTGTGCCCAGGCCTTCTGTGTGGGACCAGAGACACCCCACGCAGCGTGTTGGGGTGCCTCCTCAGTGTCCTTTCTCCTTTGAAGACCCCTCCCTCGCCTCCTTTCCTCCAGAATGAATCGACTGCCCCTCCCTTTGTGACCCTAGGAACCCCAGTAGGCAAGCCCGCCCTACTTCCCTGAAGTCAAGGCCTGTTCTTCTGTGTCCCTTTGTCTCCATGCCTAGCTGGGAAGGACACTGCCTGGTGTCACAGGCAAAAAGTAGAGGTATTTGGGGGAAGCAGCATTTTGCATTTTTCCTTCAAGATTATGAAGTTGTGTCGTGCTTGCCCAAAGTCCCAGCACTCAAGAGACTGAGGCAGGAGTTGCAAGGGCAGCCTTGGCAACATAGAGACTCTCTTCTCGAAAAGTGGGGAGACAGCTGGGGTGCAGGGCTTACCTTGTGTGCAGGAGGCACTGGTTCAACTCCTAGCACCACCACAGAAAAAGAAGAGAAGGGAAGAAGGTTCTGCCCTATCCAAAAGAAGATGAAGCTCCACCTCCCATCTAGAGCTCTGTGAGGCGCAGAGGTGGTGTGCTCCCAGGGCTTTGTGCAGGTCCCCTCATTCCTGAGGCCTCCAGGAGCCTGTGCAGAGTGACCTGTCCCCACTACACTCAGTCCCTCAAAGGCCACTCTGGCTTCTAGATCTGAGCTCCCAGGCAGCAGAGACCACAGGATGGCTGCGGCTGTCACAGTTCTGTGTCGCGCAGCACTCTGCATGTGCTTGGCTTCCTGTTAAGGCAGCTGGCTGATGAATTAGAGCGCAGGGGAGTTTCTGCACACCGTGTGACAGACTGGTGCCCCTGCACACCGAAACGTCAGCAGTGGTGGAGGGCGAGCGTGCGGTGATTTCTATGCTCTGTACCGTGCCTCCTGAATTTTCCGTGTTTTTAAAAGATAAAGGAAAACCAGTTCAGTGATTACTACTCGGGACACAGGATTGGCCTGGTCTCTCATGGAGGAGTCAGTCAGGGCTGTGCGTGCGGCTCCAGTGGCAGTTGAGGGGCTGCCTGTGTGCTCGTTCTTTTCAGGATGGATCTGCAGGCTGGCTCCCTTGAGACGTGAACGGCCCTGCTCAGGCTGTGGGTCTTGGAGGGTGCTGGTGCTGTCGCCTGCCTGCCCAGCTGTGACAGGGCTGGTTACCTCTCATTCAGAGTGCCCGTCATCCTTCTCCTCTGCCGACAACCTCTGCCGGAAACTGGAGGACCTGCAGCAGTTTCAGAAAAGAGAACCAGAGAACGAGGAGGAGGTGGACATCCTCAGCCTTTCAGAGCCGCTAAAGATCAACATCAAAAAGGAGCAGGAAGAAAAACAGGATGAAATGAAGTTCTACCTGCCACCAACTCCTGGCTCTGAGTTCATTGGTGACATCACACAGAAGGTAGGCGGCTTGGCGGGGGCGGCGAGTCGGAGCAGGAGTGAGCCGGGCAGCCGCCCTCCCGGTCTCAGACATAGACGTTGCTGGTGGCAGCAGCACGGGTGTGCACTGCCTGTCAGCCAGGGGCAGTGTGGTACTTCCGTCCCCTCCTCTGCTGGCCTCAGCCAAGGCCCTTGTCCCTTGTTACATTTCCAAGTTAGGCCATAGCAGGTAACCTTTCCCCGACAGGCAGTGGCTCCAAGGGCCTGCCTGCAGTATGGACGCACACGCCCGCCTGTCACACGGGGAGTCGCTGTCCTGCCCGCCTGCCTGCAGCTCGGGATCACAGGGTGGAGGGAGATGGGGTGAGGCGCAGTTTCGACTTCTCTGCCTCTAGCTAACAGCCCCTTTTGGCCCAAGGGGGTGTGTCCAGGGTGTCCGTATCTGCCTGCTGTCAGAACTCAGGGCAAACCCCAGCCACAGCAGGGCCCTTCCTCCAGGCACGGGCTCCAGCCGGCAGGCTCCGCCTTCGCTAAGCGGGTGGTTCCAAATAGAGAAATGCAACAGGCCACTTTCTGCCCCCTGCAGATCGGGATCACACTGCAGCCTGTGGCGCTGCACCGGAACGTGTACGCGTCGGTGGTGGAGGACATGATCCTCAAGGTGGGTGTCTGCCGCCAGCCAGCAGAGTCGCGGCGTTGGGGGCCGGTTCTTGGCCCTGAGGGTTGGGAACGAAGTTGCTTTGCTTTCGGGAGCTGCGGGTCAGACCCAGGGCCTCGCTCAGGCTAGGCAGCGCCTGACCACAGCTGCACCCCAGCTGTTTTACGTGAAGGACAAGGTCAGGAAAGGAGCAGAGGTGGCAGGTTTTATGTTTCTCATCTTACTCAGGATTTCTCTTTAGATTTTTCTTTTGTTTCTTCTGATGTTTAAGTGAACTAAGTCTTATTTCCTCTAGTGTGGAAATATTTTTAGGTTTTTACTACTATCACTAAGGTACTTTGTCGTGGTGCTAGACTTGGAGCCCAGGGCCTCTCACAAGCTAGACTCTACACTGAGTTTTCTTCGGCCTTCTGTTTTATTTTGTATTTTTATGGTGGTGGTGGTGGTGTTACCAGGGATCAAACTCAGGACCTTGTGCTTGCCAGGCAGGTGCTTATGCCACTGGGCTCTCTCCCTGGCCCTTTTTGAGACAAGATCTTACTAAGTGTCCGAGGCTGGCTCAGACCTGTGACCCTTCTGCCTCAGCCATCTGAGGAGCTGAGATTGGAGCCGCATACCACCATGTCTAGCCTCAGATGGGTGCTTTTCAGGAAGCATCCTGGGTGTGAGGGATGCTCTCGATGTTCAGGAGGTGCAGACAAAGCCTGGGACGTGCTGTGTGTTGTAGCAGAGAGTGGTCACTGCTGTCCCCTCTGGGCAAGGCCACAGCTTCTGCTCCCAGCCTATTGTAGCTCGGCAGCTCCTGTCCCTTGCATCCTGGTGAGCAGTGGGCACCTAAGCAGCTGCTGCCACCTTTTCTTTTCCTTAAGAATGGTGTCTGATTAATGAAGTGCCCCAAACAAACACCGTTTCTCAGCAGTGTGACTTCGGACATTTGAGTCTGTTACTGAGGTCTGTGATTTTTCCCAGAGAACACTTGGATTCTTTGGTGCGTGGGAGGGAGGGGGCAGGCGCATCCGTTGGTGCCTTCAGGAAGGTAGCCACTGAGCGTAATGCTGTCCGCTGTCTGCATTGCAGGCCACAGAGCAGCTGGTGAGCGACGTCCTGAGGCAGGCGCTGGCTGTGGGGTTCCAGGCGGCGGCCCGCGGCAGGTACGGGTGGGGGCGTGCCCATGGTTGCCCGTGGAGGTGTTCTCTGTGCAAGTCAGTACAAATTTGATAAACTAATTATTGTCAGATATATTTGTGAGAATTACACTGATAAGACCTTTTGGGGTTTTTTGGACCAGGATTCCCAAAGAAATCACAGTGAGTAACGTTCACCAGGCCATTTGCAGCATTCCCTTCCTGGACTTCCTCACGAACAAACACATGGGAATACTGAACGAGGACCAGTGAACCCTGGAAGCTGCCCCGGGAAGGCAGAACTCGGAGCTGTCTGGAGTTTGTGCGCTGTGGTGACTCGGCTATCCCAGAGCAAGGTGGGACATCGGTGTGCCTTGGGACACCGCAGCCTCTGCCTGGCAGAGTGTAGTACCAGAATCCATTCCAGATGAAACTTGTAGGGCAGAAGTCTTGTGTCCTGGTTGTGGAGGGGTTTGGAGCAGCCAGGCTGTGGGCCACCAGGTCCTGCGCTCCTCTGGTGAGTTCAAGGGGGCGCCTCAGGCCCCTGACACCCCAGGGGACAGAAAACAAGTCATGAGGCACAAGGCCACTCCCCTCGGCTGGCTGGAGTTGCCCTGCAGCAGGTGGGGTTTGGCACTCAGCCAGGGGCTCCCTGCTCCTGCCAGTCCCAGTGCTGAGCCCACATGGGAAGCAGCGCCGTTGAGCAGACACCCCGGAGGCTGCGCACAGTGTGAGTCTTCATCTGTGGAGCAGACGCACAGTGCTGCCCATTGGGAGCCAGCGCAAGGCATGGACGGCCCAGTGGAGACCCAGAAAAGACTGGACTAGCCAGAACCAGAGTGGAGTGCAGTAGGAGTAGCAAGCTCTCGTGTGTGCATGAAGCAGCTTGCCGGCCCGCACGTGGAGTGACTTGGAGGGCCTCGTGGGGACATCTGTCCTGTCAGCAGCCTTCTGTCAGTTTCCCAGAAACACCTGTGAGTGCCTTAAAGTCACAGAACTGTGCAGGCCAGAGACGGCTGCTGTGCTCAGATGCCCTGATCAGAGCCACTGCCGCTTCTGTGGGAGGGGAGGGCAGCAGTGGCTGCAGGGGTCTGGACCATCGCGGGACACTGTCCTGGCCTCCTGACCCAGTCTGTCACAGACCAGCTCGTACCCTGCTCAGTATTTGAAACCTGGAAGTAGAGCCGACATACTTACACCACAGCCACAGCGTAGCGTGCTTCGCTGCTCCTCGGGCCGCGTGGATATGGAGGAGAAGGCAGTGGAGTGGCAGAATAAGGGCTGCCTTGACATTCAGCATCTTGAGAGCTGCGTGCGCGTGCAGAGCAGCCATTACAAGCCACAGGGCCCGGTCTGAGGCCAAGCTAGCTGAGCAGCTCAGGCCCAGGTCTGCCTCGCCTGCTGGGAGAGGTGGCCAAGCCAGTGCTGTAGGTGATAGGGCTGAAAGACCCGGAGGAGGACAAGACAGCTGGGCCTCAGGTGCTTGAGCCTAAGTTTTCTTTTTGAGAAATATTAAATGATTTAACAGCCGCCTGTATTAATGTATCAAGTGCACCTCTATCCTAATGTGTAACACATTCTGTAACAAAATGTCTACAATAAATCCTTTTAGCATCTGATGGGTTTTCCTGACTTGTAAGTGCAGGGATGGGCTGGAGGTATAAGTTTTTATTTGTATTTATTTTAAATTAATTCCTCTGCTTTCCAAAAAGAATTTGCAGCCCTGCAAGACAAAGGCTTAGTTATATAAAGATTTAAATTCTGGAAGGCATACGCTGAGCATGGACATAACATTTTCTGACAGCTTGGCGCATAAATGATCTTGGCATTCCCTCAAAGCCAAAGCAGAAAGGAAGCAGCTCCCCGTGTCCAGCAGAGACTCACTGGTTTGGTGACAAGGTGAAGCTGGTCTGAAGTTGCACCCATGACAGCCCTTAGGCTGTGGCCACCTGCCAGGCATCAGCGTGAGGGCCAGGCAGGCTTGGTTCTTGGAGAAGGCCAGGTGGGCTGCAGGACGCAGAGGGTTGCGGTCTTCCCGGGCTCGCCCTGGAGCTGCAGAGCACCCCGTGCCTGGCCAACAGAGGCCTCTGGCAGGGCAGCTCCGCCCACGCGGCCTGCTGTGCGTCTCAGAGCAACTCTGTGATAGAGCTTGCCTCAGGCTCGGCGTTCTGCAGCACAGAGGTGAACGTAAGGCCACTTTGAGCCCCTCTCCCCCCACTTGGGGAAGGACCTCATCCTACCTGCTGCTTGTTGAGGTGGCCTCCATTTGGAATGATGTTAGCAAGAATAATAAAACATGCAAAGCTACCAGGGCCCCTCCAGCTCGTAGTCCAGCTGTCCCAGGCCAGCGCATCTCCGCTCTGCAGCTCGCAGGCTACCAAAGAGGCCCATGGCCTCTGGGCTTGCTCCCTGGCATGAGAGCGCTGGGCTCGCTCCCTAGCTCTGTATAACTTCACGGGGACATGGCAACACTGCAGAAAGGTGCTGGCCGGGTGACTGATGCAGGTTAGGCCCTTAGGGTGGGAGCAGAGCCCGAGCGTCCTTTGGCAAAAGAAGCAGGAGGGGTGGGGCTTTTGGCTCAGGGTTGAAAGGGAGCATTGCCAGGGAGGGCGTTGAGCACTGGACAGCTCCAGAGGGGGGCCACGCGTGGAACAGAAGCGCCCCTATGCCCAGCTAGTGATGGGGGAGGCCATGTTTGAGCTGTTTCCCCCGCGCCCCTGCACGGGCTGACAGGGTGGTGATGGGTTTTGTGACGTGCCACCTACAGTGTCCTTGTCACCTGCAGCCTGCTTTGAGAAGGGGGTCAGGGTTACCAAACCTCCAAGGACACTGGCAGTAGCCATGTGGCATTACAGTCATTAAAAGATGAGATGAAAGAAAATGCGAGAAGACTTGGTCTATAAACCGTTTATAAGGTAAAGGAGAAATTGAAACAGTGCATGTTTGCATTTTAGTAGAGTAAGATTGTACCGTTAAATCTGTACTCAGCGGAAGGCCCACCCGGCAGCTCTAGCCCCTGGGACAGCTCAGAGGGAGCGGTAGTGGAGCACCTTTGTGCACACACAAGCCCCACCCCCAAAGCGAATTTGGGGCGTCTGAAACCTTCATGCCACCCCCAGGGCCTAGAGGGAGGAGGAACCACAGAAATCCCTAAGTTTCCTTCCCCAGACCCTGAGCTCTGCTTCTCACTTCTACAAGGGTCAGGCCCCTTGAGGCGTGGAAGGTGCTGGGGCGGGGGGACCTGGCTCCCTGTGGGGTCCGGCAGGGGCAGCTCCAGGGGAGAGGAGGCCCGGCCTCTGCAGCGCCGGGGGCTGGGGCAGGTGCTGTCTGAAGGCCTTCAAGGGCGTGGGGCGGAGGCTACCATCCCGGAAGTGCTCCCTGCGTGGGCACGAGTTTTTATTCCTTTGCATTTATTCCCGTGTGAGGCCAAAGGGAAACCTAATAAACCAGGCTGGGCTGTAGAAGCGCTGCAGGGTAAGCATCCTTCCCTCGGTACCGCATTCATCCCGAGAAGAGTGTTGAAATGAGGTCATCGTGGCTAGGGAGAAACCCCTGCAAGCTGGAGCCCCGGGTTTGTCGCGATTCAGAAGCTCTTCCTTGTTCCTCAGCATCACCATGAGTCACATGCAGGTGATGACCTTAGTTCTACAACAGACATGCAGGCCACTTTGGAACCTGGCATTACCGTGGGTTATAAGATTAATGAAAATCATGCATCCTGGGTCCATATTTCTCAGCCCGGTGAACTGACCCTCAGGCTCCCTGAAGTCCAGCCAGGTGCCAGTGTGAAGGTTAAACCCCCCTGAAAAGGCTGCTGGAGGCTGGCAGAGCTGGGGTGTCATTTTTCCAGCACCCCCCCAACTCTGTTGCACCCCAGGCCTGCAGCCCTGGCAGAGCCGCTCCCCACAGCCACTCAGCCTCCCCAGGTGTCACACGTTGAGAATCCGGGGAGCAGAAGCCTGGAAGATGGCTGAGGGGTTAGGTGTAAAGTTCCTCACCTCGGAGACCTGCAAAAGAAATTGGGGCTGCACATACCAGGGCCAGTATGGAGAACTTGCACCCTGCAGGAATGAAGGCTGCTAACTGCCCTGAGTGGTGTCCTGCTGCAGGAGGCCACCTCGGCTGGTGAACCTGGGTGGCTCAGAGTTGGAGACCTCCCTGGCACCTCCCTCCCTCAGGGCTGGCTTATGTGCTCAAAGGCTGGCAGGGTGGTGCTGGGGTGCCTTGCAGACCCCGGGCCAGTGCAGCGCCCGTCACCTGCTCACCAGAGAAGTCAACACTAGAGGGCACCCACGTGGCAGGGTACTTAGGGATGACCTACGTGGCCCTGCTGTCCTTGGCTGTGCTGCCCTTTACACTGCTAAATCTGGCTCACAACACCCCCACAGGCCTGCAGCCGCACTTCTGGCTCACCTGGAACCCAGGCCCCCGGCTGGCATCCCACCCCGAGCTGTGGGTCGTGGTGACTCTGGCTGGCTTCACCTTGGTGGCTCTTGAGGGCTTCACTCCAGTCCACGCCTGGAACTCCTGCCTGGAACAGAGGACACAATGAGCCTGGCCTGTGGTCAGCAGCAGGGTGGCAGGGAGCCTATAGCTGCCCCCTCTTCACCTCTGAGGGTGCCACACAAGGCTGGCCCTGAACGAAGGAGGGAGACTCAGAGGTTGCAGGTGAGCAGCGGGCTCAGAGTGAGGGTCTCTGCAGAAAATGCAGCAGCTGGTGTGTGCCAGGCCTTGTCCTTAACGCGAGTCTGCGGCTGCTCTCATGGATGCTGGGCTGCTGGGGGCCGCCTGGCCAGTCACCCCCAGCATGGCCTTGGGGTCCATGGGGGGGTACCAGCAAGCCCTGTGCCCGGCACAGCAGTGAGAGGGTAAGGCCCGGCATTCAGTGGCTTTTCACTGATCTCACTGAAGCACTTGGAGTGCATCCTGGTGGCTCTGGTAGGAAAACTCAAGGCTGCATGGCGTGGGCACCATGGGGAGCGGATCTGCGGGCTTCCTTGCTGGTTGTGCAGGGATAGTGGCCTGTGAGGGGGACTCTGAGGCTGGTACAGCCTGGCTCACTGACCCCACAGCGTCTCAGTGAGATCATTCCCCCTAAGCAAGCCAGCCCTCTCCGTTGTTAGTGTCCCTGCCTAAAGGTGAGCTCAGGGATGCAGACAGCCCTGTGAAACCACAGGCCCTGGCTAGGGTCCCCCTCAGCATGGAAGCCTTGGTAAGCAGGGTTGGGTCCGCCCACGGGGGCAGTGCCTACAGGTGCTTGGGCACCTTCACCCCTCCTACAGCCCAGCCCAGTTTCAGGCCCTGCAGCTCACAAAGGCGCCTTTGTCACTGGCAGTACACAGCTGGGGCCCCCGCAGGCAGGCGCTGTGGCGGGGGGAGGGGGGTTCGTGTCTGTCCGTGGGCAGCACTGGGAGGCCCAGTGCCAGGAGACGGGCTGGGCCAGGCCCCAGCAGCTCATCCCCACAGGGTTCTGAGGAGCCACTGCGTGGCCATCTGCCACTGTTTCTCTGGGGAAGCAGGTCCCCCAGGGCGTGCCCTTCTGTCTCCAGACAGCCTCTCTAGCTCAAGAGCAGCCCACTGCCCTGAGGCAGGGCTGGAGATGCCCCAGGGCTGCTGTGGGACAAGCCCAAGCAGAGGGGGGACAGAGAAGGGACAGGAGAGGTCGAATTGGCAGGCCTGGTAATGCCCAGTAGAGGAGGAAAGCAGCTATGGCTTAAGCCAAGATGACAGGGCTGCCGCTGGTGCCAGCCCTTGCCCAGCTCCAAGCACGTTCCAGCACTGCCGCTCTTGGGGCCTTGGCTGGACCCTGAGCCAAAGGTGCTGAGCAGACCAGGATGGGAGGATCACAAGCAGCTGGCCAGCTGGAGGGATGAGGCTGGCTGCAGGCAGGATGCCCTGTGCCCAACTGGCCCAAGAAGGCAGGCAAGACAGGACCTGCTGGGGCAGAGGTCAGAACTGAGGGTCCCTGGCACTCAAGGACTCTGACTGGCCACACCTTGCTGTGCATCGTTAGAGCCCCTGGCTCTGTTCACTTCTTGCTGATGCTTTAGCAGGCAGACTAACTCAGTGATGGCGACCCTTTGGGAGCCTTCAGTGATACAGTCCACTGCAGCTCACGCCCTGGGCTCACCACCACCGCCACCGCTGGCCTAGGTGCTAGGCGGGTTTCAAGATGTGTGGAAGGATGGAGTGGGAGGGACACATCTCAGTCTGCTGCAGTGCTGGAGCCACGTAGCAGTAAGCCTGGGTCTGCCCGGCTGTGGGGCCCCAGAGGACAGGGCCTGAGGTCAGCTTGCAAACCAGGAAGTGCACACTCTACTAAGTCCCTACTCCCATCTATCAGTCCCTGTGCACTACTGGTTTCAGGACTCAGTTCAATAAATAGATTGTGTACCTTGGGAGGCTGAGGCAGGAGGGTTGCAAGTTTGGGCTCCATTTGTGCAATTTATTGACTTAGCGAATCCCTACTGCAAAATTCTTGTTTTATTTTGTGGCACCTGGGATTGAACTCAAGACCTTGTGCTTGCCAGGCAGGTACTTATACCACTGAGACAACTCCCCCCCCCCACTGCACAATTTTTAAAAGGCTAGGGATGTAGCTCAGTGTGAAAGCCATGAGTTCGATCCCCAGTACTAGGGAAAAAAAAAAAAAAAAAAAACACTGATTCTGAGTCAGCAGAGTTGAGAACCTATACATTTTGTCTTGGAGGCAAGAGACTTGTGTTCCACTCCTTTGTGTTCAGAGCCACGTGACCCTGCAGCAGCTGCTCAGATCCTCATCAGAAGAGTGGGGACAGCAATAACTAAGAGGCCTCAGGGAACTCGTCCACAGGAAATGTGGAACTCAGGGCCTGCCCATGCCAGGGCAGAGAGTGCGGGCTACCTTTGCAGAGGCAGGACCAGGTACGACATGCCTACCACCCTGGGTGGTGTGCCAGCCACCTGGGACGGCTGCTGCCCGAGGATGGCACTGGTGACTGGGAAGGGCTTCTTTCTGGCCTGGGGCCTCCTCTCCCAGTGCCAGTGCCTAGAACCTCAGCGCCACACCCAGGGCCTCTGCCTTCCCCGTGCTCACATTCCAGGAAGCTGGCTCAGGTCCCCCTGGTCCTCACACCATCCTCATCCCCAGCAAGCGCCTGAACCCCACCCGTGTCTGCCCAGCACCATCAGTACCATTGGGGTCTCAGCAGCTCAGCTTGAGGCATGAGTGCGTGGAGGTGCACCCTGGCGCACATGAGGGAACCTGTGCACAGGGTTCCCCTGGATAGGTGTGCATCTGAAATCTACACCACCAGGTGAGAGGGCTTCGGTGTCCCTTTCCACAGCAAGCCCCACTGTCAGGACATGTCTACAGGCACCTGAGCCTGAGTTCTCACCCCACCTTCCGGGAATCTCAAGGGAAATTCTTAGTAGTATTGAGAAACCTGCCCCTGTCAGGTCCTAAGTACTCTGAGCAGCCCGTGTTAGCACACACAGGCAGATGACTGTACCTGCAGGACAGCAGTCAGTGCACATTTATTACAATCAGTGCTGCAGGAGTACATCTAGTAACATGGTCCAATCCACAGTTAGGTGAGAAAAATGTGTCCAATAAGAACCAATCCACGACCGGGGAGATGGCTCAGTAGAATAAGCGCTTGCCTGGCAAGCGCAAGGGTCTGAGTTCAATCCCCAGTTTAAAAAAAAAAAAAAAAAATCCATGGAGCTCCATGTTAGTGCATATACACCAAAGTGCACGTTAAAATTGTTTTGGGTGGTGTTATGTTACAACTGCTCTACATGAGTACAAATAAGTCACTTGTCATTAGAGGCAGCACAGCCTGGGCAGCCTGGGGTGCGGGTGTGAAGCTGCCCCTGAGAATCAGTCCTGGGGACCGGGCATGGGGCAGGAGCTCGGAGCTGGCCTGTGGGCATCCCAGCCTGGCCCCGCAGGAAAGTTAAAGGGAAGCCAACTACAACTTGGTCAGAGGCAGGCTTTTTTGCAGGCTGCTGGCGAGCAGAGCAGCCCAGCGAGCGCAGGTGTCAGCTCTTGGCCTGAGTAGGGGGCTGCGGAAGGGACCCCCGCGCTCATCAGTGGAGTCTGAGATCCCCACTCCAGGCGCCCCCTCATGATCCCCCCCAGCCCGTCTTCCCACCGCCCCAGCCGGTACCTGTACGACGTGGTGGCCGCAGCAGCCGCGTCCGCATCGCCGACGGGCAGCACGTAGACACCCCGCGCAAGGGGCGCTGAGGACTTGGCCCTGCGGCCACTCGGTCCCGGTGCCGCATCTCGGGGCGCCGCGCACACCCCGAAATCGCACTGATATTGAGTGAGCGGCACGGCCCTGCCGGCGTCCCGGGCACCCGTGGGGTGCGCGCTCCTGCCTGGGGTGGCGCCGCCCGGGCTCGACTCCTCGCGCTCGAGCTCGAGCTCCGCGTAGCCGTGCAGGGTGAGCGGCACCGCCACGTCGGAGCGGTCCAGCTGGTTCCAGCGCCGCGCCAGGCAGCACAAGCGGCTGATGCAGGGCCACGCCATGGCGGCGGCGACTCCGCTGCCTGCGCGCGAGCTCGAGGCTGCCCCGCCCCGCGCCGCCTGCACCGCCCGCGCTGCCCGAGGGTGGGGACCCCAGAGGGCGCCAGGAATCCGCGGCTGCAAGCAAGCATCAGGCTGGGAGCACCCTATGTGCGGATCCCGGTGGCAGCCGAGTTGCGGGGCCACGCAGCCGAGAGGGTTGTGAGGTCCCTGGGAGAATGCGTCGGAACCAGACTGGAGCCGCCCTTCTCTCCAGGCCAGTCAGCTGTGAAGCTCCTGTCTTACCGGCATTAGCCCGAGGGGCGGTTCTCGGGGTGCCCAGAGCTCTAATTTTCAAACAAGGCTGCGAAGTCCTGAGCTCCGTAAGGACACAAAACGAGGCCCTGCCTTCCTCTGTAAAGATGTGGCTTTCTGAATGCAGAGCTAACTCTGGGTCGTCTTCCAGGCCAAGATCGGTGGCCACGGACAGGGTATCAGAAAGGACTTCGTGGTCCCCCTCAAAAAGCTGTGACAGGCGCTGCATCGCACGTGGCCCTGCGAGCCCTGCGCTAATCAGACCGCAGAAGCAGAGCTCGTTACCGCTGCGCGGTGCTTGGACAGCACCCAGCCTGCCCTCACACTGAACAGGACCGCGCTGGCCAGGGCCAGCTCATCTCCGGAGCGCCGCCGTCTTCCCCAGGAGGCTCAGTGACCAAGAGCTGCCAGCCACGCAGCCCAGGGCCCGGTGGTCAGTATGGAAGAGCCCCAGGCACTGTGAACCCGTGCCCCTAACCCAGGTCCTGTTTAGCGGGAGCAGAGCTCACGCTTCCTAACACCAACTACCCGAGCCAGTGGTGGGGTGCAAATGGAGGACCCCCCCCACACACAACCTGGCTTCTCCACCTGACAGATGGAGCTCAGTGACTAAAATACTCCCCTTAGCATACAGCAGCTGCCCCTCATGGGTTCCTGCAGGCCGGGCATCGCACATGCTAGGCCACACTCCGCCCCCAGCTACTAGTCCTGGAACGCTGCTCTGGAAGTCACTCCCAGGGTGGGCAGCAAAGCCACCAGCAGCTGCCAGCAAGGCCAGGGCAGCGCAGGGCACTGGGCTCAGCGGGGTGGCAGAGCGGCCCTCGGAGGGTCACAAGGGTTGACGTGGCTCCCAGGTGAGGACAGAGAGGATGAAGTGTCACCGCCACTGCAGAGGCCCCCGAGTGGCCCACAGGAGCAGGGAATGAGGCCAGCAGAGAAATGGCGCCATGGAGGCCCCAGAACCCTGAAGGGCACAGCCAGAGTTCCTCCAGCCCAGCACACTCCCAGGGAGACCAAATCCTCCTTTCCCTGTCACTGAGCTTGGGCAGAACCCTCCAGGGCCCCTCTCCAGGCCTAGTCCATGGCAAGACAAACCTGTGACCTCAGCTCTTCACTGTACCTCTGGAAAATACCTGCCGCATTTGTTACAGGGTCAATGGCAGTGTGTCGTGCAGAGGCTGGTCCAGGCTGCCGTGGCCCAGTGCTCAGCCACCTCTCTGGTGGGGACAGCCACTGCATCTCACAGAGGGGGCTGGTCTGCCATACAGACTGAGGTCTGTGCCCTGCTCCTCCCCATGC
Organism: Octodon degus; assembly: GCF_000260255.1. Classification (NCBI taxonomy): domain Eukaryota; kingdom Metazoa; phylum Chordata; class Mammalia; order Rodentia; family Octodontidae; genus Octodon; species Octodon degus. Next base: position 6,663,205 of record NW_004524702.1, read on the forward strand.
AAGGCCACCCCAGACTAAGGGCCCTGGAAATGCTCCCAAGCAACCAGGTGCCCAACCGTAAGCCTTCGGTCATAGCTGTGGTCACGGCCTACTATTTCCACAAGACGTGCAGCTCTAAACCTGGGATACAGCGAGGCTGCTTGAGGTCTGGATTTATCCAAGTCACCTCCATCTCTCAGTTCCACTCTTCACCTAGAAAGCCAAAACCTACAACGGCTTCACCTGCACCACTCACTGGGGGAGGACTGCATCTCCCCGGGGAAGAGCGAGGAAGTGCTGAGCTGCCAGTGCAGGCTGCACTCAGGAGGGCCTAGTGGGGTGCCAACCGAGCAGACCCCGCCCGGCTGCCCCCGCACAGAAGCCAAGCTGACCCCAGCCCACTAGGTGCCTTCACTGCGCACCCACCCGCTCCTGGCCACCAGACTTGCACACAGGTTCTGAGCTGAGGGTGGGACCTTTATTCCACAGCTCTGCCAGCCGCCTTCTGACAAAGGCAGGGACAATCTTGGCGTGGTAAGCAGGGGGCCTTCCAGGGCCAAGTGCTCTGGCGGCAGCAGAGTTCGTGCACCGGGGTGGGACCAAGGCAGTCACGCTGTTTCACTCGGCGCCACCTCCTTTCTTGGGGCCGCTGGTCCGCATCTCGTGCCAGAGCTTCACCAGCGGCTCCCTGTTCTTCCAGATGAGCTCATGGCCATAGGTGACATACCATCTGCAGAGACAGCGGAAGGCCCAAATGATGAGGCTGCAGGGTGGCACTGGTGCTGCTGTCCTTCCCCTGAGTCTTCAGCTGCTGACTATCTAATGTCAGTAAACAGCATGAAGGAACACACCCATGATTCCAGCACTCAGGAGGCCAAGGCAGGACGGCTCCAAGTTCAAGCCCGGGCTGCACGGCGAGACCCTGTCTTGAACCAGGAACACTGAGCTATCTAGAGTAAGGGTGGGAGCTGCAGTAAGCATCACTGCCTCGGCCCAAGTCACTGCCCAGGGCACTAAGGACTTTTCAGAGTCCATCAAGATCAGACCCCAAGGCAGTGGGGCACATAGCCCCAGCTCTCACCACGACAAATGTCACAGAGTCCCAAGGGAAGTGACCGACATGGTGCTAGTGATTTCCATGCCTCTGCCCCACCCCCACCCCCTTCTGAGCTTGGTCTGTTCATCCAAACCTCACCTGCCCTGACAGAAACCCCTTCCTATTTTTGTTTTTGATACGAGGGACTGAACCCAGGGCCTTCACAACGCACTACAGACCCAGCTCTGTTTTATAAATTTTGGGTCTCATGAAGCCTTCCAGGCTAGGCTTGAACTTGGGTCCTCCTGCCTCAGCCTCCCAGACTGCTGGGATTTCAGGCACACTAGCCCACCTGGCTTCCATCTTCCTGTGAAGCCAGCCCAGCTGTGAGCCCTGGCAGCAAAGCTCAGAGTGGGAGAAACTTGCTCCTGCTCACAGCAGAAGCCGGCACTCTGAGCAGGGGGTGTAGGGGGCTCCCACCGGGACCTGCCCAGGGAAGGCTGCTGGGCCAGGTCAGCAGTGAGGGACAGCTGGCTTTCTCGAAGCCTCTGTTGTGCTTGCTGGCTCCGAGGCAGGGTCTAGACTGTGCTGGTTGCTTCCTCTCCTGCCTGAAAAAGTGGCTCACTCAGAACAGTAGTATAAACATGCTTAAAATGTTGAGAACATTTATTTTTTACATAAGGGATTGGATTTGTATCAGAATCTTTGTATTAACTAATTAAAATGTGATGGAACATAGTTAGCATTAAAACTTTTTAAAATAACCCATAAATTTACAGAAAGAAAACACTTAAAAATATGGAAACCAAGCTGGATATGGCAGCTCATTCTGTAATCCTAGCACTTAGGAGGCTGAGGCACAAAGACTGAAAATTTGAACACGGTACAGGTAATTTAACAAAATCTTGTCACAAAACAACAACAAAAATAAAAGAGCTGAAAATGTAAATTGGTACTAGGGGATGGGGAAAACCCCCCTGAATTATTAGGCATGGCAAATTCTTTCTTTGGGCCTAAGATAATATTCTCTAGTAAATTTAGAACAACAGAAAAAAATATCCTCCAGCATTTAAATGCAATTGTAAAAATGCACAAGTAATAAATCACCTGCCAGGTGTGGTGGCACACACCTGTAATCCCAGCACTTGGGAGGCAGAGGCAGGAAGGTTCCTGTGATTCAAGGCCAGCCTGGACTACATAGCAGGACCTTGTGTCAAAATCAAAAAACAATCACCTGTTGACAGCTCTTTACTAACAAAGACACTTCCAAAATCTGTGAGTTCCTTGTCAGGCACAGCCCCATACCATAACCTCACAGGCGTACTGCAGATCTCTCACAAACCCATTGTAACCAGACAGTGGCTGACTGCAGCCAGCAGTGCCTCAGGTGGCGGGGCTAGGGCCCTTGGTGCCCAGGCCCTGAGCCTCTCAGGCCCTGCCCGGCCTCACTTGGCTGCAATCCTCCAGGGGATGCTGCACAACCACCCCAGTCAGGAAGCTGCTTCACCAGTGTAACTGGGTACTCCCAGGTGCTATGAGGCCTGAGCTCGCCCTGACCTCACACAACCGAGGGTAACAGTACAGTGCTCAGGCCCGGCGAGTTGTTGGTGTGTGTCTGCTGTTACCGCTACAACTGCCAAGTGGGGACTGCAGGATCTGCTCAGGGTCACAGGCAGGAAAACGAGAGCACTGACACTGGTGGCATCTTTGCCATCAGCACAGTCAGGGCTGTTACAACAGAAAGCAGGACTCCATGCGCAGCACCTGCCTGCACTCCAGCAGCCCAGCAGGCTGAGGTGGAGCTGCCAAACTCAAGCCCTCCCTGGGCAACTCAGCAGGACCTAATCGCAAATTTAAAAAAGGGCCAGGGCTGGAGCTCAATACAAAGGCCCTGGGTTCAATCCAGTACCAAAACCAAACAAATTAAAGAGACTAGCTTCCTAGAATTGCTAAATTCATTTCAAGAAAAGATGAATTCTGCAAAGCATCTGCCTGGCGAGTGCAAAGCCCTAAGTTTGATTTCTTGTACTAAAGAAAAAAAAAAAAAAATGAATTCTGAATATTACAGGTGTAATGGATGAAAAGGAGCTGAAATTAGAACAAAAAAGGATTCCTGTCTTTTAGATCTTGAACTTTAGAATGTATTTGATCTAATTTATTTGCAGGATGGAAAAAGCCATCTAATTACAGTTCAGGAAAATAAAAGACTGCGGGGGATAAGCCCTAATTTTACAAATACATGGAAAGCTCGGATAAATTTAGAGCTCAGGAAGCAACCCCCTTTGAAAGTCTTTGCTTCTCACAGCAGTTGCAGGTCCGCATTTTCTATTTATACCCTGCTGCCCTTACTGCTGGAGCTCTACAGGCTCTTCTGTGATCACCGCTGAAAATTATAAACAGCATAATGGCATTTAATTCCACCTACGGGACAAATCAGCTTCACTGAGATAGTTTTTCTACCTTTTTTTAAATTAAAAGTTTTCCACTATCATGAAACAAAGTAAAAACAAAGGGCAAGTGGCAGCGTTTTGGCGGGGGGGACCACCAGACAGCAACCGTGCCAGGTGCTGCAGCTGAGGCGGGCTCCAAGGTACTGCTCAATGGGCGCTGCTGCGCCAGGCCGAGGCTAGGCGGGGTATTCAGTGTGGGGGCCCACAGTGAGATGGCTGCAGCCCCGGGTCCTGCTGCTCTACTACGTCAGAGCTGCCTGGTGCAAAGGTCGCACCTGGGTCAGCTTCCCAGTGAGCACCCACGCCGGGCATGGTCAGCAGCCTCGGCCTGGACTCTCACCTGTGTGGCTCTGTGACACAGCTGGCCAGGTAGCAGGGGAAAGGGGACGGAGGGGTGCACAGACTGGGGTTTGGTCTCTGCCCTTTTGGTAGCTGGGGAACAGAGATCAGTCATCTCATGCTGTCCTCCCTCTCCCAGGGAAACCCTCAGCCATCCATCCAGGAACTCACATTCCAAAGAGGGCACCCCCAAGATGTGCTGCGTGGTCAAAGAACTTCCAGCCCAGGATCACCCCTGCTGTGTCCAAGGCAATGATGGCTTTCAGGGCCTGCAGGCAGGGACAGAAAACAGAGTGGCACGCCCTGCAGTCGCTCCATACCAGGGCACTGCCTCCCTGCTACTGCGCGACCAGACCCGAGCTCCAGTACTCACGCTGCCCGCCGTGAAGGTGAGCATGGGCAGGAAGATGATGGCGAGCCTCCCGTCCGGAACCTTTGTGCACACAGCTGCCAGCACGGTCATGATGGCGCCAGACTGCAAGGGACGGAGGGTGAGGGCCGGACCAAGGTGGCAGTGCTCTCCCCGGGTGCCTGGAGAGGCCCAGCTCCCAGGGCCCCATCAGCCCCAAAGGACACGGGCCCGCGGCAAGGGCAGTGCAGAGCAGGTCACAGGCATTCTCCTTGTGAGCAGGAATTTGCCTACACGCGTGGCATTTCCTCCAAGTCTAATAACAGGCCCTAAACGTCACTTAGGATGTGACTTCACTGAGACAGAAGTTTCCTTAAAGCCTGGGGTGAGAGCCAGGGTGCAGGAAAAGATACCCTCCTCATCCTGTGGCTCGGTCGGGGTCCCCTCTCGGCACCCCCAGGACGGGTTATCTGCAGAGGGCGCCAGCCCCAGCCACCTCGGCATGGTCTGAGCCCACAGCTCAACCCCTTCCCTATGTAGTAACTAGTTTAGCTCTCACATGCTCTTTCCTGGTTGCCCACATAATTTTGTTCATTTAAATCAGTACTGTCCATGAGGTACCTTCTGGACAGAGGACTAATTTGATCTCTCTGCATTAGACATGGATCTGGGCATATGGGTGCACACCTGTAATACCACCATTTGGGAGGCTGAGGCAGGAGGCTCATCATAAATTGAGGCCAGCCTGGGCCACTGTTTCAAAAAACTGAAAAGAAACTACGCTTCCAACTTCCTCCAGATGGTGTAACACGTAAAGGGTCGCTTATTACTCCCAGTTCACACTCCATCTCAGGGCCGTCACCGTGTCCTGCTCCATAGTGAACACTCTACTAGATGTGAGGACACAGACATGAGGAAGCCTCAACTTCCTGGAGCTCTCAGAGGGGCAGGAAAGACACCAAATAAGCAAAATAATGGTGACAGTCCCCGTGGGAAGCATCGCACGGAGAGAGAGAGAGAGAGAGAGAGAGAGAGAGAGAGAGAGAGAGAGAGAAACATATATGCTCAGAGTAACAAGTGACATCAAACTGCACAAAGGGGTGACACATGGTGGCCAGGTAAGACAGTGTCGAGGCTGACAGAAACCCAAAGCCATGGGAGTGCCGGAGTGTGGAGCTGGGGAAACAAGTTTAGAGCAGAAGACAAACCTGAATTCTCTATTAAAAAATAATACAGGGGGCTAGTGAGATGGCTCAGTGGTCTAAAGCACCTACTTAGAACAAGCTTAGCAAAGCACAGGGACCGCAGTTCGATCCCCCAGCACCACATGCCAGCCAGCCCCGCCCCCTGGTGGGCTGAGCTGGCCACACACAAATAAATAAATAAATAAATAAATAATTAAAAAATAATAATAATACAATTCCCTAGGAGGACATTTTACAAAATATGCTCCCAATATTCTTCTGAAGTATCTAAGGACAGGAAAAGACAGAAATTGTCATAGACTGGAGACTGAAAAGGTAGGACAATTAAGTGCAGTGTAGCACCGTGGAAGAGAAAAGGAAGTAAAAGAAAAACCAGGGCAGCCCCAGTGTGCTCTGTAGTTAAGTGACAGCTGTGGCTATGGAAGAGGCCCACGTTAGGGTCCGCGCACTGGAAGCCACAGCAGCCTCCTGGGAGAGGGAGGGCGAGGGATGTGATGCTTACATGAGCTCAAAGTATCTTCTCATAATGTATTAATTGTATTATTTTTTAATTTATTGCACACAAGGTCCCACTACACACTTCAGACTCATAGTGATCCTCCTGTCTCAGCCTCTCCAGTGCTGGGATTACAGGCATACACCACCACGCGAGGTTCCAGAGCTGGCACGGCATGCAGAACCGGGGATCAAACTCAGGTCTTTGCACTTGCCAGGCAGGCACTTAGACCGTCAAGCTATCTCCCCAGCCCTATATTAATTGTAAAAAGAGAAAATGATGTACAAGAGAGAAGCTGGACAACACTATAATTATTCACCAAAATTAGCCCCCAAAGAAAGGGGCAAACAGACACGAAGTTCTTCTCCCTGTGCTATCAACAACATCCACCAGTCCCACCCAGTACCAAGCTTGGACCAGCCACAAGGAAACAGACAAGCCCAAGTGGACATTCAACACAGCTGGCCTGTGCGGCCCCAAGTGCTGCTGGCATGAAAGCAGAGCGGCGGTGGCAATGCTCCAGATTTTCAGGGCCCAGAGATGGAGTTAACTCCACCCCAGATCTGGTGGAAAAGGAACCCTGAGGGGCAGTACTGGGACACTGACAGGACAGCAGGATGGGCTGGAGATTAAACTAAGAGTTACACTTATCAATATTTATCAATCAAATTTACTACAGCACTTGATAACTATACTATATCTCAGGATATCTGTGTTCTTAGGACACATGCGCAAGCATGCAGGAGTAAAAGGGCATAATAACATCAGCAACCTCTGGCAACCGACTCCGAAAAGCAAGCACAGACAGCAAATAAATGAGATGTGGCAAAATGCTTAAAATCGGTGAATATTTTACAGGATTTTTTTGGTACCAGGAAGCAAACTCCTGGCCTCGCGCTTGCCACACCTGCACTGTACCGCCCCAGGGAGTTGCATCCCTGGCCCTGGAGTCTACTTTTAAGTGAAACAGACCTAAACGGACCTAAAATGAAAACTCAGAGAAGAAAACACAGGAGAAAAATCTTTGTAATTTTTGTTTAGACAAAACTTCCTGACACTAAACACATGACCCATAATTAATCAAGACAACATAAAATGAAAAACTTACTCTTTGTGAGACACTGTTAAGAAAACTCAACTCAATAAAAACTTTTTTTAATGGACATATCTAAGGAGACCCTTCAAAGATGATATACAGAGAAGAGGCACGTAAGATGAGGAACGCCATCAGTCAACAGGAAAATGAAAATCCAACCGCTCTTCTACCAGTACTATGCTAGATGCTGCTAGACACTGAAAGGGCTGACCACACCGTGTATGGGGAAAAGCCTGAGAACCCAAACTCTCATGCGCTGCCAAGGGAACATGCGACACAATGCTATGAATGACCACTCTGGAAGAGTCTGCTGGTCCTTAGAAATTAAATGCAGCCAGTCTATGCCCTGTTTCCCTCATAGGCATTAAACCAAGAGAAACGAAAGCATGTGTCTGCGGAGAGCTGCCCATGATGTTCACAGGAGGGTTTTAATAGTGGCCAAAAAACCAGAAACCACCTAAGTGTTCAACAAGTGACTAGCGTCTACCTGTAGAATAGAGATGCATTCACCAATGTTCAGGAAGAGACGCAGAGGGCATGAGACGCAATCTCACTGCAACGCCAGGCTGGCCCCACACTGCCACCCCCTCACTGCAGTCAAGCCACTGGCGATGTCTGATCACAGCGCGGAGGGAGGAGCCTCAGGACAGTGACAGGAGTGAGGCGCACTGCCCAGTGTTTGCAAACCCATGCATCTTCGCAGCAAGCAAGTCAGTCAGGGGGCAGGTGTTCAGGAGGACGACACTGCAAGAAAACCAGGAAACTTCTGGGGATAACGAACACGTTTATGATCTGGAAGGTGCCATGGCTTTAGGGGAAACTACTGTCAGGACTTAACAAATTATAACATTCGATTATGTGCCCTTTTGTCAATACCTCAAAACCCTGGATTACTTCTTTAAAGTATTTTCTGCAACTGTTTTTTGAGCACAGGGCCTTCCTACGCAGTTCAGGATGGCCTTGACCTCACTGTATAGTCCAGGCTGGCCTCAAACTCAGCAATCCTCTCGCCTCAGCCTCCCCCATGTTGGTATTATAGGCATGTATCATCACATCCGGTGCTGTAAACTTTATTTATTAAGTCGTATGTTAAAGACAAAAACAATTTTTTAAAAAGCTCTTAAAAAAAAAACTTTAAAAAATGGGCAGGCGAGATAGCTCAGTGGTCTAAAGCACCTACTTAGGCAAGTATAAGCAAGCTCAGCGACCACAGTTTGATTCCAGGTACCACATGATGAGCCAGCCCTGCCCCCAGGGCGGGCTGAGCTGGCCACAAAACAAAAAACAAACAAAACAAAAAACCATCACTTTAAAAGGAGCCTTAGGCATCATGGTGCTTCCAGGAAGGAGGCTGAAGCAGGATGACTCCAGGTGCAGGCACAGCCTGGGCAATTTAGTGAGAACCAGTCTCAAAATGGGGGTGGGGCGGGTGCTGGGATGCAGTTCAGGGTAAAAGGCCCTGGGTTTAAACCCCAGCACAGTAACAACAGAGCCCTTATAATGAAACGTCCTACATTTTCATATTAAAATGTTATTTCTAAAAAACACCATTTGCTCCTTTCAATCAACTTTTCTTCCTGTTGGGAACTGAACAAAGGGCTTTGCACTGAGCTACATCCCCAGTTCTTCATATATATTTTGCTATTGTCTGTCTTTTTTGAGAAAGAATCTCACTGTAATGTAAGTTCAGGCTGGCCTTGACCTCACTTTAAAGCCCAGGCTGGTCTCGAACTCACAGCAATCCTCCTGCCTCGGCCTCATGAGTGCTTGCACTGAAGACATGCACCACCACACCCTGCTTCTTTTTATAATTTTGAGGCTGGGTCTTGTTAAGTCAGGCAGGCTGGGCTAAAATTTACAATCCTCCTGTCTCAGCCTGCCAGATACTGGGATACAGGTGTGCGCACTGTGTCCAGCTCAACTGTTTTGTCTATGTGAAAGGTTTGCATCAGAATACACGATTATTTTACACTACAGGAATTACTAAGACCTTTAATAATTATGAATTCTAGACAGCTCAGATGTCCCCAGTCTGTAAATACACAGTTGGCTGCTGGCCAAAACAGAGAAACCAGCTCAAGTGGCAAAGAGGAATGAGGTGGGATAACTGTAGGATGGAAGCATGCAGAGCGTCCTCTAAACAGGCTCCAGGGTGACTTTAGGTTAGTGGACTAAGTGCCCAGCTTGAGAAAATATTCCCAAGCACGTGAGCCACACACTCCCAGGGACAGGCTGGATGTGGTGGGGAGCCTGCACACTGTGTTTAGGTCAACAGCTACTGTGTGGAAGCTGGCTTCCACACGGCGGCAGCAGGGTTCTCTGAAATCCTGACTCCCCTCCATGCGTAATCACTGCTCCCGAAGCTCGCTGCCCACCTTTCAAGGGGCCATAGCAACTTCCACGGCTGTCAAAGTCAACTCAGGGGCTGGTGAGATGGCTCAGTGATCTAAAGCACCTACTTAGAACAAGTTTAGCAAAGCACAGGGACAGTGGTTCAATCCCCCAGCACCACATGCCAGCCAGCCAGCCCCGCCCCCTGGTGGGCTGAGCTGGCCACACACACACACACACACACACACACACACACACACAAATAAAATTAAAAAATAAATAAATTAAAAAAAAAGCCAACTCAGAAGGTGGTTTGCTTATTTTCCATGAAGCTTGTCAGGTCCTGGTGCCCCTGGGGACAACACACTCTACTGGCCACGTTGGCATCTACTCCGTAAGATCTGTCCTGGTGTAGTCAATGTCTGCCCCCAGATCGACCTGCTCATGCTGCACTATCTGAGGCGACATAGATGGCAGTGTCAACACAAATTTGGAAGCAAGGCTGGACAACAGCCTCAGGCTTCAGGGCATATGGGCAACTTTAATATCCTAGGTTTATTTTTAAACACTCTAAAAAAAAGTCTAACTCAAATTCTAGAAGCAATCAAGTTGAAACCTTACTTTCTTTTTTCTTTTCTTTCTTTCTTTTTTTTTTTTTTTAGTGGAACCAGGGATTGAACTCAGGCCCTTGCGCTTGCCAGGCAAATGCATATTGTACTGAGCTATCTCCCCAGTCCCTGAAACCTTACTTTCTAGAAGAAAAAAACTCAACAAGATTAAAATTTCTTTCAAACTGAAATAAATATAATTTACTGAGTTGATCTGGAAGAACATTTGAATTGTGTGAAATCCCTCTACAGTACTTTCCCATGGATTCCCAATTCTCTGGAATCATCTGGAACATTTCATGTGGAGAAATGGGCTCAGACAGCCAGAGCTATCCTGAAGTCCCGGGTTCACGTGCTGCTGTGCACCGAAGTCTGGGCTGCAGTTTTCATACGGAGAGGACAGTACCAATGCCCCCAGGTCCTTTCTACTAGTCTCCTTTCCCTTGGCACCCTAGGCCTTTCAGGGAGTGGCAGAGGTGTGTTTTCCACCTAGCTAAACTAAACCTGAAGCCCACATCCACTTCCAGGTCGCCCTAGTGAACTTCATTGCCTCTATATAAGGTGCTCAGGTGCTCAACAAGAGAGCAGATAAGATTTGAAACACAAAAATCATACCAGAGTCAAAACTTACAAAGCTTGGGGGGAGATTAGGGAAGCACATCAGTCAGAAGAGAAGATGTAGGTAGGCCTCACTAGGAAAATGAAGTATATACAAATCTGAAGAACGTACCAACTATGGGATTATTTCATTCTTTTCCAGAATTGAACCTCTTTAGAGCGCTTCTCCTCTTCAAATACACTTAAATGCATTAACTCTTACATGGGCATGGACTCCCCGACACCACGCTGTCTACCACTCACACACAGTGTGCCTGAGGAAAGGCGGGGGCCCCCTGGCTCTCACTGCCCTGGGCCTCCAGCACGGACCCATGGGAGGGTGGCACAGGCTCCAACCGCAGCTGGAGTCTCCCGGTGCTGGGCCAGGTGCTGGCTTACGGGGTTAGACGTGGACTACTCCGTCCTATTCCTCTTGGCTTGAACGCATACCAGTCAGTACACATAAATGTTCAATGGTTAAATGCTATAGCCTGAAAATGAGTTTTAGCAATGAATAAATTCAAAATGAGATGTAGCTCCTTCAATAATATTTGTGTTAATTTCCTGATTTTGGTAATTATTCTATGATTCTGTATGGTGTTAGTTAACACTGCAATAAAAAACACTGGAAAATTATAATTCTGCAACTTGCTCAAATCACATTGTTTCAAAATGAATTTAAAATTACAAATACTTACTGCACCAAGTGACGGTCCATATCTTCCCGTGGCAACTTTACACACGTAACTGACAAAATTGGAAATAACACCTGAGAAATAAGTCATATTCAACAATTGAAGTAAGATATAAAAATGATTCCTACTCCTAGCTGGCTGTGGTGTGCATGCCTGTGATTCCGGCACTCAGGACGCCAGCCCGGGCTACACAGTGAATTCAAGGCCAGCCTGGACTACAACAGTGAGATCCTGTCTCAAAACAAAAACAAAAAAACAGATCCTATTCCTGATCTCCACAGCAGTGTGTGAGGTTTCCCTAGAGTACTGCATGGTTGCTGTCCCTGTCACAATCACCAGTGTACCTGGAACAAAAGCCTCACCCACCACGCTCTCTACTGACTGACACAGGGCCATTCACCGCACCGTAGTCATCTTCCTCATTTAAACAGAAAAGGGAGCTGGCTCCCAAGCCAAATCCTCTGGGCTGGAGTCGAGAGCGGGCACATCTGAACCTCTGGGCTAGACCCTCACCTAGGTGGTGTGTTAGGTTCCTGAGGCTTCAACATTATTTCACTTAAGTGTGGCTCATTTTAGAAAATAACTTCTTGTGCAACAGGAATTAACAGCATCTGAAACAGACCACTTACCTGCAGTGATACAAGTAGTACTTGGGGGAATAACTATATATTAAGAGGCCAAAGAGACTGCTTAGCTTTACTTTTTTTTCTTTTTTAATCTTTTATTTATTTGGTACAGGGTCTCGCTATGTAGCTCAGACTAGCAGTGATCCTCTTGTCTCAGTGCTGGGATTACAGGCACACACCACCACTCAGGTGGCCAGCATGGTGCGCCCGGGGTTCCGGGGCCAGCATGGCATGTGGTACCGGGGATCACACCCAGGTCCTTCTGCTTGCCAGGCAGGAGCTTAGACCACCTAGCTGTGTGCCCAACCCTCAGCTTTGGTGAGGATAAGTACACATGAATATCCAACTGACACTCATTAAGCACTAACTTGGGGCCTTGTAGCTCATGCAATCGTCCTCAAGTCCTTGCCATGAGAAGTATCATCATCCCCAGAAAGGTGCAATGATTTGTACACCACCACACAGCTAGGAAACAAGACGGATCTGAACCTAGCTGTCCCTAAGCTCAGTGACTTTGCCCTACAGCGCAACTGTCCGATACAGTTCTTAAGCCTAGTAGGACCTCAGAAATGAATTCATTTTACTATTTTCTTTTTTGGTACCAGGGATTGAACTCTGGGCCTCACACTTGCTAAGCAGGAGTTGTGCTGCTGAACTACATCCCTGGCCGAAGAAATGAACTTTTGTTGTATTTAAATAAATTTTACAAGTGAGGTCAGTAAAATCAGAGCAATTATTCATCTCACAGGAGCAGCAACCTGGATGCGTATACTGCACTACATTTCCTAGGTGAATGGAAGAGGACCCTGACTAGGGCGCAGCGCTGAGCCAATGTGCTACCTTGACACTTGACTTTTTTTTTTTGTATTTTTAGTAAGGGTCTACAGGGCCTCACGACCTAGTTCGGACTCGTAGTGATCCGCCTGTGTTCAGCCTCCCACGAGCTAGGATTACAGCTGCGTGACTCCACACTCAGTCTCAAATGCTGTCTCAGCATGCCACGGGGGCAGGGACAGCATGCTGGGGATCGAACCCTGGCCGCTGCATCTGCCTAAGCAGGCACTTTAATCTGCTGAGCTACTTGGCTGGCCCTGACACTTACTCTCGACAGACACATTTTACTATTTTCAACATTCTTTAGGTGCCACGCTCTAAAGCTTTCTGCAAGCCCAACTCCAAGAGAAATGTGCTTACGGGGGTTTCACACAGTCCCAGCTGACTGAGACAGCTGGAGGTCTAGCGGCCGTTCAATTATAAAATGGAGGCCTGAGCTGAGAAATCAAGGCTCAGTGAGACAAAAATGACATGCTGAGGTTTTACTCTAACCCTAATTTAAAACTAAGCACCTCCAAGTCGTTCATTGAAAGGGCAATCTGCCACACGAGTGGGGGGTTGACAGCGCCAGGTCCAGGGAAGCCTACGCTACACATGATGAGAGACCTGCACCCTCGGCGCTTCCTGTGCACACAGTGCGCCACGGCCACCGCTCTGTCCAGGCTGTGCATAGCTAGGAGCCTCTGAGGTCCCCAGGTCCTGTGCTGGAGGCTCTTACCTGCAGACAGGTACACGGCCATGAACTGCTCCCGCCCCAGGAGACTCACGACGCTGGAGGCGAAGCTCCACAGGACATACATGTTTGCCGCCATGTGGAGCAGGGAGAGGTGACTGAATGGCGACAGCAGCATCGGAGCACAGAGGACCCCTGCGGGGCAGAGGACAGGGTGAGCCCTGCACGGCCGGCACGCTTTTCTCATGATGAAGTGACACGCAGCAAGCAGGAGCAGCATGTTACATGAGAAGGCTGAAGAGAGCATGCTCCCTGCACTGGCGGGGCCGAGGCAGGAGGGTCACTGCGCGTTCAAGGCCAGCCTGAACCGCATAGTGAAACCTTGTCTCAAACAAAGACTAATAAATAAATAAACTCTGCAGTAATGGGGACTGAACGCGGGACCCTGCACTTGCCAGGCAGGTGCTTACACTGCGAGCTATCTCCCTGGCAAAAAAGCATTCTTCAAAGTGATAAAAGCTTTCTTGGGCCAGGGAGATGGCTCAGTGGAATAAGTGCTTCCCTGGCAAGCACAAGGTCTGAGTTCAATCCCCGGTTCCGCAAAAAGAAAAAAAAAAACTTTCTTAAATCTTTGTTTCTACTTAGTAAGCAACCAATGAAAATTCTCAACTCAATGCAAGTAACTTATCCTTACAGCAACAGTTAGAAACAGCATAAGTAAATTATTTCAGTTACAAAGTTGTATGTAATGCTGTCTGTAAAACAAAAGCAGCAGCCTTGTAAGCAACTGCAAACCTGAATTTGTTAAAAACTACTTAGGCACCTAGTATGTGTATGGGCCACAGTAGGCACCCGGGACACGACAGTCACGAGTCCTGCTCCTTAAGGAGCTCACGGTCCGTCCTCCAGATCTGTCTTGTTGCATCAACAAGCTAACCAATTTTTTTAAAATATCATCTCAATGTACATAAAGTATATTTCTTTCAAATTATCTGTACCTCAAAATAAAACCACACGAAGTGATTAAATCAGAAGTGACTTACTTGAGGCTGGATTGGACGTAAAATATCTGATCATCGTCCGTTGTAGAGAAGGTACTCTCCATAAGCAGAATACAAGAACATTTGCGGCTATGATGCCTGCAAAATAAATACGGAGATGTTACACGTAAGAGCTGAGGAAGGCTGCCCACAACAAAAGCCACCCACTAACAACTTTTACTGCAACTCTGTAGGAGCACTGCATACCTTGGGGAAGGGGGTGAAGAGGGCTAAGGAAATCAAATGAATCCAATGCCTTTAAGTATCAGGTTGATAAAAATCAGAACTCCTGGAAAACTGCAGATGTTCTTTGTGCAGGGATAGTATGCCTCTTACATTTACAAGTAACTCACAAAAATGATGGAGCTTTTGTGTAAGGTCAGTATGTTTGAGAAAACTACTCATTTGACATTTAAATCAGGAGGGACTTCTCTAACTCTTGAAGAGCTTTGCAAATGCATTTAATTAATAAATTTATTTGTCTTCTGAGACAGGCTCTTGCTGTACAGTTCTGGCTGGCCTTGAGTTCATTCTGTAGCTCAGACTGGCCTCAAACTTGTGGACATGCTCCTGCCTCAGCCTCCCAAGGGCTAGGATGACAGTGTTTGCCAGCAGGTCTAGCAGAAATGCTCTCATTTTAAAATGTTCACATGGAGGAAATGAGTGACTATCATTTTTCTGCAAGAGTTCATGTTGCAAGAACTATCACTAAATTGAGTAGGCTTAATTACAGAACTAGTCACTTCTCAGGGGAAAAAAAGCTCATTCTTAAAAACTAAACTTGAAACATTTGAGTTGCCACATACCCCGCATATATGAGGGTGCTCCTCTTCTAGATGAATTAACGGGACTTAAACAGTTCCTAGTAAAATTACTCATTCCTCCTTTCTCCCCAGACCATAGCTAAGCTAAGCTGCTTTTTTTTTTTTAATTTTTATTTATTTATGTGTGTATGTGTGTTTGTGTGTGTGGGGCCAGCTCAGCCCACCAGGGGGCGGGGCTGGCTGGCATGTGGTGCTGGGGGACTGAACCATGGTCCCTGTGCTTTGCTAAGCTTGTTCTAAGTAGGTTCTTTAGACCACTGAGCCATCTCACCAGCCCCGCACTGCTAACTCTTTAGAGAAGTCCAATTCCAGCACATTCTTTGCAGCATCCCTGCTGGCTGCTACACCCGTGAGTGACCTCCACACTTGCTCATCCTGAGGTCCCTTTCTCCCTGGCATCCCTGGTCTGCCTAGACTTTGCTCTCCCACTTGAAATTAGGTAGCAAAGGAACCTACTGTCTTTCATAGCCTCTAAGATCTTTTCCCTTTTTTGATACCTAAAATTAGGAAGTACTTTGGGACTGGTGGTATGTCACAGAATAACTGGGAATATTTTCCCTTTATTCAGTGGTATACCACTGGATCGAAGGGCTAGCTCGGGTGGAGACTGCGCCACTGTCAATTGTGTCAGTGAGCAACAGGAGTCCTGCAGTGACAGGGAAAGGGTGGAGAGCAGGGCCACGAGGAAGTCAAGGACCACAGTGTGCATCTCCTGGGGTAACCAGGAGGCGGCGGGCAGAACCTCCGGACAGAGAGTGGATGGCTTCTCTGGGAGCAGGGCCCAAACGTTCTTCAGCTTGTTATGAAAGCTGAGTGTCTACTGCCCAGGGCACCAATTAGGTCTAGGCTATTGTATATGACAGATACTTGAGGGTAATTTGGCCACAGTCAAAAAGGACAGGTTTTTCCAGGTTCAGAGCTGCTCAGGGCTTTTAGAATTGACTCACACTGTGGTTCAATGCAGAAAGCAAGATGAGGCCCCATCTTGGTACTACCCACTGCCCTGCACACTCCCTCAGCTCCAGAGGATGCTTCCTTAACCCAGTGACTCAGCACATACGGCTTCTGGGAAGCGCAGCACTGCAGGATGATTACCAGGGGAAGACTTGGGAGGGGAAAAGAACCAATGACGTCAGGTTAACAGCAGCCAGCAGCTGACGTGGCAAGTGCAAGGTCCTGAGTTCAATTCCCAGTTAAAAAAGAAGAGATAAAATTTTAAAATACAGCAGTCAAAAAACAACACCACATATTCAATCCAAATGCAAAAAACCTTTTGGGGAACTGGGACAGGGCACTGGCATGAATGAGCAGTCCTTCATTTCCCTTTTCTTCACTGATTGTCTTTTTGAGACAGGGGTCTTGCTATGCAGCTCGGGCTAGCCTTGAACTCACTTTGTAGCCTACGCTGGTCTCGAACTCACAGGAATCCTCCTTCTGCAGTCTCCTGAGTACTGGGATTACAGTTGCACACCACCGTGCCCACCTGGACCAGTGGACTAATTGATTGACTGATTTATAATGCAGTTAGTACTGGGACTATAGGGTCTCACTACACAGATCAGACTCTTAGTGATCCTCCTGTTTTCAGCCTCCCAAGTGCTGGGATTACAGGTGCGCACCACCACGCTGTCTCTTTTTTTTTTTTTTGCGGAACTGGGGATTGAACTCAAGCCCTTCCGCTTGCCAAGGAAATGCTTATTCTACTGAGCCATCTCCCCGGCCCCCACCACGCTGTCTCAATCGCCATCTCAGTGCGCCTGGGGCAGGGCCGGCCTGGCATGTCAGGGGTCCAGCTGCTGCACTCTACCTAAGCAGGCGCTCTAGTCTGCTGAGCTATGTGGCCAGCCCTTTGGGCCAGTGGTTTTCAAGGTTCAGTCTAGGGCTGGGTGGCTCCAAGGCAGAGCGAGCAGGACAGGGGGGCCGGCGGAGGACAATGGCGTGGCATCCGTTGTCGGGAAATAGAAGCCAGGAGCTTGGGGGACAGCTCAGTGGTGTGAGCACCTGCCTCGCAAGCACAAGGTCCCAGGTTCAACCCCTCATACCAAAGGGAAAAAAGGAAATACATGTGCCTTTTGGAGGACCTTCTGGATCTAAAGCACAGAGGATTCACCTCTCACTCAATCTGCTTTCTCTTCTAGAAAATCTGCCAGAGGGGCTGAGTCATGCAAAGCAGAAAGCATGGTTTCCTGCAGCAGCCAGAGTGACAGCCCAGTAACTGGAATAAACGGTGGAAGAGGGTGGCTCCTGCACCTTGGGTGGGCTCTCAGCACTGTGACTGGTGACCTGGCAACCCTTCACACCAGTTCCTCAGCCTCAAGCTGAGGGAGCCACCTCACACCCCTCAGACACTGCACCAATGAGCATGCACACACTGGGGGACCAGGAGCGATGGAGCCTTCTCCCATGAGAAATGGTCAGCTTAGGCTGTCTCCACCTCCCCACACCCAACTCCGTGCTCCTTGGACAAGCCCCCAGTGCCTACTATCCTAGTGTGATGCACAGATGATGCCAGTGAAACGGGGATCCTGAGGATCCTGAAAAATTCTCTTCATAAAAGCAATGAGGTACTATATGAAAGATTGTCAAAATCAACTTTTATCCTTTTTTTTTTTTTAAATTTATGTATCTGGGGCCGGTGAGATAGCTCAGTGGTCTAAAGCACCTGCTTTTTTTTTTTTTTTTTTTTTTTGCGGAACCAGGGATTGAACTCAGGCTCTTGTGCTTGCCCGGGAAGCGCTTATTCCACTGAGCCATCTCCCCGGCCCTGAAAGCGCCTGCTTAAGCAAGCTTAGGCAAAAGTGCAGGAACCGCAGTTTGCGGTTCGATCCCCGGCACCACATGCACAGTAGCCCCACCCCCAGGGTGGGCTGAGCTGGCCACAAAAAAAATAAAATTTATGTATTTGGTACACGGTCTCACCACACAGAGGGCTTGTAGTGATCCTGTTTTCAGCCTCCCCAGCACTGGGATTACAGGCATGTTCCACCATGCCTGGATTTGTGGCCCATTCAGCATGCCCCAGGCTGGCGCAGCATGCAGTACAACTGTTAAATACTGTTGCACGCTAAGGTTTGCACTGAACCAGGGAGCACACAGGCAAGGAAAAGGACTGAAGCCCATGTGGCACCCTACCTGTGCTCCTCACATCCCATACCCCCCTGCTCCATGGCGGCTCTGAAAGAGCCACATTCCCAGCACAGCCCGATGAGCCCGAGAAGAAGCCGGAGGGACAGAGCTGGAGCTCTCGCAAAGCTGCGTTGCACAGAAACATATCTGACATGTCCACTGGCTCCCTGGAAGAAGCCAGCTGCAAGGCTCTGTCCATATTTAACCTGACAGAATTCTCCAAATACAAAACTCCCTTTCCCAGACAACATTTGTCAAAAAATGACTGGTAATGTTTTAAGTTCAAGTCTGCTTAAGTGTTACACAGCATTTGGGGCAAACGAGAGACTAACCAAAAATCTTAAAACGAAAAGCAGAGCAATAAGATTTCCATAGCAGCTTTGAAAACCTCCAGTATTTCCTGGGATGCCACAAATAATGCCACATAGTAAAATAGACTTTAAGACAAAAGTTGTTATTAGACGCAGAAAGAGGTAAGCGTCATGGGCTGGAGGCGCAGCTCAGTGGTAGAATGCGTGCTCAGCCCTGGGTCGATCCCCAGCAGCACAGGTGTGTTTGTGCTAATGGAATACTGTAACTGTATACCAATTACAGTAAATGAAAAAATTAGATGAACCAAAAAATTCCTAAAAAGACACAAACATTCAAAAAGAAACAATCTAGGAGCGCTACAATAAACAAATAGCTTGGTGGATTAAAAGGGGCCAGGGGTTCGATCCCTGGCCCTGCCGTGCCAGCCCTGCCCCTGGGACATGCTCAGACAGCAACTGAGACTGGGCGCCTGTAATCTCAGCTCGTGGGAGGCTGTAAACAGGCGAATCACTATGAGTCCGAACTAGTAGTGAGACCCTAAACACCCTGTAGACCCTTCCCTGAAATACCAAAAAAAAAAAAAAGAAACAATCCAAATAGCTCAACAAGTAAAAAGACTGAATCGTGATCAAAAAACTTTCCACAAAGCCAACTTCAGGATCAATGGTTTCACAGCTGTAGTAGTTCCTAGGCTCGCTACAATAAACTCCCACAAACTGGTGGTTTAAGTAGCAGAAATGCATCCCCTTAACTCTTGTAGAGCGCAGAGGACTTAGCCAAAGCACCTAGGTATCAGCAAGGCGCTGCTCCCTTCCGGCGCAGGGGAAGAATGCACCCTTCCTCCTGGATTACGCTGGCTCCCAGCAACACCTGGTGTTGCCTGCCTCTAGATACCTCACTCAGCGTCTGCCTCCACCTGCGCATGAGCCCTTTTGTCTGTCTTTGTCCTCTCCTATTTTTAGGAGGACAAGTCACTGGCATGACCATACTGTGATCATTACATCTGGAAAGACCTTCTTTCTTTTTTTAATGTATTTGGTTGTTGCAGGGTCTCATTACACAGCTCAGACTTGTGGTGATCCTCCTTCTTTCAGTCTCTCCAGCACTGGGATATTTTTTTTTTTTTTTGTGGAGGCAGGGATTGAACTCAGACCCTTGCGCTTGCCAGGGAAGCGCTTATTCCACTGAGCCATCTCCCCGGCCCCAGCACTGGGATTACAGGTGTGTGCCACCATGCCTGGACTCTGGCCAGTTCAGTACGCCCCGGGGGCAGGGCTGGCAAGGCATGTGGTACAAGGCATAGAACCTCAGTCCCTGTGCTTGCCTAAGCAGATGCTTTAGTCTGTTGAACAATCTTGCCAGCCCAACCTTATTTCAAATAAAGTAACTTTCTGCTGTTCTGGGTGGACAAGAGTTTTGGGGGAGCACTATTCAATTTACAGCTGGTAAATACCAAAAATAAAGGTGAATTCCTGCTAGTCATTCTCAAACTGTCCTAAAACAAAAAGAGGAACACATCCCAATTCCTTCTCAGCAGCTTTACCATACTGTCAAAATGAGCTAAAGAATCACAAGAGAGGGTCAGGGAGATGGCACAATAGATTAAGCACTTGCCTGGCAAGCACAAGAGCCTCAGTTCAATCCCCGGTTCTGGGGGGGTGGGGGGAAGAATCACAAGAGAGAGGCCAGGAAGACAGCTCAGTGGAATAAATGCTTGACTGGCAAGCTCAAGGTCCCGAGTTTGATTCCTGGAACCACAAAAAAAAAAAAAAAATTAAAAATGTTACTGATTTCATTGTTAAGTTTCTACCTCCCAGTTCATGATCTACCTCATCCAATTGCTTTCTGTAAATAAGGGGATCAGTGTAAGTCTGATCTACTAGTGAGACCCTGAACACCCTGTAGACTCTGCCCTAAAATTAAAAAAAAAAAAAAAAAAA
>NW_004524702.1:6684265-6713001 GCF_000260255.1 Octodon degus
TTTGGTCAGAACTGGGGATTGAACTCAGGCTCTTGCGCTTGCCAGGGAAATGCTTATTCCACTGAGCCATCTCCCCGGCGCCTTTTTCTTTTTGATAAAAGTCTTGTTCAGCAGCCCAAGCTGCCCTCACACTTGTGGTCTTCCTGTCTCAGCTTCCCAAGCAGTTAGGTATGTGCCACTGTGCCTGCCTCACTATGCCTGATACTAGACTAGTGCTCAGGGAAGAGACCACTCAGTGGGAAATCAAATTCTTTTCAACAAGTGGTGGGATCAAGTGGACATTCATAGCAAAAGAACGAGTGTGGACCTCCACCCCATGCCCAACACACAAATCGATGTATGAATTCCGATGAATCCAAGCCTGAGCATAAGAGTGAAAATTATAAAGCTCTTAGATTAGAAGACATGATTTAGGTTCAGGTACAAATCACTGTTCCTCTGAACCTGGAGCCCATGCCCATGGGACTCAAGCAACGCCTGAGCAGGAGCACGTCCAGCCCGCGAGCCTCACATCACTGCTAAACGAAAGCAGCAGGCAGAGCAGGCACCTGCTGTGTGATTCCTACCCAGAGCAGACAAGTTCACAAAGAAAGACCAGTGCTGCCAAGGGACAAGGGGAGACGGAATGGGGAGTGACATCGATGAAAATGCTCTGGGGCCAGGAACATGGCTCAGCGGCACAGTGCCTGTCCAGCAAGTACAAGGTCCTGAGTTCCATTCCCAGTATCAAACAACAAAAAGTTTTGCGATAGATGTACAACTTTGTAAATAAGATAAAAACTAGTAAAGTGTACACCTTCAAATCGTAGAATAAAGAAATGAATTACCAGACTAGTCTAGTATCAATTTTTGTCTTGAGACAGCTCAGGCTGGCCTTGAACTTACTTTGTAGCCTAGGCTGGTCTTAAACTTGTAACAATCCTCCTGCCTCAGCCTGAGTACTGGGACTACAGGCATGTGCCACTATGCCCAGTTACAACTCAATTTTTATTTATTTATTTAGTACAGGGTCTCACTACACAGCTCGGAATCATAGTGATCTTCCTGTTTCAGCCTCCTTAACACTGGGATTTTAGGCATGCACCACCACATTCAGTTTCAGGCCAGCATGGCATGTAGTACCGGGGATCGAACCTGGGCTCTTCTGCTTGCCAGCAAGGCACTTAGACCCCGAAGCTATCTCTCCAGCCCTACAACTCAATTTTAAAAAAACTAAAGCCGATGTGGGAAGCATTCCTTGTTTCAGTGATCTCCAACTTCTTTAAACTGATAAAAAATTGCATAGCCTTTTTTCCCTAAAAAACAGCAACAAAAAAAAAAAAAAATTGCTGTTCCAGATGATGCCCAACAACACGCACAGGTCCCGTATGGGGGCTGAGCCAAGTTACTCTCCACACTCCTCGCTCTGAAGTGACTGCTAAGTGATCAGACCTGGCCTGTCCAGAAAGCCACACACTGGCTGAGGGCTGAGCTCACGTCCCCACCTCAGGTTCCTCAGAAGCAGGCAGGGGCAGGAGTGAACCTGTAGGCCACTCTGTGTAGCTGCTTCTTAGCCCAGGCAGCACCCATAAAACTAGTTACAAAGTGGGCCAACAGCTACGCAGAACCAGAGGAAACCAGACTGCTCACCTTCCATCTTTCACTGGATGGAGAAAAGCTCCAAGCTAATAGGGGGAAACAGAAATTAATGTGCGAAGGAATTGAAATAAGACACAAGGCCCTTTAATATTGCCACCCTCCAAAGCCAAAACCACTGTCCCTTCAGGGAAGGATACATGACCTCCTCTGTAAGCCACTTTTCACAGTAATCTGACCCATGTACAACTTACAGTATCAGAAGATGAGGCTCTCTAACCTCTTGGAGGAAATCTTGGAAATTAAACATTACTGGAAGACACTTACATTGGAATACTTAATATACAAAACCTTAAATGTACATAACTGAATACTATGATTCAGCAATTCTATTCTTCAGTAATTTAGCCTAAAAACATATACTCAAGTATGCAAAAGTCTATATAGTGATAGTCACTGCAGTGTTACTTAAAGCAAAAGAAGCAAAAGTCTAAATAACCTACATATTCATACAGAGAATATTTGTTGAATAATATTCATTCATGTGGAAAACTGTAATACCATTAAAAGGAAAAAGGCTAAGGTATAATTTCCATTTCATTCGGGTGCTGGTTCTATGAATGTGCTCATTTTTTACAAATTAGCTGACTTGTATACCTGATGTGCATTCCCTCTGTGTAATACACTTCATTAAAATACTAAAAAATGCAGGGCTGGTCAGATAGCTCGGCAGACTAAATAAAGCGCCTGCTTAGGCAGAGCACAGTGGCTAGGGTTCGATCCCCTGACTGCCGTGCCAGCCCCGCCTCCAGGGCGCACTGAGACAGTGACTGAGACTGGGTGTGGTGGCGCATGCACGCCTGTAATCCCAGGGCTTGGGAGACTGAAAACAGGAGAATCATGAGTCCCATCTATGTAGTGAGACGCTGCACACCCTGCAGACCCTGTACTAAAATACAGAAAAACAAAAATAAAAAATGCAACAGACCTGTAAGTACTGACATGGAATGTTCTTTTAAAATATTAAGTGAACAAGGAAAATTAAGGTACAGAAAATATATATCGCATGCTGCAATTCATTTAATTTTTTATTTTTTTGCAGAACCAGGGATTGAACTCAGACCTTTGAGCTTACTAGGGAAGTACTTATTCTACTGAACCATCTCCCCGGCCCCCTGCAATTCGTTTTAGACTTCAGAAGGGACAGATAAAAATGCCTGCCTATTCATAGGCGCTTTGGGACAATACACAAGCAAGCAAAGCAGCAGATAATGGGAAAGAAAACTGGGGCTGGAAATGGAGTGAGGGAGATTTCTAGCACTCTGTACCCTTTCCTACTATTTTCCCATTACCACGCACATTAGTGACTTCTCCAGGGCAAAGTCTAACCTAGGAAGTCATAAAGGGCTCCCTTTCTCCTGCTGGGTACCTGCCTGCCAGCTTGGAACAATCTGGACTGTGAACCAACACCTAGGCCCTGGGGACAGGGAGGGGCACTCTGGTACGTGGTGGTCTGCTACAGCACAGCATTGTGTGAGCAACGAAGTGCAAGTGATTCACATCTCCACACCTTTCTGTGTGACCTCAGCCTGTCATTTAACCTCCAGTTTCTCCTCCTCAACAGTGAGGGTGTCACTCACGCAGAACACCTGGCCTGAAACTGAGGCGGCACTCGAGCATCGCTTCTGCTCCTCTTCCTGAAATCATCTCTCTGAAGACTAGCGAGCCCAGAGTTCCAGAAAAGTGTCTGATTAAGACAGGTGGACCCGAGTGCTTGCTTCAGCAGCACATACACTTAAAATTGGAATGGTACAGAGAAGATCAGCATAGCCCAAGCAAGGATGACATGGAAATTCGTGAAGTGCTTTTTTTTTTTTTTTTTTTGCAGTACCAGAGATCGAACTTGGGACCTTGCAAGTGGGCAAGCGCTTATGCCGCTGAGCTATCTCCCCAGCCAAAATTTTTTTAATGCCCATATCTTGTGCTCTGAATAACTACTTTGAAGATAATATATAGTGTGTTAACTACTGTAATTCTATTATTTTGTTTTGAAATTTTTTCTGTTCCATAAGAGGTGAACATGAGCCAGGCGTGGTGGCACATGTCTGCAACCCCAGCATCTGGGACACTGAGCAGGAAGACCTACAAGTCCACAGCCAGCCTGGACTACAGAGCCAGATGCTGTCTCAAAAAAAAAAAAAAAGGTGCCTATGATCCAGCAGGTCAAGGGAAATACTCCCTTCCCAGCAACCCCAGGAAAGACTTTTAGCCTTTCATTACCCTACTAATGCACCTCCCTGGCAAGCGCAAGGGGCTCAGTTCAATCCCCAGTTCCACAAAAAAAAAAAAAAAAAGAAATAGCAATGAGACAGTTTCAAAACAGGTAAGACAGTTACAATAATTAATACATTACATATTGTCTTCGTAGTAGTTATTCAGAATAATACTAATTTCAAATAGCAGAGTGTTTAGGGTTTTGAAACTCTCTAGGTCAGAACTTGGGAAGTTTGTATTTATTTATTTATTCAAAATTTTATTGATAAACAGATAGCAATGGGACAGTTTCAAATCAAATCGGAAGTACAGATTTAACAAATAACATACTGCATATATTCTTCTTAGTGGTTAATTGCTGTACAAGATGCAGACTTGAGATCCTATTTACAAACACCATTAGAACAAATCATGAAGTTTGTTTTTAAAAAGGTGTGTGGGAGGGAAAGGAATAAAAAAGAAGGAAAAAGGGACTCAGGCATCGATAATCCCAGGGAAGAAAGTGGGACCTAGTACGTGTGTCACTCCCCAGTAAGCAGCTCTGCCACACTGACAGGATCAGCACAAGGCAGGCAGCTGGGAAAGCGAGCAGGGCAGACTGGACCCCTGGGGCCTTTGGAAGGAGCCCAGCTCTTCCGAGACTCTGTCTGGTCAATGAGTGTCAGCCATGACTAACCAACACTGTGCAGCTAGAACCACTCCTGCCAGAGAAGGCCTTGGTGACAATGACCAGCTCAAAAGCATTTCCTCACTGTTAGCTCTCACGGGCAATGTGATAATATAGCCATAACATCACATGACGATAATTAAAATACTGTACACTCAAGTTGCTAGTTAGATCCCAATTTATTGTTTTTTTTTTTTTAAAACCCAATGGATAAAATTCTGATTTATAATAATATCCAAATAATTTCTTTGAATGAACTGTTTTTAAAAAAATGTATTTAGTGCAGGGCCTACAGGGTCTCGCTACACAGATCGGAATTGTAGTGATTCTGTTTTCAGCCTCCCAAGCGCTGGGATTACAGGCGCACGCCACCATACCCAGTCTCAGTTGCCATCTCAGTGCACCCCAGGGCAGGACCAGCACAGCACAACAGCAAATGAACCGCGGTCCATACATGAAATGAACCATTTACTGGCAGGAAAAAAGGTTTTAAACTCTGTGCCCAATCACCCTCACATTAAATGGCAGAAAACATTTGCAACCCTCATGAATACAAGATAATTACTGAGTTACCCTAAGGAAATGCTATTAGTTTTGGTTACTTTCAGGTAAGCGCTTATTCTACTGAGTCATCTCCCCAGCTTGGTTACTTTCAGAAAGCAAACAAGACACACTGTCTCAGTGGAAACAGATGTGCTTTTACAGAGCTTTTGAAATAATTACATTGCCACACTGACTCATTAATTCTATAGTGGCAGGTATGAGAACATGGTTTGAAAAAAATTCAATCTGTTGACTTACAACCTCACTTAATAGTCACTCAACAGAATTTAACTGAGTGCTCCTTCTGTATGCAAGGAATATGCTAGACGCTAAAGAAGATGGGGTCTCAGCTCTGTCCTCAGGATGGTTTTATTTATTTTGTGTGTGTGTGTGTGGCCAGCTCAGCCCACCAGGGGGCGGGCTGGCTGGCATGCGGTGCTGGGGATTGAACCTCGGTCCTTTTGCTTTGCCAAGCTTGCTCTAAGTAGGTGCTTTAGACCACCGAGCCATGTCACCAGCCCCTGTCCTCAGGATGTTACATGTGTAAGGATAGTGTGGTGTTTGTGTTTTCTTTTTTCAGTATGGGGGATTAAACTCAGGACCTTGCACTTAGCAGGCAAGCACTTATTCTACTGAGCTATCTCCCCAGCTTTCTCAACAGTTGCACTGATCAGAAAAACAAAGCACTCTCCAAAGGAAGCTATGCTAACTATAAGTGTGAAGACCAAATCAGATTCCAAAAGATGAGAGCAATTAAGACTTGCAGAGGGTACAGCCTCAATGAAGAAAGAGCAATACCCTTCTTCTCTGCTACAGGCAATTAAAAGGACATTAATCTAATCTTGTGTGAGAAAAGTACTTATTTTCTATAAGTATATTCTATCTATAAAACTTAAAGAACTTACAAATCCACTTTCCCAAGCTTCTCAAATAGCCCTGTCCACAAAACATAGTACAAATGTTTAAAAGCCAGATCTCTTTCCATAAAAATTTACAAGGAACAAAATTAATCATGGGGTCTGGCCAGATAGCTCAGCAGTGTAAAGTGGAGTCTGACTCCTGGCACCACATGCCGCCAGCACTGCCCCCAGGGCAGGCTGAGTCAGCAGCAGCAGAAGAAAAACTAATCATGATGACATGTACCGCCTATTTAAAGAGGATCTTACAAATATTATGGTAGAACAGACAGAAAATTGGCTTTTAAAATAGGCCTTGGTTTTTAATCTCAACCTTACTACTTACTAGCAGACTAACTTTTAAAACTTTCTTTCTCTGAAAGTTTATCTATGAAAAGGGAGACAACTAC
Organism: Octodon degus; assembly: GCF_000260255.1. Lineage (NCBI taxonomy): Eukaryota > Metazoa > Chordata > Mammalia > Rodentia > Octodontidae > Octodon > Octodon degus. The sequence goes on from NW_004524702.1 coordinate 6,690,631, forward strand.
CCTTTACACAACCCTGGGAAAGAATATGTATATCCGATTTGTTTTTGGGTTTTTTTGTGGTACTGGGAATCAATCTCAGGACCTTGCACTTGCTAGGCAGGCACCTAAGCTGCTGAGCTATCTCCCCAGCCCGTAAGAATATGTATAAAGTAACCTGTGTACAGAATCAAAGTTTCCTTTAGCATCCTTAATGACAAAGTGAAAATTACTCATGAGTTAGCCAGGCATAGCGGGGCACACATGTCTGTAATCCCAACACTTGGAGACTGAGCCAGGAGGACTGCGGTAATATCAGAGCCAACCTGGGCTACACAGTGAAACCCTGTTCAAAAAAAAATTTTTGCTCCTGAGTGGTTCTACAACAAGCCGACCATTTGGTCAGCATCACACTACATGAGAACTAGGAAGCAAATGTCCTGGAAGTCATGCATCCTCAGGCTATACTTTTCTTACTGTAACATGAGCCTAAAGGTACAGATACTGTCTTTATCTTCTACTGATGAGCACATGGAAGCCATTGCCTGTGACATACTGTACCTTTTGGATTGATTTCTCTTCCCTTGAATGGCTAAAACATGTAAGCTAACACAAACCTGTCACAGTCCGCTGGCCATCACTTAGGTTATTCCACCACTTGTTAATCTATAACAGAAGGAAAGCGGCGTGTCACCACATGTGAAATACTTTCAGGCTGTGAACATGAAAACCCAGAAGGAAAATGCCTGTGTATGAGAGAAATTCCTCAACCTGAAACAAAATCACTGGAGACCAATAATAACCACAATAAATATGCAGGAGACTGGAAGAGGTATAGGTGTCTTATAGAGGTTCCAAACTGGCTTGGGCACAGACCCTGCCTCATATTAGAGAGAATAAAATTCTCAGAATATTTTGTACTAATGCCTATTTTTAGATATAACAGTACTAAGGGTCATAAAGACACTGAGGACCCTAAATGTTCAGAGACACACACTGCAACTTCTCTGAAGTATGCTTAGGGCCAGGGAGATAGCTCAGTAGAATAAGCGCTTGCCTGGCAAGCACAAGGGCCTGAGTTCAATCCTCGGTTCTGCCAAAAATAAACAAACAAATGAAATATGCCTAGGACTTGTGCAACAGTACACGATGATAAGAAGAGGGGGGAATGAAAGGCCCGATGGAAAACAAAACTACGCATGCTCTGGTACCCTTGAAACTGAATGCTGATGGCTCATTTATTATTATTACTACTATTCTACTTCTGTATCTATTTGAAACTTCCCATGATCAAAGTTTTTAAATTAAAAAAAAAAAAAAAACCAAAAAAAAGCTAAACCAGGCGTGGTGAAACAGGCCTGTAATCCCAGCTGCTCAGGAGACTAAAATAGGACATGTTCAAGGCCCCTGGGAAACTCAGCAAGACATTGTCTAAATTTTAATAGCTACTGCCATAAGATATGCCTGAGTTTGATTCCCAGTACTGTCCCCGCTCAAAGAGCAGGGCCAGGGAGCCAGCTCAGTGGCATAAGCACCTAACTGGCATTCACAAGGTCCCAAGTTTGAACCCCGGTACTGCAAAAAAAAAAAAAAAAAAAAAAGTACAGAGCCGTATGTATGTAATTGTGTCTATAATTTTTTGAGCTCTCAGACCTTACTCCCATGCAGTGGTATGAATGGGGATATGAATGGGGGTCCCAGGACCTTTTGCCCCCAACCCCTTTGAGACAGAATCTCACTTTGTTGCTGAGGGTGGCCTCAAACTCCTGGGTCCAAACTGTCTTCCTGCCTCAGCGGCCCAAACAGCTGGGCTTACAGGCACACATTACCACATCTGATTAAGATTTTCATTTTCCACATTATATTTACATACTATTTCAATTATCTTAATGTACAAAGACTACATAACCTATCACATTTTTTTTTAAAGTCTGTCTTTGAAGCTGGGTGCTGTAATGATGTCTAATATTAGCTACTCAGGAGGTTAAGGCAGGAAGGATCAGTGTGGGTAACTTAAGACCCTGTTTCAAAATAAGAATAAAGTGCGTTGGGCATGGTGGTGCACACCTGTAACCCTAACACTTGGGATGCTGAGGCAGAAGGGTCACTTCTGAGTTCAAGGCCAGCATGGACTACAGAGCAAGACCCTGTCTCAATCAATCAATCAAATCAAATCAAATAACGGAACCCCTTGTACTGAAGAAAAAAAAAAAAAGAAAGAAAATAAATTACGTATATTTCTTCTGCCTTAGAACTATTTGGGTCCATTTGGGCAATAAAACTTCATGTATAGAGATATAGTAGAAACTTGTAGCTTTCAGAGAGACCTAGGATTATGGAATAGGTTGGTTTTACTATCTTCTAAGAAGTATTATAGTGAATAAAAATCCACCCAGTACTGTTTTCGTATGTAAATATTACCTGCTCCCGTAGCATAAGCCTCTCCACAACAAGGCCCGGCCGGGCTCCTCGACCCGCTTATGGCAAAACCAGGGCAAGGAACCCGCCCTACATCTAGGAGCTCACACTGTCACGAGTGAGAACAGAGCCCGGGCTTCCTCCTCAGGCTCCTGCCCACCAGGACTGGACTGTTCTAGGAAGCGAAGCGTAGAGAGAACATCAACCTCGCTCTAAACTGGCTTAGCAAGAGGTGTCTGAGGGCAGGGCATGGTGGCACATGTCTGTAATCCTAGCACTTATGAGGCTGAGGCAGGAGGGTCGCTGTAATTTCAAGGACAGACTTGTCTCTACAGTGAGCTCAAGGCCAGCCTGGACCACACATTGAGAACCTGTTGCAAAAAACAACCACCACCTAAAAAAAAAAAAAAAAAAAAAGCCATAAAAGGTGGCTGAATGCCAAGTGGAGCTAGAAACACATTAACCTATGGTCTGAGTGTTCAATAAGTATTAGCAAGTGAAATACTTGTATGCTTTATCTAAAAGGAAACTTTTTTTAACAAAAATTTAGGTAAGAGGGACAAGGGCTGCAGTTGCATCCGAGGTGCAAGATCTGCGAGCTCTGTGTCTGCCCTTGCAGCCGCAGCCACCTGAACACCAGCAGAAATGCTCGCTCGTGAAGATCCAGCACAAGTGTGGCGGTAACACCGCCCCCGAGCAGCTCTCAGAAATCCCTGGTCCCCAAAGCTGTGTTTTTTCAAAACAACGCGTGGGGATTGTGGTGCAGTCTAAACTAGTAAGGGGATGTAGAGAACACAGTCTTTGAAGCGTAGAAGGGCCAAACAGCTGGGCTTTCCTTGTTAGCAACTGTCTGTGTGATATGGATGCATGTGGGTCACATGACAACATCCTGGGGACTGTGAAGCACGATGCTTCCAGACACTCAGCACGTGAGTAGCCACTCACCGTCACGAAGGACTCTAACAAGAGTGTGAGGAGCACTGACTTCACATCTGTGGATGGAACGTGGCCATTAACTAAAAACGCTGTATAACCAGATGTCACAAACTGCGATTCGTAAGAACAAAGATGTTGATCTTTACCTCCTTTCTGAGGTCTCCTTTTTTTTGTGGTCTTATGCTATCCAACCAGTCAGCTTTTACACCATCAAAATAACTCTGGACCCTGGATTTTAGTGATTCATATTGCCAAATAGCAGCTGATCCAAATGCACAGCCTGTGAACTACATAAAATTAAAAATATTACAAAGTTAATTCAAGAGGAAAACAGATCTATATATAGTTCCAAGGGCATTATTTTCATTACTTATAACCAACAGGAGGTACACTTGGCACAGTAAAACCTATAGGTGACAAGAACATTTTACTGTTTTTCCATTTTATTAACATCATGGCACCCTGAGGCCTGCTTCCGGAAACAAACCCCTAAATAAAATTCAAAACATCAAACTAGTAACACTTCAAACACTGTATCAAACAGAAGGCCCACACATTTCTTCTCTACTGCTCCGGTAAGCTGGCCAGAAGCTGAAAGCAATTACTGAGTTCATTCTGAAATCAGAATCCCAGAGCCCAGCACATCCTCACCCCCACCCGCTCTTGCTCTAGGAGCTCAAGCAGAACACGGAGCTTGACCACTACACTCGCCAAAAGCTTGTAACGTCCAGCGCAGCAAACTCTTACCCCAACAGTAAAAAAAAAAGGTTTCAACAGAGTTCTTATCGGATAGGGAGAAGGATCGAAGACTGTTTCTTCCACAGGAGGAATCAGAGCACTTCTCTTGTATGCTCCACCACTCAACCCTGTGTCTGATCTTCGAGGTTCAACCTTCCTGGGTGCTTTTCTGAAGCCACATTTTTGCTGAATAAAGAAGTTAAACCTGTGAAGGAAAATACCGAGTTAGAAACAGTGGCATCTTGTAAACATCAGGCTCCTTTAGCCTCCAGCTGGTCCGTGTCACCACCTTCTGTTTATTTTGCAATCACAAGAGCCAGGACTCCTAACCCAGACAGGACTCAGTCATGACATCTTACTCGAAAAGATGTGCCCACGGGGCTGGAGAGATGGCTCAGTGGTCTAAAGCACCTACTTGGAACAAGCTTGACAAAGTATAGGGACCGCGGTTCAATCCCCCAGCACCACATGCCAGCCAGCCCCGCCCCCTGGTGGGCTGAGCTGGCCACACACACACAATAAATAAATGTTAAAAATAAAAAAATAAAAAAAAGAAAAGATGTGCCCTGACTTTAGCAACTTGAGAGGGTGCTTCTTTATGTATCACTCAACAAAACAATTTGTATCACTCAACAAAGTAACTTGTATCCACCCTACAGAAAGATTCCAGTCTTGAAAACAGCTAGAGAACTCCTAAATTGTTAGTTTCAATCAGTACAGAATGGCTTTACTTTGAAGTCCAATCAATTTCCAGAGTATGCATTCAAATGTATTATCTTTTCAGATCGTATCTGGAATCTTTCATTCCAAATTCAAACAAGTACTTCCTTTACTCCGTACTGACCACTGTAAATCGATGAGTTCTTCTTACCTCATTCCAATTCACCGTTTGGGAATAGCTACCAAAGCCTGACCTCCTCCAAACGTCTGTCACCACTGCTCATGTCTCCCATTCCGAGCTTCTAAGAGACTACACAATTGACTCTTCCACTTCGATTTTAACTGAAAATTTCCTTCTATCTCTTAACTACCAAATATGCTCAACGCTCCCCTCCCCTTTTGAGGTCTTGATGTATATAGTTCAGGTTGGCCTCAAATTCATAGCAGTCCTCCTGCCTCAGCCTCCCCAGTGCTGGGATCATAGGCATGTGCCACCACACACAACCTTCAAAGCCTCTAATTCTAATTAAGAGACAGAAAGACTACTACCTCTGCATCTCATCAATTCACTTAAAAATCTGAAGCATAGAGCTGGAGAGATAGCTCAGTACAATAAGCGCTTGCCTGGCAAGCACAAGAGCCTAAGTTCAATCCCCAGTTCCAGAAAAAAAAAAAAAAAAAAATTGAAGCATGATGTCTGAAAAGAAACACAAACATACTCGGTTGAGAATCTGTACTTCAAGTAAAGTCAGACCATTAGCCTAGTTTACTTATCTTGAGAATTTCCTTAGCAACAAGTTAAAGACCTAAGGACACTAAGTGTGTTAAACAAGCTGAACTCAGAGTTAAGTTACAACTTAATGGATTGATTATATATATTATACAATGTCTGTGCATATATATAAAATTACAGCTGTGCATATGGAATTTGTTGGACAGAATTTAATACTATGCCTTGTACTTAGGGTTCCAGATGTAATCAGATGCTAATCGGACACATGGCACAATACTTGAATTCAAAACTAAGGTAAGATTTGAGGGACCAGTTCTGCTAGCGAGGGGAATGCTGGAAGCAGCACAAACCTGCAGTCGGAAGATCTTGAGCTAGCAGCAGCTTTCCCAGTTGACTCGTCGCTGCGTAACAACCAACCCTAAAACACATTGGCCTAAAACCAAACCCAACTGCTTCCAGTGATCCCACATGGGGGAAGTGCCCTTAGCTGGGCAGTCCTGCTGCACTCACCTAGGCCACTGATGTAGCCAGTCACCTACCTGACTGGCAGCAGCTAGAGAATCAAAGAGGTCAGCACTGCCACCGTGGCACGTGGCCTCCCATCATGCAGTAGTCTAGCAGGGGCAACACCGTGCCAGGGACCAGGCTCCAGGGGCAAAAGTCAAAAGGCCTTTTGACTTTTAAAAGATTCTGGACCTTCCTCAACATTACTTCCACCATAAGCTACTAAGCCAGCCAGCTGCAAATAAGAAATGGACTCCAGCGCTGAAGGAGCTAGAAATACTGCAGCCACAGTTTTTCACTGATGTAGCAGCAGTGGTAGAGGCAGTTAAGATTCTGCAAGCATGTGCCAGGCATGGGCCACCACAGCATCTGGAGCAGTAACTCTCAGTCCTGGGAGCATCAGACTTCCTGGTGTGCTCTAAAAACAAAACAAAACAAAACAAAACAAAACAAAACAAACCCACACGATGGCACCATCTCAAGTCAATTAAGACTCTTTAGGATTGGGGCCAAGGCCTCAGCATTCACGGGTCTCCCAAATGACTCTCAGGTACAGGCAACCGGGGACTGAACTCAGGGCCTTGCGCTTGCCAGGGAAGCACTTGTTCTACTGAGCCATCTCCCCGGCCCCCTAACATAAGTTTCTAAAAAGCTCCTAAATTAGGAGTTGACAAACCGCAAGCTGAGAAGCGGATGTGATCTTCCAGCTAGGAGTGGTCTTACATTTTTGAGTGTTAAAAATATATTCAGTTCTACTCCCTATCTGCCCTTTTGTAAAAGAAGTTGGCTCAACTTTTGTCCTCCGTGATCCCTTACTGTTGGCTCACGAATGATTCCCCACTTTTCTAGCAATGCTATTTAAATCAGAATAGTTAGCTCCATATTAATCCTATGGGACTGGGTAAAAAAACAACTCCAAAACAGAAGTTTTTCAGGGGGTGATTCCCATAACCCTGAATCTATCTTCATGTCACTTTCAGTAAATGTAGCTACTTTTCATTTACTACAGGTTGAAAGCTTTCTACCTTGCTCATACACAAGAGCCTGGAATCTATCTGCTGGATCTGGCCCACAGTATCAGACAGTACAATGAGGGCTAAGGGACCACTGCCCCCAGCCTGAGTAATGTCCCAGGCCAACTTTGTTAATCACACTGTCAGTCATGCTCTGAAAGGCCCAAAGGGGGCATCCTAGGCCTGGCGCACATTTGTAATCCTTAAGCCCATCTCACACCGTGTCCTTTCCCTTTCCTTCCAGTTTTCCTTTTGGACAGCGTGAGGCTGCTTGCTAAGATCATAATTTTGTCCCTGAAACTTTATTACACTCAGCTGCCTCTGCCACACCAATGTTCCTCTTGTACAAGAACTGGAAAGAACTGAAAATGGTCTGGAAGCTCACTGCCCACCACAGTATCACCTCAGGGTCACCCCTCTGGTCTTTCAAAAGCATAAACCAATCACTTCTTCCAAATGCTTAGGACAGTTACAGGGCTGAGCTGGAGCTGAGCCTTCCATTGGCAGAAGGATGCTCCTAGGTGGAAGGAAAAGCTTATCATGACCTACTACATGACAGCTACAGTCTTCTTACAGAGCTTTTAATTTTTTTTTTTTTTTTTTTTTAATACAGGATCTAGTGCAGGCTGGCCTGGAACTCACTACATAGCTCAGGGTAGCCTCAAACTCAAGGTGATGCTCCTGCCTCTGCCTGCTGAGTGCTGGGAGTACGTAAATTTCCTTTTTTTAAAATTTATTTATTTATTTGTGTGTATGTGTGTGTGTGTGTGTGTGTGTGTGGCCAGCTCAGCCCACCAGGGGGCGGGACTGGCTGGCATGTGGTGCTGGGGGATTGAACCGCAGTCCCTGTGCTTTGCTAAGCTTGTTCTAAGTAGGTGCTTTAGACCACTGAGCCATCTCACCAGCCCCATAAATTTCCTAAGAGGCAAAATAAATCGCATGAACAATAATGTCTTAAACTGCAAATGTCTAAACCTTTTTCAGTTTCAAGTTATTTAGTGCTACCATTTAGATGAATTTTTTGTCTTTTTTTTTTTTTTTTTGGGGGGGGGGAGGGGGGGGGGACCGGGGATTGAACTCAGGCCCTTGTGCTTGCCAGGGAAGTGCTTATTCCACTGAGCCATGTCCCCGACCCCTTCCATTTAGATGAGTACTAAGATGAAAAACTGAATTATTCACCTAAAATAAATTAGGAAACCAGGAAAGTAAAGCAACACAAATAACAGTGATAAGGAATTGGTCCCCTGAGCATACACCAACTCATGCAGCTCTGCGGCTTCCGTCCTTCTGAGAAGCACAATGATTTGTGGCAGCAATTTAACTCAAAGTGCAGACAGCCCATGAACACCTGCGTTACTGCTAGCCACATGATTCTTTTTATTACAACTAGTTTTTAGCATGCTCCCATAGCTTGTAAACAGAAAATACATCCATATATTTGTTGCCTTAATGGTAACATAACATTGCTGTGAACCATTTTTTAACAGTGACAAAGCTGAGTGCTGTGGTGCAAGCCTGTAATATCCACTACTTGGGAGGCCAAGATAGGAGGATTCAAAGTGCAAACCCAGGCTGGCAACTCAGTGAAACCCTACCTTAAAAAAACAAATGAAAATGGCATGGATGTAGCTCAGCAGTAACAGTCACGTAGCACGGGGATGCCCTGGGTTTGGTAGTCAGTACCACACACAAAAAAGAAAATCCAGATAAAAATGATTAAAAATATGATATACATACAAGACAGCACTAGTGTCTACATTACTAAAATTTTATATGAACAAAATTGAATAGAAATAGCCTAACATTTAAATGGAGACAAGATGTCATGTTTTGTTTGGGGTTTTTTTGTGGAACCAGGGATTGAACTCAGGCCCTTGCCCTTGCCAGGGAAGCACTTATTCCACTGAGCCATCTCCCTGGCCCCTAGATGTCATGTTTAAGCGCACAATATATTTGATTCATTCTATTTAAAGTAAATGTATTTGGGAGTTGAAAGTGAATTCTAGCGCCTGCTTTGGCAGAGTGCAGTGGTCAGGGTTCAATCCTGGGCCTGCTGTGCAGGGCCCACCACCCAGAGTACGCTGAGATGGCAACTGAGACTGGGCGTGCGTCTGTAATTCCAGCTCTTGGGAGGCTATAAACAGCAGATCACTACAAGTCTGACCTACGTAGTGACACCCTGTAGACCCTGTCCTAAATTCATTAAAAAAAAAAAAAGGATTCTACATAAAATTTTGCATACCAAAATTATTTTCTTCAACCTCATCTTAACAGGTGGTGAGTTAAACAGGGAAAATAATGCAAGTTACCTGACAATTATATCATACACAAGGATATTTTATTTTATTTTTTAAATATTTATTTTTATTTATTACATTTATTTATTGTGTGTGTGTGTGGCCAGCTCAGCCCACCAGGGGGCGGGGCTGGCTGGCATGTGGTGCCGGGGATCGAACCGAGGTCCCTGTGCTTTACCAAGCTTGATTCAAGTAGGTGCTTTAGACCACTGAGCCATCTCTCCAGCCCCCACAAGGATATTTTAACTAAATTTTTAAAATTTATTTATGTGTGTGTGTGTGGCCAGCTCAGCCCACCAGGGGGCAGGGCTGGCTGGCATGTGGTGCTGGGGGATTGAACCGCGGTCCCTGTGCTTTAGCTACAGCTTGTTCTAAGTAGGTGCTTTAGACCACTGAGCCATCTCATCAGCCTCCACAAGGATATTTTAAAACTGCCACCTCAATCTAAAAATTAAACTCTGTGTAGGTGCTACAATAAGCCACTCCTTTGGATCAGTTCATACAATTGGTAAATTATGCAGCCTTCTACTTTCAAGCTTAAAGCATATCTTTCAGAAGTACCACCAGAAGCTTGACAACAGCAACATTTCTGAAAAGCTTCAGATTTTTTTTCCTGTAAAAAGCCAGATAGTGGGGCCTGTGAGACAGCTCAGCAGTCTAAAGTACCTGCTTAGGCAAGCACAGGGATGAGGGTCCACCCTCAGCACCACAGGCTGGGCCAGCCCCGCCCCAGGGTGAACAGAGCTAGCCCCCCCAAAAAAGCCAGATATTAAATATTTTAGTCTCTCTCAACTACTGAAATCACTATTAGTGTTTTGTTTTACAATCCTTTTAAAATGCTGACTGGTGGACATCCTGGAAGGACACAGTTTATAGAGCCTAGTATCACTTCTCAAGAGTGCTTGCAAAAATGTCAATTCCTGGCCCTGCTTTGGGCCTATGACATCGGAATCACACAGCTTGGGTCATTCCTCTGAATAATTTTAGAACCACTAAAACTCAAACCAGACTTAGGAAGATTATAATGTTCAGTATTTCCAGAGGGAAGGAGCAAACACATGCTCTGTCTACTTCAGGCTCACCTACATTCTCATCTAATGCATTTTGCTACTACAAAAATGTCAACTTTCCATATAAATGGCATTTAAAAATCAAGTGCTAATCTTCAACATCGTTTCTTGTGTCATTTCTTGCTCCAAATGGTCTTCCCACCCAGTTTTACTGGAAGGTCCTCTTCATCAAGTTTCCTTTTGCTTCCCTTTCTAAAACTACTAGAGATGTGTACACTCTCATTTAATAAACCTGCTTCTAAATAAGACATTCACCTTTTCTTCTCCTTCACACTATGCAACCTCAAATGGGATCTCAAATACATGCAGTATATCAGGACCACTGAAATCCACCCTCACCCCACCTAACCACCTCATTCTCCCTCTCTCCAGGATCTGCACAATGCCTGACGATGCATGTTATTTTACCACTGAGATATAACAAACACAAGTTTTGCACAAATGTCTGATAAAATGCACTTGGAGTGCTTATAAATATTGTATAGATTTTAGGAAATACAGGAACCAGAAAAGTACAGGTTCCTCCAGTTCTCCTATCCCTCTTGATTCTGCTTTTGTAGGACTTGGGTGTGGCCTGGTACATATTGTACAAACACTCCAGCTGAATAGTTTTTTTTTTTCCCCCCGGAACCAGGGATTGAATTCAGGCCCGTGCACTTGCCAGGGAAGCGCTTATTCCACTGAGCCATCTACCCGGCCCCTGAATAGTTTCTGAGACAGGGTTGCATTACGTAGCCCAGGAGGCTGGCCTCAAACTTGCCATCTTCCAACCTCAGCTTTCGGGTGCTGGGTTCCTGTCCTACTAGCTATTAGGTAATGTCGTGCTGCTAGGCAATGTCTCCACCATAGCAAAGCCTTAATCACTCACACCTAACTAGCCCAGGTGCTGATGACCTCTCACGGTTCCTCCCCACCATCAGGTGAACCTTATGTCACCCATCTAACCAAGTCAATTACTGGGAAGGCTGAAAATCTGAATGCAATGCAAAAGCCAGCACACATCCGACTGTTAGAACACTGAAGGATTTCTCTCAATGTAGAACCGAATGAACCCTTATAGAAAAATCAGGCAACACTGATAGACCACGATCTTCATACAGTTTCTCCTCCCGCAAGCAGGGGTAGATTTCTTCCCATAGCATGGAGAAACCAAATGTTCCACTGTCTCAATGTTTCAACAGGTCAACTTTGCTTAGGTCTCTGCAAGAGAGACAACGCTGTATTCCTCTTACCCCGTCTTCTCTACACCTAAAGAAGGGAAGTGGTGCGGTGGAATACACGCTTTGTAATTAGGCTACTAGGCTCTGCCATTCTGCCATTGGACAACTGCTTCCCTTAAAATATTTCAGTATTACCCGCTCAGGAAGCAAGTCTCCCGTTCATCCCCTTTCCCGACCCGTCCCTCCTCCCAGTGGTAAAAGGAAAGCGCAGGCTCTCGCAAGGCCGGCAGGGCAGTCACCGTCCGACCCGCCCGGGGCCAGGCGGCGCCTCCAGAGGGGAGAACGGAACGAGGGCTAAGGAAGAGCGGAGGGGGTTGGCGGCGAGTGAGCTGAAAAGGACGCGCAGGGGGGCGGCCCGAGAGCTCCGAGGACGCGCGGCCGGAGCTCCGGGCGGAGGGGACGACGGCCATTACCTGCGTCCGGACAGCCGCGGCAGGGCCAGGCCCGTGGGGAGCTCCTCGGAGATGTGGCCGCCCACCCGCGGGGCCCACGCCTGGCCGCAGCCCCAGCCTCTGTGTGCCCAGCCTCGCCACGCCATCTTCCCAACCTCGGCCCCACCATGGCCCGACCTTACCACCCCAGCCACGGAACGACTTCCGGGGCGAAGAGCGCACCATAGAGCGCCGCGGAGCCCTAGAGCGCCCCGCGCGTCGGAGCGCGCCGACCGGGCGGAAGGGCGCATGCGCGGCGCGCGGGGCGGGGCTCCACGCCTCCACCTGCAGCCCGGACCGATCCCGCCGCGGTGGGGAGCCGGGCCTGCAGCCCCCCGCAGGCGAGGCTCTGGGGAGGAAGGGCCGGCAAACGATTGAGTCGTGCCGTGTGTCAGGCACTTGGCCTGCCTGCCCACACACCTGCCCCCTGCAGGAGCCGACGCTACAAGACAGGTTTTCTTACGTTCCCGTTTTCTTCTGCCCCTTAACCTTTTCGTGGCTTCCTGTGGTGGAGGATGTGCCACGTATCTTTAACACTGTCCTAGCCTGAAATGAAAGTCAGGGCTGCTTGCTTGTGAGCTTTATTTCCTGCCACTTCGGCGCTGGGGTCTAGTTGCAGTCTGGCGGAGTGGCCTTCTCAAAGGCACCGTCCCTCCTATAGACACTTCCCACTACCAGAGCCACCTCTCCCTTCCCTCTTCTCAAACTGCCTAAGCAGTGTGCCCCTCCTCTCTTGGAGAGGCCTTTCCCACCCCACCCCCTTGGCTTCCCCGCACTTCCTTTCTATGTGCATACCATGCTATGCGTAGTCCTGCAATAACGCTACATTCCTTCCACAAATACTTAATAAGCCTCTCTAAATTATATGGGGCGGGGCCGGGGAGATAGCTCAGGAGAATAAGTGCTTGTTTGGCAAGTGCAAGGTCCTGAGTTCAACCCCCAGTACCTCAAATAAATACATCCATACATACATATATACATAAAAATAAATTACATGGGGCATGGCGCTGCGCACCTGTAATCCCAGCACTGGGACGGCTGAGGCAGCCAGGAGGATCGCTGCAAGTTTGAGGCCCGCCTGAACTGCATAGTGAGATCCCAGGGCAGAGAGACAAGAGACAGACCAAAACGTTCTACTCAGAGAATAGCACAGGTAATGTCCCCCCAGGGCATGACTTGTTTGAGAAACTAAGTTCACTTTGACTATGTCATAGGTGTTTTGCTAGGAGTTGATTTTATCCGGTTTATAAGCCAAAGGTGGGCTGCTGGCAAAGGATGGGAGACTCCGGGGTCAAAAGGAAACACTTTCTTACCACAGCTCAGCAAGCCTCAAAGTGTCACGTGTGCACTAGTTCCCCATGTTCTGCAGGGACTGCAGTAACAATGCCCCGGGCCACATACATATTAAACACACAAAGATTCACACTTCAACTGAGAAGACTGGGCTTTAGGAATCTACCAACTATCTATCTGTGTATCTATTTATGTATCTATTGACCTACCTACCCCTCTACCTACCTACCTACAATGGAATGAACCAGATGGAAAGAATTAAGTTTGTGAACCAAGGAGCCACTATATATATTTATTTAAGTATTTTGTTGTTGCTGTTGTTTTCTTTTGTTTTGAAACAGGGTCTTGCTGAGTAGTCCAGGCTGGCCTTGGACTCTCTAGGTAGCCAAGGGTAGCCTCGAACTTGTGGCCATCCTCCTACCTCAGGCTCCCAGTGGTGGGATTAGAATCATGCGCCAGCACCTCTGACTTTTATTTCGTTTTTTTGAGGCAAGGTCTCCCTTTGTAGTTCAGGCTGGCCTTGAATTCACTGTGTAGCCCAGCCTGCCTCAGCCTCCTGAGTGCTGAGATCAGACACGTACCACCGCTCCTCACGTGTTTCATAGTAAGTTTTATAATAAACCAGCTAACAACCTGGTTTGCTTTATTTTCCACCAGAGCAAAGGGCAAATCTGCATAGAGACTTGGAAGAAAGAGACAAGATGAATCTCTTGTGTCTGATGAGTCATTTTAGTCTGTCTCTTTTCTTTCTGCCCTGGGATCTCACTATGCAGCTCAAGTGGGCCTTAGACTCACAGTGATCCTCCTACCTCAGCCCACCCAGTGTTGGGAGTACAGCCATGCACCACCTTGCCCTACACCATTACTCTACAGACCACAGGCATATGTATCACTCATGAAAGATCCTGGTTCCTAAAATCAGCATTCTTTTCCTACAATTCAACCACTGAGTGCCCGGGTGTCGCCTAATCCTCTTCGCATTGCTCCACGGGAACTGGGACTCAAGGAACCAGCTGAAAAATTCTAATAATCTGTCCCATGCTCTTGCTGTGAGTAATGGGTTACCCTGCATGGCAGACCCGCAAGTCTTGTGTTTCTACCAGCACAGCTGAAACTGTGACAGTGAGGGGCTGTGAGTGTACAGTTTGGGGGCTGTGGCTGGAGGACGTCTCTAGGTGCTGATGAGAGCTTGGGGGTGGCCCTCGGACTGATCGCAGAAGACAAAGGAAAATGAAACTCACAGAAGATGGGGGTGTCCTGGATGTAGAGAGGGTTGTTTGAAGAAGCTGGGGTCACTAGGATGATGGCAGGCCTTGGAATGGAGCCCTCAGACTCTGGCAAAGAAAGTGATGAAAATGTCAGTGGTGCCCAAGAGGTGTAGTTGATAAAGGGTCTTGGTGGAGGAACAGTATGTGCCCAGGGTGACCGGTGGCCAGAAATCTGGAAAGATCACTAGGGCACAAGGTGAGCATGGCCCACCTGTGCCCGGGGAGCTGGGGCCTGGATTGCCCAGGTGTGCTTGGCTTGCCCTTTCTGGTCACTGTCACCACAGCCCCAGGCCCACAGGAGCCTGCTTCTCTGAGCCCTGTGAATGGACTCCTTCACTCCAGCTTCTAGCTGGGCTCAGTAATGGGGGGAGCAGGAGCTGGGAGTGGGCAAGGAGAAAGCAGACTGACACCTACCCTGGGGTCAGTCGGCTTAGATGATGTGTGCAAGGGTCTTTGAGGGCATGGGGACCAAGTTCCAGGAAAAACAAAGCATTGCTTTTTAAAAGCCAGGTTTATTGAGATTTGATATATGCACGTGCACGCGCGCGCACACACACACACACACACACACACACAAGCTCTCTACACAGCTGTATGAGTTTTGACAAAACACCTACAATCATGTAACCATCGCCACAATCAACATAGAGAACATTAAGTTCCCTTCGGTCCCTTTCAGGTCAACCCTACTTCCTGACCTTGGTAACCACTTATTCCTACGATTTTGATTTTTCAAGAAGATCACAGAAATAGATGCCTCTGAATATGCCTAAGTGCAAATGTGAATTTGCATTTCTTTGGACCCCAGGACTGGGACGGCTGCGGTGTCGTGCTCGTTTTTACCAGAAATCCACCTTGTGCTTGTGCCAGTTCATCTTCCCAGCGCGGCGCGTGAGAGTTCCAGCGTGCGTCTCCGCACCTTTGCGGGCTCTCGGCATCGTCAGGGCTATGTTTTAACAACTTGAACCTTGTGTTGTGGAGGACCACCTGAGCAGCTTTCCTTGAAAGAAGAGCGACTGTCACCATTTTGACTGAGCCTGACCCTGTTTCCTCATACTGTTCTGTACAGAGCTGGCCATGACTTCTGTTTATCCTTCAATTGGCCTTAAGCAATGTGTATTGGTCCAGCTGAGGTGCTGGTGATAGTCTTTGGAGGTGGCGTGTGTTTCCCTGGTAACCTATACCTGCTGCTCTTTAACCTGAGCCGGGTAGAGACAGGACGGAAGAGCCAATGCTCCGCACCGCCAGCTGGGATCGAGCCTCGAGACAGAGGCCATGACTTCCTGGGGCTTGAAAGACTACATCAAAGCTGAAGCACCAGTCCCCCCAAAACATCAGATACTATCTCACTAGCATAAAGCAGATTACTGTCTCTGCATATAGCAGAGGTAAATGTAGCTCAGCTCACTGTAGTCACCTGCTTCCCACAATTCTCAGTCAATCCTCCTCAAGCCACTCCCCCACTGAATAAAAACCGGGTGAGGCCCTGGGTCACTCTCTTAGTTCTGGAAAGCCATTCGTGGCTGGACTTAGAGCCCCATTCTCCCCGATGATTGAAAATACAATTTAGTGTCTTTATTTTCACGTGGGTTGCATTGAAATTGGAATCAACTTGATGGGATTCCAATAACGTAACTTTGGGATGACAAATACTGGCTTCTTGGACCGAGACGAGGACTTGGAAGTTACTCCTACATGCGTAGTAGTGTCTCCTTTTCATTCCTTAGCCCAGGCTGTTCCTTTTTAATAATTAAGACCTGTCTGGAAGCATAGAGCTTGGGGGCCCTCTGGGAAGTTAGAGGGGAACCTAGGGGAAGAGTTGCTGGGAACAGTGGGGTTGGTGGTGGGGGCTGACAGGGGCCAGCTTTCCCTGTCCTGCCTGCACTTCTCCCCTCTTGCCAGAAGAGGGCAGGCGAGGGCAAAAATAAGCTGCTTCCCCTCTCTTTTTTTATGTTTACTTAGGGCCTTCCCAGGAGACTACAGCCCCAGTTTTGTTTTTTAAAAAATATTTATTTATTTTAAGAAAAATGGAATTGGGCTGGGGAATAGCTCAGTGGCACACCGCCAGCCTGGCAAGTGCAAGGTCCTGAGTTCAATTTCTGGTACCAGAAGAAAAGGGGAGGGGGGGTTCATTTGAACGTGGAATCCTTTTGCCTCAGTCTCCCAGCATGTTGCAATAACCACCATGCCAAACTGCCCGCCTCTTTGTGTAAAGCTGATCAATCCTCAACATCCAAAGTGCTAGCACACATTATGGTATTTACAGTTTTGCCTGAAAGCCGTTTCCCTATGAACCTGTTTAGCTGCTGCCTTGTGAGGCTTGATTCACCAGATGAACCATGCAAATTGATTTAATGTCAACCCTAAAGGACGCTGTAAATCCTCCCTTGCCAATCTAACCTGAGAACCCAGCTACCTTTGTAGAAGTCTTGATAAATCCCCTCACTACTGTCACCTGGAGCTTGTGCTAGGGAACCCATGGGCAGATGACTGGGTGAGCCCGTCGGTCCTCCTCTTTGGTTTGCAGGAAGCGAAGGAGAAAGGGCAAGAGCCAGCCGGCTACAGGCCCTCCTCGCTGGGGCCTGGGCTGGGGCTGATCCGGCGCAGCACGGCACAGATCTCCTGGGGCTGGGGCTGCAGGGTGCCCCCAAAGATGTACTCCAGCCTGAGCCCTGGGCTCCCCTCCGGCAGCCGGAACCAGAAGCTCCGGAGGAGAGTGGCAAACATCAGGAAGAGCTCCATTCGGGCCAGCTGGTCCCCCGGGCACACCCGATGTCCTGGAAGCAAAAGGTCAGGGGTAGCAGCGTCTGTCCCTAGCACCCTCCCACCTACCACTCAGCATCCAGCACCCAGTGCTTGCTGAGTACCCGCAGAGAATGGCAGGAAGGCTTCGTTCACCACAAAATTTCCATCCTTGTCCAGGAAGTGGCCAGGGTTGAACTGGTGAGGGGTCTCCCAGTGCTCGGGGTCACACAGCGCAGAGGCCAGGTTGGGCAGGACGATGGTGCCCTGTAAACAGAAGGTGGCATGCATGGCTCAGGACGCCTCGGAGACCGGGGCCTGGCTCAGACCCTGGCCAAAGGGAGCCGGGAGGCAGCCAGGGCAGTACGCTGGTGGCGGTGGGCGGGGGTCTGAGGCTGGGGTTGTGCAGCAGGCGGCCGCAAGGGGGCGTCCCTCCGAGTGTCACACCCACTTTTCACGCAGGCTAGGGGCAACCTGCGTGGGAAAAACAGACAAACAGTAGCGAGCCCTGTCTTTGAAAAAGCGAGGGGCGGGAAGGAGCCAGAGGCTGCAGTCGGGGTAACCTCTGTTCTTCCCCTGTGGCAGAGGGCTGGCCAGAAACAACACAAGGAAGCCAGGGCCCCAGCAACAAGGGGCCCTGTAATGGTCCCGGCAGTAGGGTTCTGGGAAGGCCCCCAACTCCCCAACTCACCTACCAAGGGCCATAGAATTAAACAATGGAACCCATTATAGGATTCTTGGTTTTGACAAGGATAGTTTGAAATTTAAACAAGCAAAAAGCAAACAGAATCTCAGCAGCAAACATCCCAAGCAGAAGCTGATAAAGAAGCCAGAACCGAGGTGTAAATGCTTTCAGACGCCACTTGTGCTGCTGCCAGTGGGTCAAGGGGCCAGGTCAGAGCCATCTGACTGATGCAACAGCCAGGCCTGGTCACCTTGGCCACAAGCAGAGGACAGGCGAGGCACATGTTCCTACAGATTTCTCCATTATAGTCCAGGAACTCACCTACCCTCCTTTTTTTTTTTTTTTTTTTTTTTTTGGTTGAACCAGGAATTGAACTCAGGCCTTTGCGTTTGCCAAGCAAACACTTATTCTACTGAGCCATCTCCCCGGCCCCATGAGCCCCCCTTTCCCTACATGGAATTAAGCACCCTCTGTGTGGTAACAATTCCCCTCCCCCCCGCCCCAACACCACTCTTTTCTTTTTGTGGCAGTGTCAGACCAAAGCTGCAGCCTCGTGCAGCCAAGTGTGTGCTTGGCACTGCACTGCCGCCCCGCGCACTCAGCAATCAGTACCAGTCACTGCAGACCATGGGACCCTTGCCAAGGGTGCTGGGCTCCCCCCAGTTATTCCCACCCTGCTCGGGGTGATCTTCTTCCTTCTTGCAAAGTGACTTACTGATCTCAGGGCTGGGAAAGGGATCAGAACACAGCCTATGTGCTCGCCCAGAGCAGAGGTCCCTGTCCCCAGCCAGCAAAGCCCTCTGCTCGCTGGGCGCCTCCTGGCTCCCCAGGAAATGGCACTTTGAATTGTACGATCCAACAGACTGAGAGAGCTGGGCTCGACGTGCACCTGCTCTATCAGGACCGTTGCTGTCATCACTGATGAAATGGTTGTGGAGAGTTTGGGGATATCTGTAACGCTTAATGATCTACTGTCAGGCTTTGATTCCTGCTTCAGCAGATGTCTGTCTCAAAAGCTGTAAAAGCTCGGTATTGATTCCAGGTTGTTAATGGCCCCCTTGAGTCTGTTTCACAGAGCAACTCCTCAAGTCCAACTGGCAGGAGCAGGCACTTAATGAGGATATTTCTACTCCCAAATGGCATAAAACAGAGCCGAGCCCTGTCCCCACCTTTTTCATGTGACATAGTTGGGCACAGGGTTTAGGCAACCTGCTGTGCCAGCAGCAACACAAGCTGGTGCCACCCTGGTCCTGCTGTCACTGCCCGGGAGATACATCACACACCTAGGAACTTGGTGGCCAACCCGTGGTAAGGACAGCTTGGTGACGGGCACTCTGGCTGACCAGCGAACAAGGCAAAGCACCCCCACCTAACCAGCTGGTTCGTTGGCTTCTCGAGAGAGTCGCTCATGGAGCAAGCCGTGGTGGAAATGACAAAGCCTTTGGAGCCACAGAGCCGTGAGTTAGAAACACGGTGAAGCCACTTCCTGGCTGTTTGCTCCGGGTGGACATGGGAGCTCTCTGGGATAGTCTCCCTGCCCTCACAAAAGCCATCCCAACGACACTAATGCCACCTAAAGGCCAAGGTTGCCATGAAGGAGAAGGGCAGGCAGGAATCAAGGCTTTGCTCAATTTACAGAGAATGAACGACGCCTCCTGAGAAGGCTCTGCAGCTGAGTCGCCAGCACTGGATGAAGATTGGCCCGGGGGAGAAGACAGGCCACGCTCTCCCCGTCATGTCCCTTGTGTGCCACGTGGCACCACCATGGTACTGCGCTCACTGAGGACAGATAGGTGGTGCAGCAGGCCAGCGCTGACACCCTTTCCCAAGAACCTCGGGGCCACCACCTCTGCGTACCTACAGTGCAGCACCAGGGTGAGAGGCTCCGTCTCCTCTCATCGCAGTGGCAATCTTAGCCCCTCCACTCAGCGACAGGTGACCTACTAAGTGCTGCTCAAACATCCCCTGCTCTGAGGCAAGGCAGGATCTGGTTATTCACTTCTAGCAGAGTACAGCAAAGGTGACAGACAGGACAGCACCACTCCTGAGATGAGCTTACAAAGGCTTCTTCTGGGGTGCTCACTGCTTGTCTCCCTGATAGAGGCTGTATTTTGAGCTGTCCTGTGCCAAGCAAGACTTAGTTGCCAGGAAGCTGAGCGTGGCCTCCAGCCAGCAGCCCACCAACAAGTGTGTCTGGAGGGTCCTTGTGAGGCAGCCGCAAGCAGAGCCTCCCAGTGGCACCTGCAGGGGCGGCCACAGCCCTGGCCCCTGGATGTACCCTGGTCCCACTGAGCTCGCTGCACCCCTGGGCCTCGGAAGCTGTGAATCCTAAATGCTGCTATTTCCACTGCTCTGTACAGGGAGGCAACTAGTTCAGCATCTTGTGCCCAGGCTTCGCCTAGCTCAACCACTGGTACTGAACACCAGGTACCTCACAGTGCTACAGCAAGGGAACACGGGGCCAGCCCACAGCCACCCTCAGTCAAGAGCAGGGACTCTTACACTGGCACCCAGCTGAGTCAAAGCCCTGCAGGGAAACTCACCCGGCAATGGCTTGCTCAAGACCCAGAGGCCTCAAAGGGATTATTTTGGCTTCACATAGAAATGCACTCAACTTTACGCAAGAAAACAAACATCAACATCAATGTTCACTGGAGCCATAGAAGACATCTCACCTATGCAGGAGGCAGAAAGCAGGCATCAGTGCAAAACATGGAGCCATAAGACAGGAAAAGAACCGTAGTCCTTTCTAAGCAGCAGTTAATACCAAAGAGAAGCAGCAGCTGAAAGGTAACTTTTCAAACATTCCTATTTTGTTTGCTTTGTAAGTTAACTATTTCTGTATGTAAGGATATTTTCCTGGGTAAGAAATCTGACCATGTGTGAATACAAAGTTAGAATTATGATAACAAGAAAAGAACTTCTCTATAAAGATGTGACTATAGTGAAATTGAAGAGAAGCTTTTTAGAAGTAGGGACATCAAATAGGCTGTACATATGTACTGTTATTTAGGTATCTAATTTTTAAAAATCTGCGCATGCATTTAGATGATAACCAAGATCGTTTAAGCGTTAGCTCCGGGTGTAAGAGCAGAGTGCCCACCTGTCTCATGGTGCTAGTGCTGGACGTTACTGTGCGGATGGCCAGGGAATGCTACAACGCGAGATGTTTTCAAAGGAAGAATCTCTGCTTTGGTACACACCATTAACACTTATTGGTCCCAAACTGAGTAGCGCCCCATCTTGCTTGGCCTGTAATAACAGTGTCTGCTTGGCCAGCCATTGCTCAGCAGATTAAAGTGCCTGCAAGCAGGCGCAGGAGCTGGGGGTTCAATCCCCGGGCCTGCCGTGCTGGACCCACCCCACAGGTGTACTGATACAGCAGTTGAGACCGGACATGGCGGTGCATGCCTATAATCCCAGCTCTCGGGAGGCTGTAGACAGGTGGACCAGTACGAGTACAATCTAGTAGTGAGACCCTGAACACCCTGTAGACCCTTCCCTAAAAAGTACAAAAAACAAAACAAAACAACCCCAAAAAACAGTATCAGCTCATTTAAACAACAACTTGTTGGAAGAGCAGCAAGTCTCTTGAAGAAAATGTATCATTTTCTTCATCATTAAATACTAACATACTTCCATTTAAACTTATAATTAAGAGGCATACACAAGGTAGTCTGTGTCCCTTCTAAGATAATTGACATTTCAGTCAATAAAAATGTTTCAAATAATGAAGGGGTGAGGTAAGCCACTGTCACGCTGAAGAACATTTCTGCATCTTTAAAAGCTTCTTGCTTCCGGCACATGCATCATGTCATGTGCTGGGCTGTGAAGGGCTTTTATGAAAGGTGAACCTCATACCAACATTTCGGAATGTGAGAAGCCAAGCTCTCTCCATGTACACGCGCTTCCTCTTGTTACGTAAGAAGGGGCAAAACCAATGGGATTTCCTTTTGTGCCCACCTCTAAGAAAGTTCAACTTGCTGGGCACGATGGCTCACACCTGTAATCCCAGCACTTGAGAGGCTGAAGCAGGAGGATGGCTTTGAGTGTGAGACCAGCTCAGCTACAAAGTGAGTTCAAAGCCAGCCTGAACTGCATAGTGAAATCCTATCTCAAAAAGACAAAGAAAAAAGTTCAACTCGAGTTTTATGTACATATATAGTAGTTGCTTTTGACCTAAATATTTATTTGTTTGTTTGTGACAGAGTTTCAGTGTATAGTTCAGGCTGGCCATGAACTTGGCAACAATCTTTCCAGTTTTTGTTTTGTTTTGGGGGGTGTTCCAGGGATCAAACTCAGGACCTTGTGCTTGTCAGGTAAGCACTTATTCCACTGAGCCATCTCCCTGGCCCTAACAATCTTTCTTCCTCAACCTCATAAGTAC
>NW_004524702.1:6713351-6714091 GCF_000260255.1 Octodon degus
TTTTCAGCCTCCCAAGCACTGGGATTACAAACACGTGCCACAACGCCATCTCAGCATGCCCCGGGGGCGGGGCCGGCACATCTCTCTCTCTTTATTTGGCACCTTTCCTTTTAACCTTGTTATAAAATGAAATAAGAGCCGGGCACAGTGACACACACCTGTGCCTACAACACTTGGGAGGCTGAGGCAGGAGGATCACTGTGAATTCAAGGCCAGCCTGGACTACATAGTGAGTTCCAGGCCAGCCTGCAGTACAAAGCAGGATGCTGTCTCAACAAAACAAAAGTGAAAATGAAATAAGAACAAATAAATAAATTGCCAATGGCCTATCTATTCACCAATAAGGGTTGGAGCCCACAAAAACACTCATTTGGCAGAACATGGTGCAGACATTAAGTGATACGAGCAGTGGTCTGGGCCACGAACCAGTTGGAAAGGCCAAGGCCAGACACTAAGGGTGGAGCCCAGAGAAGGCACCACCGTGGGCCTGGAGGCTTGGGAGCCATCACTGCAGGAGAGCTGGGTGCTCTGTGATGTGAAGTGCAGCATCCAGAAGGATCAGTGTAGCATGATCGCAACATGGAAAATGCATGTGAACAACACAGACTGGGAAAGGGTACATTAAAATGTCTGCGCAAGTTTTCTGTGAACAGGAGAAACTTAAAATATCCCCCAGTGAGTGCATTGTCGTACAACCCCTACCCCATGCAGACAGATAGACGGATGGATGGATCGATGGA
>NW_004524702.1:6715206-6750202 GCF_000260255.1 Octodon degus
GATGGATGGATAGATGGATAGGTGGGTGGACAGATGGATGGATAGATGGATGGATAGATGGATAGGTGGGTGGATAGACAGCAGACAGATGGCTGATAGGGAGCTGGCAGGTTGGCAGAAGCCAGAGCAGCTGCAAAGCTGTTTCTTGCAGGTGTGGGGTGGGGTGGGGCTCCATGGGGCCACCTACCTTGGGCACATAGTAGCCGTGCACCCTTGTGGATGTCACGCACTGACGCACGGCGCCCACCGCCACGACGCTGCTGAGGCGCTGCACCTCGTGAAGGACAGCGCGGGTGAAGGGCAGGCGCTCTCGATCCTCGTAGCAGATGGTCGGGGCAGGGCCCAGCACCACATCCAGCTCATGCTGTACTCTGTCTGCAGGAGGCTCAGCGTGGGTCCCAGGTGGCTACTCAGGCTCCCAACCTTGGGTGACTCCACCCCACCCTGGCAACTCCTGCACAATGCTGATGCTGAGCAGAACTTTGGAGGTTTTGCTTCTGCCTAGGACCTTTATGCGAAGGGGAAGGGCCGAGATGTAAGCCCTTGTGCATGGCCAGGACTCCACACCTGCAGAGCCTTGTGCCAGAGAACAGTGGCCTCTCTTGTACCCTGAGGCTGCAGGGGGATGGACTCGCCCAAGGTCACACTGAGCAGCAGGCAATGAATTCAGCCTCTTCTGTGCGATTCAAAGCTGCCCACACTCCTTGACTCTCAGGCTGAGATCAGGATCCAGCCCAAGGGCCACAGACAGAGTGAAGAGTATGAGTTGGGGCAGGGGTGGGGGAAGGCCAGAAGCCCCAGGAGGTGTAAACAGCAGGGGAGCCAGGCAGGGTGTGACGAGGGCCCCTCACCCTGCACAGCTCCATGCTGGACCATGTAGATGAGCGCCCAGCGCAGGGTGGTGGCTGTGGTGTCGGTGCCGCCCAGGAACAGGTCGATCACCACTTGGATCAGATTCTCCTCATTGAATGTGGAGACTGGGTCATCCACAGCCTGGCAGGGGGAGCAGCTTTGGGTCTAAAGTTCCATCCTACCAGAGCCCAGTTGAGCCCAAACCCTAGCCTGAGTCCCAGGGCTGTGCTGGCCCTTGCTGGGAGCCACCCTGGCAGTAGCCAGGTCATCTGCTTCCCAACCTCAGTCTAGGAAAAGACAGGGAGGAAGCCCCTTTCTTCACATAGGCTTCTGGGGCATCCGGGGTTTGCAGACCAAGACAAAGGAGAGGAGCTGAGACCATGGCCTCACTGTGGGGTTTCAGCTGGGAACGCAGCCTGCTTGCCTCCTCGGCAGCCGCACCAGACCTACCTTGGAAATCTGCGCTAAGTAGCAGCTGATGAAGTCTTGGGGGGCCTCTGGTTCCCTGAGCGTGTGCTGGAAGATCTCATGGCGGATGAAGCTTCCCACAGCCTCTCGGTACCTGAACAGCTGCTGGTGGGGCCCTGGCAGGTGGCGGAGGGCCCAGGGACACAAGTCGTACAACTGTGGGGAGAGGGACCCCCAGACCCACTCAGGAGCCAGCCTCTGCATCAGGACAGCTGGGAGCTGAGCCAACGGCCCCACAGTAAGCTGGGGAATCAGATGTGGGCAACCCAAGTGACCTCTCTTCTGGGACCCCAACATAATTTAGAGGAAAAGGAGAGCGTGGTAACAGTGATCATGTTCAGGGCCTAGCTAAGATGCTGCTGCTGAGAAATCTGCATTTCTGAGGCCAAAACTTGACTTTATCTCTACCCCAAGGTGAAGGAGTTTGCTACTATGAACACACCAGCACCTGAGAAACCCACAATGGCTGGGCGGGGTGGAGGCAGGGGCATCGCCATGAGTTCAAGGCCAGCCTGGGCTGCATGCTGAGTTCCAGACCAGCCTAAAGTACATGGTGAGACTTTGTCTCAAGAAACAAAAAGCACCCAGAATTGGGCCTCACAGCCTCTACCTTGTTCACACTCCGCACACTCCTTGCCAGGCCCTGGCGGAGGCCCCTACCTCTGGCCCCCAGCCATGCCATGGTCCCCCAATTGCCAAATACCCGGCGCCACACGGTGCTGACGAAGGCCAGGCCGAAGTCTACAGCTTGAGTCAGTTCTTGCAAGATGGGCTCCTCTGAGAGGAAGCGACGGCCAAAGACGAGGGCCCCAATGACTCTGGCCGTGGTCCTGACAATGACGACCTGAGGGTCGAAGGCTCTACCTGAGGACAGAGGAGCAGGGCTCAGGGAAGTGGGCACCTGACCGTGGTCACCTGTGTCCTGTGCCGCGGTTCCCCCTCGCTCCTCACTCACACACCCACCAAGTGCTTACTGAGCACCTCAGATGCCACGTTTTCAGAGAGAGGGCGGCAGGCAGGTCACTGCTGGGGACAGAGGGGCGGGAGACCAGCAGTGCCTGGGATTCAGGGAGGGCTTCTGAGGGGAGCTCAGCTGGCCAGGTCTGACAGTTCTTCCAGAGTGGAAGCTTGGCACTGTGTAAGGCTGGGCACTCCCACAGGACAGAGGAGGCGAGCTTCTGGTTTCCCATTGACCTCTGTCCACTGCCATGGAGAAACCCCCAGTCTACGGGCATGGCTCAAAATGTCCTGGACACCAAGGACCACAGCCTGTCCCGCACTGCAAGCCCGGCCTCCTCCCCCCTGTGGGTGCCTGGGCAGCGTGCCCCTCACCCTGCTCTCGGCGGAAGGCCTCCACCAGCTCTGCCGCCTCATCCTGTAGCTGCAGCTCCAGCGCCTGTCTGCCCAAGCCCAGCCTGCGGAGCGTCACCAGGCAGAAGCGTCTCTGTTGCCGCCACGTGTGCCCGTTGCTACAGATGATGCCTGGGCCCCAGGGGATAGCAGATGGGTGACAGAAGCCAGCCTCCCTGACCTCTCCCCAGAGTGCCCACCGGTTCTAGGATGGTGCCCTAGCCAAAAGTTAAGGAGCGCTGCAGGTGGTGGGGAGTGATCCCAGGACCCTCAGGCTGGCCTTCCCCAGCCCCCGCCCTGTCCCCAGTGCCCCTGTGAGGAGTCCTCCCCAGAAACAGAGGACAGCGGGACTGGGGAGGTAGCACCATAGTAGGGAGCTTGCCTACCATGCACTTGGCCTGGTTCATCCCCAACACCGCAAAATTAATGCATTAGAAATAAAAAATATGGGGCCAGGGAGATGTCTCAGCGAAATAAGTGCTTCCCTGGCAAGCACAAGGGCCTGAGTTTGATCCCCGGTTCCACCAAAAAAAAAGAAAAAAAAATTATTTGTGGGCTTGGAAGAAAGTACATAGTGACAAGATAGAGCGTTCGCTGTGCCACAATCACATGCAACTAAAAGCTTCACTTGAGGGAAAAAAGCGAGAGAGAACCAAGGCAGAAGGAAAGAAGGGAAGGGAGGAAGGAGGCTTTGGGCAGGGCTGGAGGTGGGCGCAGGGGCGTCTGTCGAGCCAGGCCCTGTTCCCGCCCTCACAGGAATCTTGTTCTGTCTCCCCCACATCCCACGAGCACTAAGGGAGGAGCGCAGGGAGGCAGAGGAGAGACTTGCCTCTTTCTCCAAACAGGTCACGGAAGAGTGGCGTGAGGGGCCTGCCCGAGAACTGCTCGGAGTTGGAGATCAGCACGTCCTTCACGGCCTGGAAGCCGCTCAGCACCACAACCGGCGTGGGGCCGACCCACATGGTGAACACGGGGCCATGGGTCTCAGCCAGCTGTGGACGGACAGGGCAGCAGCAGTGCAGACAGAGCCGCCGGCCCTACCCTGGGACCCTCCTCTAGACATGAGTCCCGAACCTTCTTGCACCCAACATGCACTTCTTCAGGGACACCTTCTTGGCACACCCCCACCCTGTCCCCTGGCCGGCCCAAACTGGGTCACAGCTCCCTGGACACCTGGAGGGGCTGGGCCCACCTGTCCTGGAGTAGCTGTGTTCTGCCACTTTATAGTGACAGATACATGCAGCCACAGCACTTGAGGGCTTCATGACTCAGGCGGGCTTCCCGCATGTCACCCGAGTCTACCCTCAGCCTCAGGCTGCAGTTGGAAACCAGAGGCAAAAGTCAAACCCCAGTTTTCTGTACAGTGCTTTTTCACTGCAGATGGCCAGAGATCAAAAATGCTGTTAAGCCACATCAGTATTCTTCTAGAGTACTGGATGGTCATGTGCAGTTTCCTGTGTTTGCTTTGGACTTTGGCCCTCAGAGACCTCTTAGGTAGACTGTGGTCAGTCTTTAAGTTTCATTTGTTTCTAAATTTCCACTTTTGGGCCAGCCAAATAGCTCAGTGGATTAAAGCACCCGCAAGCAGGCACAGGAGCTAGGTGTTCAATCCCCGGAACTACCATGCCGGCTCTGCCCCCCAGGGTGCACTGAGATGGCGATTGAGACTGGGCATGGTGGCGCATGCCTGTAATCCCAGCTCTTGGGAGGCTGTAAACAGGAGAATCACTATGAGTCTGATCTAGTAGTGAGACCCTGAACACCCTGTAGACCCTTCCCTAAAATACAAAAAGAAAATAAATAAATTTCCACTTTTGCATTCCCCCTTCAGCCCTGTTTGACAAGGCTTCAGGGCTGGCAAGTGATGGGGGCAGGATCCCCCACCCTCAATGTCTGCATGGGCTGACAGGAGGAGGGGACCCTCTGTCCAACCCTGTAGGGCCTCAGCTCGAGGCCAGGCCTCCTACCTGGAACAGCGTCTCTGGGTGCAGCTGGAAGCTTAGCTGCCACAGGTTGCCGAGGACGGGCAAGGGGAAGGGACCGGGGGGAAGGCGGCTCCTTTTCCAGTAGAAGGTGCCAAGTTTCAGGAGCAGGAAGGAGCCAGCCAGGAATGCCAGCCCGCTCAGCAGAGAGACCATCTCCGTGGACCTGTTGTGTGGCCTGCTCTCTGCTTCCAGCGCGACCTGCCACTTGCCCTCCTTTCTACCTGTCCTGACTTTTATGCCGTCCTTTTGGGCCGAGTCATGGAGAGATTCAGAATCTAGGCGTCTTTTCCCAGGGGACTAAAATCCATTTGGTCACACCAGCCACACCTGGGCCATGCTGCTCAGCAGGGCCTCTGGGCTCCGGCAGGGGACATGTTGGGACACCCTCATTGCCACATCAGCCTCAGCTTTGGCCATGGAGCTCTGCCCTGGGGCAGCTCCTTGCACCTCCTACTTGGGGTGAGGGACCTCAGCAGATGCAATAGGACAGCTGAGGGAACACAGGGCATCGCGGGCTGTGGCACCATCTCCTCCAGGACACACTGCTCCCTTTGGACATGACTACAGCTGCTCTAGAGCCTGCTGTCCCTTGCGCATGTACACCACAGCCCCTCGTCTACACCTGCTCCAGCCTGGGCAGCTCCGACTCCTCACCTGCTCTGGGTCCCCATGGTTGCCATCAATTGAATCCTGGACGCTTTTCTTGTGTGTCAGCCGTCTCAGAAGCAGACTGCTAGGGTCTAAATCCTAGTGACAGCCCTTACTAGTTGATATTCGGCAGGTTATTTTGCCTCTTGCTGCCTTACTTAGTTTCTCACTAGGTGATGGAGATGGGAGATACCATTTTGGCCAACTGCACAGGTATGAGGCCTGTGCCCAGCGGAGAGAGGGGTCACCCTGAGGTTGGGTACATTGAGGAGAGTTTAATCCAGAGGTAGGTAAAAATGGGTATGTGAGCAGGGCTCAGGGAACCCAAAGGAAAAATATCAGCCACAGTAGGGAGCCCTTTCCGCTGGGGCTCACACAGCCAGAGGACCCCCGTGCTGAAAGGGTACAGGGCCCCAGCTGGGCAAAATGATGGGAATGGATGCAAAGTACGACCTGCATGGCGCTGAGCTGTGCACTTGAGGTGGAGAGTGAGTCGCACATTGTGTTACAGGACCTTAGACTGGGCAGATAGGGCCATTACAAGCCTCTGACCCCAGGTCCCAAGTGGCTCCCCCTCCAGGCTATGAGACCAGCTGGTATGGGGGGTGGTGTGTCCGGGTTACACTCCTACAAACAGTGCAACTTCCCCGAAACTGCTGCCTTCTGGTTTCATAGGCTGCCTTCCCCTCTGAAACCTGCCCCAAGTTGTGTTATTCCCTCCTCAAAATATAGCTTAAGAGCCTAAAGCAGTGTATATGTCTGCAATCCCATACTGTGGGAGGCTGAGTCAGGAAGATGCCAAGTTTGAGCCCAGCCTGGGCAACTTAGCAATTTAGAGAAACTTTGTCTCAAAATTGATGATGATGATGATGATGATGATGATGATGATGATGACGACGACGACGGTTCAGGATGCAGCTCAGGGTCTGAGTGCACAAGGCCCTGGGTTCAGCTCCCAGTACCACAAAAAGAAAACAATCCCACAGGTCTCTGACACCTTCTGTACCCAACTCCACTGCCTCCAAGCACACCCACATTGCCTGCAGAGCTCTGCCTTGCTCTGGCTCCATTTCCAGGCTCTGTTAACTATCTGGGGCTTCCACCCCATCTTTCTCCCAGCGCAACCAGCTCAAGGACGGGCTCTCCACCTCCCTTCCCCTGGGTTTCTCTGACAATGTCAGCGATGGCTCAGACCTGAGCCGCCTTCGAAAGCTGCAACTCCCTGATTGATGGAGCAAGAGGCCCACGAGGCCCCGCCCACGTCACGGTGTCGTCCCTGTATGCACGTGTGTGCGTCCTGACAGCACGCCTGCGCGGTGCTCCTCGGATGCCCTCAGACTCTGCCCCCCTCCTGTCTCCCTTGCACTGAGAGCTACCCTGGCCAGGGACTGCTCGCAGCTGGCTGTCTCACACACCAAGTACACAGCTCGCGTGTTCAGTCCGATTCAGGTGGTCGTACGCCCATGGCTGCCGTTGTGGGCGCTGGGATGCGAGGGAGGGTTGCAGCATGGATGAAGGCGGCGGCAGGGCCGGGATGATGCCCTCTGGGAACGTGGAGACAGAGTGAGATCCAAAGGTGGACCTGTCACCTGCCTGTGTCCCCTCCCCTCCACTGCACTTGGGTTCATCCCGCTATTTGAGGCAGGCGTGTTTCGCAGAGCCTCCCCCAAGTCAGGAAGAGCGTCTAAAGCCTTTTTTTTTTCCTTCTTTTTTGGTACTAGGGATCTAACTCGGGACCTTGCGCTTGCCAGGGAGGCGCTTATGCCGCTGAGCTGTCTTCCCAGCCTGGAGCCTTTTCTTTAAGATGGAGAAATCTGTCACCCTGTGGGGAACTTGCCTGCTCAACATTTCCAAGCGTGTTGACCTCTGACAGCCTTCTTCCCTCCCTCGCCCAAGGGTCACAGCGTTCCAGCTGCTGAGGGTGAGATTTGGTTCCCGGAACAGAGACACCTGTCACCCTGGGCCACAGTGGCAGCTAGACTGGGGCACAGCAGGGGGCAGGGACAAGGAGGCCTGGGGGACTGTCCCGTCACGTTTGCCTCTAATATGAGAGCAGGGGCCTCCTCAACTGGAAGAGGGCAGTGGCTACAAGGTTCCCTCTTGAAAGGAGGCGTCATGCATCATGTGGCCGATCTGGAGCCACTGCCGAGAGTCACACCCACCCAGGCCGCAGTCACCTCGTGATTCCACTTACTATCACTACCTGGACTGAGGGCTGCCTATGTCCTGTTTAGAATTGTGGGCCAAAGATGGACATAACTCAGCCTCTCCTGGGTTCCCCCAAGAGTAATTCAGTTCCACTCAGTGTCTTGGCTGAGCCTCTTCCTACATTCCTATCACACCTAATTTCCTTTCTTTCTTTCTTTCTTTCTTTCTTTCTTTCTTTCTTTCTTTCTTTCTTCTTTCTTTCTTTCTTCTTTCTTTCTTTCTTTCTTTCTTTCTTTCTTTCTTTCTTTCTTCTTTCTTTTTTTTTTTGGCGGAACCTGGGATTGAACTCAGGCCCTTTCGCTTGCCAGGCAAATGCTTATTCTACTGAGCTGTCTCCCCGGCTCCTATCACACCTAATTTCTAAACTACTCTCAGCAATACTGTGAAGCAGGGTCACTTGCCTGTGAAAGTGGTCAGGCTGAGATTCAAACCCAGGCCTCCCGCCTCTAAGTCCAGTTTTCCCTTCCACAGCTGCCTCCCAGCTGGGATGGGCCAGCACGCCGGGTGGAAGGCTCCCAAGGGCTGAGCGAGCACACATGGCAGAAGCAGGCTTGGCATCTCCGGGAAGTTCTGACCCAGCTGCAGGGACACCCCCCCCCCAGGGAATTAGGCTTCTCCCAGGCTGACACCGCACCCAGAAACCCCTCTTCAGGACGAATATACTCCCTGTCCTCTTCCTCCTCCTCCCGTGCCTGCAGGTCCTTGTGGGCAGAGGCCTTTCCATGGCCTGTGGAGAAACTGCAGCACAGCTGTGCATCACAGCCTCAGCCGAGGCAGGGCTGTTTCCCTTAACACTGTGCCCTCAGGTAGGGACCATCAGGCCCACTGTGAAGGCAGAAGAGATGGACGGAGATACAGAGACCACTAGAAATGGGAGAAGCGAGGAGGCAAAAGGGATCCCCAAACTTATCTCCACGCGCCTGCACCAAGAGGGGATTTTGTTTCTTACGATTGTGTTTCACTTGCATAATATGGCCAGTGCCTCACGAGAGAGACAGGAACAAATACAAGGTGACTCTGCACTTTATATGATCTCATAAAGGACAGTAGCTGTTTGTAGGAGCGTTGGGAGATCCAGGAATTCCTGACAGAAAGGGCCAATGCGAGGCCACATCCAGATGGCCAGGGTGGAGCCAGGGTGCAGGACTCGGCCCTGGCTTATACACATTAGGAACACTGCATTCGTTCAGTCCCCAAGTGACCTGGTGTGACTACGCCTCCCGAGAGTTCTACATGAATGGGGAAATGGTGCCAGTAACGAACCGGGCATCCAGAGTTCACTGAGTCTTCCTGTGGAACTTCAGCCTCCGCTTTGACGCAGCTGAGCATGGCAGCAGAAGACACCAGGCCAGCTGAGCTCCAGAGTACGATCTCAGGGTCTAGGAGGGACTCGGGGTCTGATGTCTGCGGCAAAGGGCAGTCAACCATACCCTCCTCCCCCGGCCCACAGACCCCCCACCCCATGGATTCTGCCCTCAAAGAGCCGCGAGGTTGGTAGAATGAGTCGCCCTCTGAATCATGTCTTTATTGCACTCAGCATATTCATCTAATCCAAAGGACGACTTATGTGCTGTGCTGGCCCCACCCCTGGAGTGCACTGGGACAGCTAATGAGTCCGGGTGTGGCGGCGTGCCCCTATAGTCCCAGTGCTTGGGAGGCTGAAAACAGGAGGATCCCTGAGTCTGATTCATGTAGTGAGGCCCTGTAAACCCTTACTAAATACATGAAAAAAAAAATTATGGCTGCTATTGTAAAGTTTCTGTAAACATACTAGCTAGTCAAAAGAAAAGATCCAAAATCCTATAAAGAAAAAAATGTACAAAGAATAAACACAAAGATGTACACACGTGCTGTCCCTGAAATTCCAATCAGAGGAATTAAGAAGAGAAACATGTTCCAGGGTGCTTGAGAAGCAGAGACTTTTCCAGATACCAAATTCTGACTATTTTTAGACTCGCACGTAGTAGGCAGCATGGCCAGCAGGTGTGTTACGGAAGGCGTAGCAGCAGCTTTCCCCGAGGGACTCAAGGACAATGACGCGAACCCGAAGGAGCAAGGGTCTTTCTGCCTGCACAGCGCGGTCAGCTGTACTGGGTGCCTTTAAGGCCCAAGCCGCGCATACCCAGTGTCTCCTAGGGCTATCCCTTCTCCTAGCCAGACAGCAGGTGCTTTCTAAATGCGAATGCCATGGTCGCAGCAGTTGGCATCGGCACTGCATTCTTGGCCATCTGTCATGCTCCAGGAGGACATGTCCCTAACATGTCCCCAGGGGCTGCGCTAGGCAGAACCTTCTGACCACTGTGAGGCTGCAGTGCACATCCCTGTGAGGCAGAAGGGTGGGCTAGGCAGGGCAGCCTGGGGGCTGGTGTGGAGAGGCCTCTGAAACCCCATGGTGACATGGCAACTGCCTGAAATGTCACACTTAAAGACAACATGCCAAGGTGAAAAATGAAACCAGCTTGATGACCAGAAGTGGACCAGTCGTGTAGGAGCACACGCACAGCTATCTTCTCAGTGAGACACGCGCCGCCCAGCCTCTAACATGTCACCGTCCATAAAATACCCCGCGAGGCTGGGCCAGGACTGCAGATCTGAGCCCAGCTGGGCAACTTCATGAATCTGTGAGGCCCTGTCACAAAAAATAAAAGGGATGTAGCTCCATGTGGAATCTCTGGGTTCAATCCTTACTGTTGCCAAAATAAATAAACCTCCAGTCCTGTTTTTCTTTTTGAGACCATGTCTTGTTATGTAGTTCAGGCTGGCCTGAAACCTGTGGCGATCCTCCTGCCTCAGTCTCCCAAGTGCTGGATGGCAGGTGTGCACCACCGTGCCTAGCTCTGACATTTCGTATTTCATATTCCTTTCCCTATACTTTTTTCTTCTTAGCTCTTATTATCTCATGTATTAGATATTGCATCTTACTTCTTGCCTGTTTTTCCAATACAATGTAAACTCCACGGGAAAGGATGACTGTGTTTTAGTCAGGACTGAACTATCAGTTCCTAGAATAATGGAATAACACGTCTGTCATTACCTGGGTGCTCAGGAGATACTCTCAATACACGGATGTCTACAAGGCAATGTAAAATCATTAAAACGTTTCTAACAAATAGGAGAAATGCTCATATCTTGAGATCATATGAATTGGATATGTAAGTTATCCTAGTTTTTTTCTGTCCTTTTTTTTCATGTATTTGGCACAGGGTCTCACTACGCATCTTGGACTTGTAGTGATCCTCCTGTTTTGAGCCTCCTCAGTGCTGGAATTACAGGCATGTACCACCATGCCAGTTCTCTGTGGCCAGCTCAGTAGGCCCCCTAGTTTTGTTTTTCGAGTTAGTCTAGGACAAATGCTATTACATATTAAAGCCTGGAAAAAAATTGTCAAAATGGAGGCTGCCTTTTTGCAGGGCACAATCATGATGTATTTCGCTTTTCTTTTTGAATGTATTTTGTATAAGGTCTCACTATGCAGCTCATGTGCCACCATGCCAAGACTCCATCACCAGCTCAGTGTGCCCCGGGGGGGGGGGCTGGCACAGCATGCAGTGCCAGGGATCAAACCCTGGTTCTGCACGTGCCTAAGCAGGCACTTAAGTCTGCTGAGCTATATCACCAGCCCTTTTTTTTCCTTTTTGAGACAGGGTGGCATGTGCCTATAATTTCCCAGCCTTTAGGAGCCTGAGGTATGAGGATTGCTATGAGTTTGAAGTCTACTTGGGCTACATAGTGAGTTGAAGGCCAGCCGCAACTTCATAGTAAGACCCTATCTCAAAAAAGCAAAAGCAAAAACAAACATTTTATTTTGGAAAGGGCTCAGCAGGGTGGTTCATCTGATCTCTGTGGATCAGCTGGGAGGGCTGGAGCTGAAGGTTTCACTTCCAAAACAGCTTCTTCATTCAGTTTGACGGCTCAGTATTTTTTGGCTTCATTCTCTCCAGAAGGTCTCGGCCTCCAGGACTCCCCTTATAGCTTGTGCTTCTCACAGTATGTGGTCTCAGGATAGCTCCAGCTACACAGCAGCTGCGTTCTGACAGATGGGCAGTATGAACTCCCAGGCCACACAGGGCTTGGTGCAGAACTAGCACACTGTCACTTCTACCATATTTTGTTGGTCCAGAAGATCTTTGAACCCACCAGACCTGAAGAAATAGAACCTTAGCTCTTTTTTTTTTTTTTTTTTTCTAGTACTGGGGATTGAACCCGAAGTTTTAGCCCCAAGCTACATTTCCAGCTTTTTCTTGAGACAAGATATCAGTAAGTTGCCCGGGCTGTGTATGAACTTGTGATCCTTCTGCCTTGGCCTCCCTGAGTGCTGGGATCACAGGCCTATGCCACCATGCCTAGCTTCCATTTCTTGATGAGGTCAGTGACTAAGTTACCCTTTGTGACCACATGTGACATAGCAGACGTGTGAGATGGAAGACACATGTGAAATGGGAGACACTTTTAGCAGCCATCTTTGGAAAACAGCATCCCATAATAGTGCGACAAGAAATTGCTTTCTTTCTTCACTGCACCTTTTGGAATTCTTCCAAATTTTGTACAATAAACGCACATCACTTTTTAAAAATTTTTTTGGAGACAGAGTCTTGCTATACAGCCCAGGCTGGCCTTGAACTCACAGCAGTCCTCCTGCCTCAGTCTCCTCAGTGCTGGATTACAGGTGCCATCATTCCCTATCATATCTCTTTCCGTGTTTTAGAGGTCTACATGGTGTTCAGGGTCTTACTACTAGATCAGACTCGTAGTGATCTGCTGTTTACAGCCTCCCAAGAGCTGGGATTATAGGCGCGTACCACCATGCCCAGTCTCAAATGCCATCTCAGCGCCCTGGGGTCAGCACAGCAGGCCTGGGGATTGAACCCCCGGCCCCTGTGCCTGCTTGCAGGTGCTTTAATTCACTGAGCTATTTGGCCGGCCCTCATATCACTTTTTTTTTTTAAATATTTATTTATTTATTTATTTAGTGTGTGTGTGTGTGTGTGTGGCCAGCTCAGCCCACCAGGGGGCGGGGCTGGCTGGCATGTGGTGCTGGGGGATTGAACCGCGGTCCCAGTGCTTTGCTAAGCTTGTTCTAAGTAGGTGCTTTAGACCACTGAGCCATCTCACCAGCCCCTCATATCACTTTCATAATCAGAAAAAAATGCTAGTAAATGAAACATGGTACCAAACAGTGCAGCCAACCATAGGGCAGATGTTCTGTGGCCTTGTGGTTTATTATTTTCGGTGCTATGCTCTGTCTCTAGGTGACTGATCCCAATGGGACAGGAAAGGGGCCATCTCAACATCATAACGCTACTCCCAAATGCTGGGCCCTCTTGACTTTTGGATCTCCTGATTCATTCCATGTGTGGTTTTTGTTTTTGTTTTTGTTTTTTTCCTATTTGAAACAACTACATTCCTTTTGCCACGACCACAACCAAAGCATGCCCACAACTCTGATTTATATTAACATGTATTCACTGAGAGCCAGTAGTGAGCGGGCCAAGCCAGCTGAACAGTGTGCTAACGTTAAACATGCGTACGGGTAGAACACCACAGCGAAGCCAGGGATTACGAGGTATACAAAAACGACCGCTGGCTGCCTCTGAGCTCATGCTCAAGGCAGAAACATACGAAAATCATGAAGCGTAATATGTAAAATAAAGGAAGCAACCCTGAAAATCAGTGTGTCGATGGAGGGTAGGAACTCAGCGAAACTGGCTAGAAAAGGTTTTGTGGGAGAGAGCATATTTAAACCGAGTTGTTTAAAAAAAAAAAAAAAAGGAAAAAATACTGCAGTGCCGGCCCCCATCCCTGAGGTGCGCTGAGACGGCGAATGAGACTGGGCGTGGTGGTGGTGCGCACCTGTAATCCCAGTGCTTGGGAGGCTGAAAACAGGAGGATAACTATGAGTCTGAGCTACATAGCGAGACCCTGTGCACCCTGTACTAAAAAAAAAAAAAAAAAATCATGGTTCTGATTGACAAGAGTTGAGGAATTTCAGACTGAGAAAAGATAAGACATAGAGGTATAAAAATATATGGTTTGTCTTTAGTGATATGTAGTAGAAAAGGACAGCAGAAGCAGTTAATGCATGCTTCTGACCATCAATACCAGGAATCAGGGCCTTCTCTAGGCAGACACCCCTTAAGAGTTTTGGAGGGTGAACTATTTAATCAGTTTGGATTTCTGGTATTTGACAATAATAGATGCCGCTGCAGGTCCCTAGAGAGGGACATTGAGGCAGGGAGGCCTTAATGAGGGTATAGGGGAAAGGGTGTGACAGTGACCCACAGGACCTGGAAAGTGCATTTGGAGAGAAGGGGTCTGGGCTGTGGCTCAGGGGCAGAGCATTTGCCTAGTATGTGTGAAGTGCTGGGCTCAGCCCCCAGCACAGGAAAAGCAAACCGCAAACATCTGAGGGACAGGGAGAGTTACAGATGAACTTAAGGCTGCCTGTCCTAAAGACCGGGAATTCAGTGCAACACCAAGACAGGGGCTTTGAGTTGCCTGGGGGACGTCCCACTGGCACCAGCCTCAGAGGCCAGGTTCAGGACAAAGGTGTCACTGCACCCCAGGGAGTGAGACTTCTCCTACGGAGAGAAAAGGCTACTGTGGGTGGAGTCAGGGAGGGCTTTCTCTTAAGGGCCAGAGCAGGCTGGCAAAAGCAGGAGAACCAAGAGATGTAAGAACACAAAGAAAAGTCAGTGCGGTGCACAGCAGTGGGTGTGAGCAGGCAGATCACAGGGGCTGTCTCCCCACCGACCATCGTCGGAAGACTGATCCAGTGCGTCAGTAACAGCACTTTCGCCCACAGCCTAGTCTGCTTCCCTGGAGATGTTCTCTATGTGACCTGTGACCCAGCAGTCACAGGCCACACGTGGCACCTGAGCACTGGCAGTGTGACAACTGGGGAATGGATTTATTCATCAAGGAACTGAGTTTTACATTCTAGAGCCGAAAGTCTTCAACTTTAAGACAACTTACAAAGAAGGCTAGATTTCCCCAGACGGGCAGCAGAACTAAGGGCTACCAGGGTAAAAGCTTTGTCTGTGCGCAACACAAAGCACAACCTTCAAAGTGAGCACGCGTCAAACTGGTCGCTCATTCTCACTGGGTTAATATGAATGAATTGGCCAACAGGGCAATTACACTGTTTGATTTGCTAAGAACCCTCACCACACTCTCCATTTTAAATGTTTTACCACCCCCCCACCTCACTGCAACTGTCTCCCACGACCCACCTTCTTACTGCCAGGGTGGGAGCTTCATTTGGGGCCCACACCCAGAAGCTCAGGAGTTAGGGTTCGGACCCCCGCAGAGGGTTCCGGCATCTGCAGTCTGCTCTGCCCTTCCCAGGCACCTCACCATGGTAGACTATTTAGTCCAAGGCTCCCGTACTCCAAAGCCATTTGAAGATACCGCCATCCCTTCCCAGAGAACTACTCTATACACCACGAGTTTTACAAAATCCAAAAT
Source organism: Octodon degus (assembly GCF_000260255.1). Lineage (NCBI taxonomy): Eukaryota > Metazoa > Chordata > Mammalia > Rodentia > Octodontidae > Octodon > Octodon degus. Next base: position 6,730,182 of record NW_004524702.1, read on the forward strand.
AATTTTATTCACTTTTTCAGAGTTTTGCTTCCACAAGGTGTTCGGCAAACATGCTAAGGCGACAGAATGTCTAGTTGGTCATGACATGCAACGCTGACCGTTCGACTGATGACAGCAGCGACCACGCCCACCTGAGCTATGGGCCCCAGAGCACGAGGGGTCTGCAGGAACACACCGAACCACACGGCAACCAGCAACCTGAGGTAGGTCTCTTTACAGTACAAAACTACGCCAGTGTGAGACACTGATTAGCAAGAGCTGCTGGGAGTTGCAGACTGTGGAGAGGGGGAGACTGTGCAACAGCTGTAGTGAGGGAGGACAGATCCCGCGCACCTCGCTGTGGATGGAGGGGCGGAACGGGCAGAGGAAAGGTACCACCGGAAGCAGCGGCCGTCACCCGGCGATCCGCCAGGTCTCAGAGCTCAGGGCTCTGCACAGTGGCCAGCTTGGGAACCTGAGGCAGTGGGACACTCTGTGAATAGACTGGTTCTGGTTTAGAAACAACGGCAGAAAGACGAAAAGCGGGAGAGAACGCCCTCTGAGGGATGTGCCATTCACTTTTTTCTCCCATTCCTGCTGGGGGGAGGGCCTGGGGCTCCACCCCACTGCGCTCCTGACGGGACTGGAAGTGACACCAGGACAGAAAGCAGGAGCCCTGAGGATTCACAGTGCTCTGCAAGGCCTCCTGTGGCCTGCTGGACCCGCCCTGCCCCCACCCGTCTGCAGTGGTCCGGGAGGCCACGGAGGGGCTGCAGCGGGCCCACTATTGCCACATGTCTTTGTCTGGACACCCAGAAGCCCAGCACCATGGAACCAGCTAGAGAACAAAACGCTACCCTTCCTACCACCTAATAGCAAAACCAGATCTCTAGTGCAGCAAACTGTACAAAAATGATAGAAAGGAATAGGCACTGTTATTAGCACAGTGCTTATTTTAATATAAAATAAACAGCTTACATTTTCACTGTAAATATAGGCTATGTACAGAATTATATATAGATATAGCTACACGTATAAAGCTTCATTATAGGCCTCTGATACATTTATAATAACGGTTCCCTGAACCTTTTAGAGTGCAATTAAGAACAAAAACTAAAATTTTGTTTACATGAATGTGGAATAAATACAATAATCAAAATAGGACTCTCCCTAAAAGTGAAACACACAAGCCAATCCTGAACTGCTGTGCGAAAGATAAAATCGGGAAAGGCAAGGTTTCGGCAGGAGGACACGAGGAGGGGCCCGCCCCAGGCAGGGAATGGCGATGCTCCGAGAAGATCTGTCCGCGGGACGAGTTAGCCCTTGACAGCCACCTTGTTCTCCACAGCAGCGAACATGGCATAGAACCGGGAGCTGTCGTTGGACAGGAGGACCGACGGGGTGTCGAACTCCACCACCTGCGAGAGGAGAGGCATCAGGATGTGGCTGTGTTTCAGAGAGGCCACTGTGGAGGAGGTGATGGAGGCAGAGCCCAAGCCCCTGGGGACAGCATCGGGGACCCCTCGAAAGCCTCACTGCACCCATTTTACAATAACCAGGGTGAAGGAAAGGCCTGGAAGAAACCACCCAGCTCTTTGTATAAATCCCAACTCAGTCTTGCAGTGAAGAAAGTGATCCTTGAGGTCTATAAACGGCAGGAACAGGGGTGGGTACCATGGCTCATGTCAAAGCACAGGGACACATCCTTCAGTTGTGCAAGCTGACCTAGTCCTACAGGCAAAGACGGTGAGCTCAGCATGCCTAGCTGGCAGGGGAGGAACAGTCCTAAGGGACAGACTCCATCACCTGGCCATGCCGCTGATGTGCTTGTGCACAGCTGCAGAAATCAGGCTGCAGAAGGAGTGATCCAAAGGCAGAGCCTCCCACCCGCCAGGCAGAGGCTGCGAAAGCCGTGAGGTGCCAGCAGAGTCACAGGACATACCCCTGGCCAGGCACATGTGAGGAGTCTCCTCAGTGCTTCCTCAGGAGACCTCAGTGGGATAGGGCAGGAAGAGGAGAAGGGCAGACGCCCTGCAGGTTCAGGGGGTGCCGAACCCGGAAGGTGCTCTGACCACCTGATGCACGGGACAGCACAGAGCCTCCCACCTGCAGGAGCTGAGTGGGGTCGCTCTCTCTGGTGGGCACGAGCCAGAGCACTGGATGCTCATTGCTGGAGCAGATGACTTGCCTTTATGCTTTGTTTTGTGTTTTAGGCTTTCCTAAAATCAGTGATTTGGCTGCAATAAGCCAAGCATCACGGGTACCTTGTCTTCTACCAGTAGTAACATGGTACCATCCTACCCACTTTACTGAGTGTTTATTCCATGGCAGGGACTGTGCTTAGTGCTCTCACCAGGTAATCAATCCTCACGGCAACCAACAAAGACAGGGGCTTTATGTTTTCAAGGGAGGAGATGAAGGCTAGGGAACTCTATCTACAGCAGGTAGAAGAGTTATTTAATTAACAAGAAAAGAATCTTAAGAGAAGGGAAGGTTAGAGTCCCTCGATAGAGAGTAGAACTCTGAGAAATGGAGCCACCCTAGAAATTAAATGGGCTGGGCTTATGTCTTTAAAAAAAGAATAAAAAAGAATTTCCGAGGGTGCTCCTGGCCCCTTCGACCTTACTTATTATATTTAACACTAACATACATAGTAGTCGCTCTGTGCATCTAGTAGAAACAGAACCTCAGTACACATCTAGGATAGTGAAAACAAGGACAGGTGATAGTACCTGCCCAGGTCCAGCCCCAGCCCTGCCACCTCCTGTGGCCTCAGGTAGGCCAAGTCCTGAGCCTTCATCTCTTCCTCCGCAAAGCAGAGTAACACCGTCTCCCTCCCATCTACGTGTTGAGTGATGCAGCAGGAAGCACCAAAGACAGTGCCTGACACATAATAAATAGTCAAGTAGCTAACAGGGCTTCACTACATAGCTGAGGCTGGCCTTGAACTGTGTAGCACAGGTTGGGCTCAGATTTGCAGCAACCTTTCTGCCTTAGCTTCCAGAGCCCAACTATTGTTATTATGTGCAGTACAGGGGACTGAACTTGGCCTTCACACTCCTAGCCCTTTTGAGACAGGACCATGTTAAATTGCTCAGTTACCCAGGTGGGGCTTGAACTTATAATTGCAAAGAGCTGTAGTACTGAGCACAGGCCCTTGCTTACTTGCAGGGAGCTCAGGGAGACAGGTCTGCTAGTCACTACAGACAAGGCAGAGGGCTGCCAGGGAGGGACCGATACAGCTGCTCGGGCTGAGGCAAGCTGTGGGTCTCATGAAGCTCTTCCCATTTGAGTCATGGCCTTCTTCAGAGACAGGCAGGTGGCACACAGACAGAAGCACTTGGAGGAGGTGTGACAGCCTACAGCCAAGGCAGCTGCACGGGAAGAGCAGGACATGAGGCGGGACAGGTCGGGGCCTGGCTGGGGGCAAGCCTGGTACTACTATGAAACTGCAGAAAGCAAACGCAGGCTGACTGGATGCGATAAGCCTGGGTCAGTGCACGTGCTCACTGGCCTATGTCAAGGTGCCACTGCTTGCAAGCAACAAAAGAACAAGCAGTCGGGACACGAGAACACAGGGATCTCCCAACTGCGTCCTCCCAGCCGCACTCAGAAGCCAGCTGCGACGGCTGCTCATCTCATGCCCGAACCACAGGAAGACACAACCAGCCCGCCACTGGGAGACGGTCCTCTCCCCAGGCAGGGCCTCCTACCTGTCCCTGGGCCAGCACCATGATCCTGTCGGAGCCGAGAACCGTGTGCAGGCGGTGGGCGATCGTCAGCATGGTGCAGCCCGCGAACGCTTCTCGGATGGTTTCCTGCATCAGCAAGTCTGTCTCTGTGTCCATGGCGGCTGTAGCCTCATCCAAGATCAGAATCTGACCAGCAAACCGAGGAGAGAGAGGAGCCGCTGAATTCCTCACATGCTGCTTATTTCAGTCACGGTAAACGGAGTGCATTCAATTTTATACTGTAGCTCCTTCCAGAAGGCGCACATAATGCTGGCCCTGCGACGTGTACAGCAACCTTTCTGGACTTTCTCATTGTTCTGTTTCTACGAGGAGGATGGTAGCTGACCTTTTGGCGGGATGGGACTGAACCAAGGGTGTTGAGTACATCTCCGGCCCATTTTTGAGACAGAGTCTTGCCAAGTTGCCCATGCTGGCTTTGAACTTGTGATTCTCCTGCCTCAGCCTCCCACACTTACAGGGTGACAGGTGTGTGCCACTGTGCCTGGCTACCTTGTGGTCTTGAAATCTGTCCGTGGCCTATAGTACTACAACTACTCACTGAAACAAAAGCTGCCCTTGTATTCTACAGGCACAAGGAAGTTAAAAACAAACAAAAGATCCCCAAGAACTCAAATTATACGGAGGTTAATTTAGAAACATGGCCAGGCATGGGGGTGAACCCCTGTAATCCCACCACTTGGGAGGCTGAGGCAGGAGGATCACTGCAAGCTCAAGGCCAGCCTGAGGTACAAAGTGAGCTCAAGGCCAGCCTGAACTGCGTAGCAAGACCTGTCTCAAGGGGCCTGGGGAGATGGCTCAGTAGAATAAGCGCTTCCCTGCAAGGGCCTGAGTTAAATCCCTGGTTCTGCCAAAAAAAAAAAAAAAAAAAAACATAGGGGAAACTAACCTATGTGACTTCCCATAAATTTCACTTTTGTACTCTGGGAAAGTCCCCTGGGCTGGAGGCCTTGGGCCAGGCTGAACCCTGTGCTCCTGCTGTTCTCTACCCCCGTCTCCCTCACCCTTGCCCAGTAGTGTCCTCACCTTACAGTGGCGAAGCAGGGCCCTGGCTACACACAGGAGCTGCCGTTCCCCCACTGAGAAGTTGTCCCCATTCTCCATCACTTCCGACTCAAGTTTCAGAGGTAGCTGAGCAATCTAGGGAGGAGGGATGGAGAGACATCGGGGGTAAAGACCCAAACTCAGCCACTGAGAATCCAGGGCAGAGAGCTGTTATCTGAAGCAGGTGAAGGCGCATGAGCTGCCACGAGGCTCAAGTGGAGGAGGGGCGGGTGTGAGCATGCAATAGCACCCACGCTGTCTCGGGCAGTCTGCACCTCAAACACAGGACTCTTTCTGCTTCGTGCCACTGGAACATCCTAGAAGTTCTAACTTTAACAGGTTCCCAAGCCCTGTCAGACAGCCCTCACTCTGGTCCTGAGAACAAGGTCACACATGGAGATGGGCATCCAAAATCCCACTCCATCAGCCCAAAGGCACTAGAGGCCCACGCCTGCTGCACTGCCCTCCTTGTGAGCTGAAAGCCTTCCATTCCTGCAGAGAAGAAAGCTCAGCTAGCTGGATCGGGGAAGACTCAACCCAGGGCACTGAAGCCCAGCACCAGCTAGCAGTACTTGTCTGTAAACCAGCTGCTAGCGGAGCCCATGAGAACCCCAAGAGGTCTGTGACCCACCACAGTGTGGTTCCTGCAGGCTCAGTAGTATGCTACACTGTTAGTGATGACCAGAAATTAAAAACAGCGCTCATCTTAAATAGCTGTTGTTACTGTCCTCTTAGCCCATGCAGAGTCCAAGGCTGACACCACCACAGCAGTGTGGAGGTGTAGCGAGGAGACCAAATCTGTAGTTTGTATCTGAAATGCCTGCACAGCCCTGTGGGGAAGCAGCCTTCCACAGACTTCCTGGGGGTACAGGGGAAGGTGACTGTGGGCCACAGGGAGCCAGAGCAGGCTGGGGAGTGAGGGCAGCATCTGCCCTTCTATCTGCACCCAGCGCCCCCACCCCGAGCTCTTCACTTACACATTCTTTCATGTGTGTCCTTTCTAGGGCATCCCAGATCTGGTCTTCAGTGTACTGGTTGAAGGGGTCCAAGTTTGATCTGGCAAGAAGCACAACAGCAATTTCTCAGAGGCCAGTGTTTAAGTAACCAACATGCAGTGGTTGTCTGCAGTAAAAGAGGAACATGTACACAGGAAGAGACTGGAGGACTTCAGCCCAGGGGTCACAGATGGCTCACTCCCTGCCAGCAACAGGAGGGAGTTTTCTGTTCTTCTCCTCTGTAAAGCCTGACTTAATGTTTATTAATCATGAGGAAATTTACAGACACACAAAATGACACCCCTAGAAACACTGTCACTGCGGGCACACAGGCGTCTAGAGTTTTCTATGCACACCTGTTAAAATGCATCTCGGCAGGAATAGACCCAGAAATGCACCACTGAGTCCCATCACTGAACAGGGATCACAGCTGCAGCTGCCCATTCTGCAGAAGGAGCTGAGCGGCAAAGGAGGAAGGGCACAGAGGAGAGCAACTTGGGAGGAGGGGATTTTACCGGAACAGAAGACCGGTTTGAGGACAACCCTTGCCCACTGCACTACCTACATCCACCTCACAGCAATCACGACTGCCACTTGAAGAATAACACTGGAAGAGTGACCATCACGGGACAAGGACAAAGAAACCAGGGTGACACATCTTTTTTTTTTTTTTTTTAAGGAACTGGGGATTGAACTCAGGGCCGTGTGCTTGCCAGCAAGTGCTTATTCTACTGAGCCATCTCCCTGGCCCCTGAGTGACACATTTATAAGCTAAGGGACATCAGATGACTGCCAGTCACCAATCAGAAGCCAGAAGAAGAAAGGAAGCTCCCTCTCTTGTGAGCTTCAGAGGGACGGGGACCCTCCTGCCATCTTTTTTTTTTTTTTTTTTGGCGGAACCGAGGATTGAACTCAGACCCTTGCACTTGCCAGGGAAGCGCTTATTCTACTGAGCTATCTCCCCGGCCCCTCCTCCTGCCATCTTGACTTCAGACTTTGACCTCCAGAACCATGAGAACATACATTTATGTTGTTTTAGGCCACCTGGCTTGTGGTATAGTTGTCCCTTGGTGTCCACAGGGTCTGGTTCCAGGGTCCCCTGAAGATACCAAAATCCATAGGGTTCAATGATAGAAAATGGCCCAAGAGTGCTGGCCCTTGGAAAAGCAGGTGGGGGCTCGGTGTGGCTACCGCTCTGAACGAAATGTGTGCACCTCAGCTCCGTGGGACACAGGGAGGTGAGGCCCTGGGAGGCCGTGAGCTTAGGCCAGGGTATCCCAGTGGGATCAGTGCCCTTGGACAAAGAGACACCAAAGCTTGCCTGGTCTCGTCTGCACACGCACACCCAGGAAAGACCATCGTCACTGGCCAGGAAGGAGGCCCTCCACAGTGGCCCTGAACTGTGAGCCATAATGCTCATAACTGTGAGCATTTTATTATAGCACCCGAGGAGACAAAGGTGTCCACTAAGCCTCCTAGAATACAAATGAGTTCAAATGCCATTTCCAAGGAAAAGGGGACACTTAGCTTTAACCTTTTACTAGTTCATTTATGTAAATACAAGATGATCAAAAATTGCATTTTTTGTTCATTTTATAATATACCAGGAAATATAAAAAGAACACTTTTATCCAAGTTGTCTGCTACATGAATCTACTGGTTGAAATGATCTTACCAAGCAACACTCGGAATAAGCTGTGAGGAGATAAAAGACCAGTCTGAATACTACATGGTCACGACAGCACACAAGAATGTAAACCGTAACTGCTAACAAATGCTAGCCGGACAATAAAGACACTTGCTGCTTGCTGTTACTGGCGTGTCCGCGTGTTTTCTTTTCTCTGGGGCTCTCACCTGGGTATACACTCTTCAGTGCTCCCCTGACCCTGACTAGTGGTGTAGTCAGAAGAATGGATTGAGTGTTTCTCTCTTTGGCATCTGCCCTCGGGGTGCACAGCAGCCACAGGAGCTGGGGGGGCTCCCGACTGCCTCCCGGGCCAGTGCCCCAAAGACAGGAAACCCCGGGCATGTCTGGCCCAGCAGCAGGAACAAGGACAGCACATCCCACTGGTCATGCCTAGTGCAATGGACCATGGAGAACTTGAATGGCTGGCTGCTGTGGAAGCCAGGCTGTGGGACACAGGAAGCACCACCTACCCCTGAAGCTCTCCAGAAGCTTCCAGTCCTCATATCTGAGAGAATCTGCAGGAAAGTTAGCCTGGTGTTGCATATGAGGCTGCTGTCCCCCAGAAGGTGGAGGCAGAGGAGCCCCTGGCTCAGGGAGGTGGACCACAAGGACCAGGCACCTCTACCCTCATACAACATATGACCTATGTGGCCAGAGTTAAAGGAGCTGGTAAAACAATTGAAACAAAAGGAGGATTAATTGGTTATGGGGTGAAGGGGTTAATAATACACAGCTAAGCCTGCAGGAGAGGTCCCAAATGGCCAGCAGAGCCAGCACCGCCGTGACCAGTTCTGCAGGATGTGCCAAGGACACCCCCGCTCGGGAAATGGGCTTCCTCATGGTATGGCACCACGGTGCGGGTGGCTGGTGATGGGAGCCCACCTGCTGCCCAGGCATGCAGGCTTCAGCACTGAGGCCAGGCTTTAGTTGTGGCCTGGAAGTGGCTGTGAGGCACTGGCACTCAAGCTATGCACTTCACGGCGGAACAGAAAGGACCTCTAGAGACACCAAACAAGCTGCAGGGTCTGCCAGCGACAGGAAGACGAGGAGAACTGACACTGGTCAGTTGCCAGCCCCTGGGGCTCAGGCAGCGGGCGCTCCTGGTTGTCCACGCTCCTGGGAAGACTTCTGGGCTTGTGGGGCTACTGGGGCATAAGCCAAAAGCAAGGGAAGCAGAAGAGCCCTACTGGATTTTGGTCACAGTTGTGGAAAGGAGCTGAAAGCCGATACTCTGACTGAGAAACAGCAGCCGTATCCTGTGAAAGTGTCACAGGGCAGAAGCACAGACTAGATCCCGGCTAACAGCTGGGTCCACACACAGCACATACATGGACACCTGTCCTGTCCCAGTACCCTCGTGTTTGGAGGTCATCTTGCAGCAGAGGTGGCCTCCTTTCCAGCCAGCCAGTTGGTAGCTGAACAGGCAATGTTACTGGGGCCAGTGATGTACAGGGCACAGGAAACCGTACAAGATGATGGATTACAGGGTGACACCTAGCCACTATGCAGCAGGGAGAGAGGGCCCTGTGGCCGATGCCTGGCACACCCATGGGTCCAGCTGTGGCACAGCCCCACAATGGACGGCAGCTGCTGTCCCAACCCAGCTCGGAAATACTTGGGTCTAAAACTGGAAAGGGAAGACTGAGCCAATGGGCAAAGTTGCAGGCTGTGGGGCTACTTCAAACGCATGCAAAAGGCCCCCAGATGTTTGCATGGACAGTTGGGTGCTCTTTAGGTGGCGGACACTGGTGGCTGGCCTGCGCAACCCAAGACTGGCAGACAGGGGGCTGGTGAGATGGCTCAGTGGTCTAAAGCACCTACTTAGAACAAGCTTAACAAAGCACAGGGTCCGCGGTTCAATCCCCCAGCACCACATGCCAGCCAGCCCCGCCCCCTGGTGGGCTGAGCTGGCCACACACACACACACACACACACACACACAAATAAATAAATAAAATTAAAAAAAAAAAAAAAAAGACTGGCAGACAGGGCACCGACTCTATGGCAAGACTTCTGGGAGCCGCCAAACTAAGCATGTAGCGTAGCATGTTTCAGGACACAAGTCCCTCCCCTACCAGGGACTGACTTAGCAGACAGCGTAACAAGGCACTGAATGTTTGGCTCCTGCATGTAGGATGCTGCTAGGAACAGCCTCCGACCAAGAACCAATTTCACAGAGGCCCAGGCTGAGTAATGGGCCAGACACCATGATGTCAGATGCTGAAGTATTCCACTGGGTCCCTGGCCCGACACCCAGCATTAGGGAGGCTGAGGCAGAAAGATCGCCGTGCATCTGAGGTCAGCCTGTGTTACATAGTGAGAGCCTGTCTCAGAAAAAAAACAAGGACAGAAAAGAACTGGCACTGTCAACACGCCCAGAAAAGATAGCAGAGTGGCACAGACAGAACATACAGGTGAGGATGGCATCCTTGGCTACCATTTATCGATGCCTGCTCTGGGGCAGGCTCTGCGCTAATTATATTTGCATGAATTTTTTTTTTTTTCCCCTTACTTAATCTACACAATGAGTCTTTAAAAATATCCCTATTTCCAGATGAGAAAACAGGCTTAGGAGCAGTACCGTGTCCATTCAAGGGGCGGAGTCCTGGCCCCAAACCTGGCCCCTCTTCACAGCCCATGCTTGGTCTGGTTAACAAAGCAGACTGTGCAGGGGATCCCAGCTCGCTTCCGCAACACGAGGCATGCAGTATAGGGAAGGAAGTGGCTCAAGGTCCCAGGACGAGGCCTGGCCACAGCGCCCCTGTGGCCTCCCAAGGTACGAAGCACGCAGGCGCCTGTCTTACCTGACGGTGCCGCTGAACAGCACTGGCTCCTGAGGAATGATGGAGAGTTTGCTGCGCAGGTCGGCGAGGCCGATGTCACTGATTCTCACTCCATCGATCTTGATGCAGCCTCCAGATAACTCCACCAGCCGGAAGAGGGCCATCCCCAGAGAGGACTTCCCTGGTGACCAGAACAGGCAGGAAAGGGGCTCTATTAGCAGCTTCTGGATGATAAACCTGGCCCATCCCCAAGGCAGAATCATCTTTTTATTTTTGTCTAGTCATTCATTATTTTGATGGAGATAATGGATAAAATGATAGGAAGAGACAACCATGTAGCTACACATCAGGTGTTCAAATCCCGCAGCTGCAGCCTGAGCGGGGAGAGATGGTCCACGCCTGTGAGAAGAAACTGGGAACACCTGTTTCACCTCAGGTTCCCCGCCTGCCCGCCTTGAGCACAGGGGCACGGGGCGGTGCTCCCCAGGCAGTCAGAGGCCAAGCACCTTTCCCCAGTCCCCTGACTGTGGCTGAGGGGGACATGAGGTCAGGGCCTGTCATCCCATAGCGGCAGCAGGGAGCAGGAGAGGTTCTGGGAAATACACGAGGGAAGCTGGCTGGGCTCAAGCGAGGCGCTGTGGCTGCCTCCTGAATAACAGAACGAGGCAGCGAAGCAGGCCTGGTGGACACATCACCAGGTTCTGTTGCAGGGATGGCTGACGTTCAGTTGGACTGACATTTGAAAAGCTGTGCACATTAAGATGCATCATGTATATACACAAACTCCCCCAAAATAAATGTAATCATTACGGGCTGCGGGTGTAGACTAATGAGAGAGAGACACCAAGGAGCGCGTAAGCAAAAATTTTTTTAAAAAAGAGGAAAAAAGCTGTGTAAAACAGGAAAATAATCTATCTCTCTCAAAAACTCACTACTCCAATTATTCTTATCAGTCCAGCCCTCTGCACGGGGCATCTGCTTAGCATGAAGCTTACTATAACTGTGTGGTACAGATGTCAGAGCTCAGAGTTTACCTGCAGCCCCGATGATTTCCTCTGGGTAGATTCTAGAACTAAAAGAACCATGCAAAGGCTGTAAATATCTACAAGGTGCTCTCTCTCCATGCAAATGCACACAAATTCCCAACTATACATAAACCAGAACCACCACTTTCTGCACCTCAGATCCACAGAGTGGTCAGGCACCTTAGATTCGCTGGGCCTCCCCCACACCCCCTCTACTCAGCCAGACCCCCCCACACTGCTGCCTTCGTGCTCTGACTCAGCGGGAGAGCCCAGGGGAGCACAGCATGACTGTCACTGCGTGGGGTAGAGGTGCCGTACTAAGGCCACAGATGGTCTGCCTGGCCCGTGGTGTCTGCAGCCACCATCCTGCTGTCAGAGTTTGTCCCCTGGGTAGGACCCTGCCACACCACCGTAGGGCAACAAGAAGCCCAAGAAGGCTGTTCTACGGTTCAGGCCGTGATTTCTGGCGGACGTGAAGTCCAAGTCAGAGAGCTTGTGGCACAGATGCACTTGTGGGCCTTCAGGTGAAAACCGACCTGACTGAGGTCATTACTGGCACCTGGCCACTCCTGTGCCTTCTGGTGCAAATGTGCACGGCCACAGGACAGTAGGAAGACAGCTGGGCAGCTGCTGCGACCTTTCCACAGCTGTGCATCTTCTTGGGCTGCCCAAATCTCAAGAGAACCTCCACAGTCTGAACTGGTAACGAGACAAGTACCCAGCAGGAAGCCCAGTAAATACCACCTTGCTAACGCATACCCTGGCACACATCCACCAGAAAGGGTGGGGAAGCTCCTAGGAACCAGCAACTACTCAGAACTGGGGGACTTGGAAATTCCCTCCTGCCTTACGTAAGGAGTGAAGGGAGCAGCTTCCTCAGGACCCACGCAGAACCGTATCCCAAGATGTAAGTGTGGGCCACGTGTGGTGGCGCACATCTGCAATCTCTGCGCTCTGGAAGGCAGAGGCAGGAGGATTGCAAATTCAAGTCCCATCTTAGCAAGACTTCATCTCAAAGTTAGTAAGGGCCAGCAAGATAGCTTAGCAAACTAAGCGCCTGCACTACATGCTGTGGCAGCCCCACCCCTGGGCACACTGAGCCAGTCACCAAGACAGGGCATGGTGTTATATGCCTGTAATCCCAGCACTGAGGAAGCTGAAAACAAGAGGATCACTGTGAGTCTGAGATGTGTAGTGAGACCTTGTGCCAAATACATAAAAATTAAAATAATAATAATAATAAGATAAACCATAAAAGGACTGGGGATATAGCTTAGTGTGAAAGTCCTGGGTTCAACCACTAGCGCTGCAATAAGTAAAACAGAAGGGTACAGCGTGGGTAGGAATGGTGTTCAAATAAACGGGTCAACTATTCCGCTTGAACAAAAGGTGCTGGTCAGACCACAGCACTGGGTGACTTCTCTCTGCCTCTAGGGCTTTACACCAATGGGCTGTGCTAGCAAAAAGGGCAATAGGGTCCTATAGCAGCATCCTCCATCATGACAAGCTCATGGCAAGGCCAGTGAGCTGGAAGAGGCTGATCAGGACTGGAGTTTAGACTGCAAATCAGACTGCCTGCTGAGATTTTTGTTTTCTTGTTTTGCTTTTTGAGACAGCATCTCACTATGTAGTCCAGGCTAGCCTTGAACTCCAGGTGATCCTCCTGCCTCAGCCTGAGTGCTGAGTTGTAGGTATGTGCCACCACACTTGGCACCTATCATTTTCATTTTTTTACTTCTCCTCTGTTCCTACTGTTTAATACAGTCCTGGTGAGCATCTGATCTCTCTTGCTTGTGTTAAAAGGGGAATCACAGGAAAGGACACCAGCGAACTTTCAGTGCACTCTAGGGGCCAACGCAGCAGGGGCTGAGGGAGGGAGCAAAGCAGAGGCTTCTGGGACAGTCACTCCCTTGGTTGATGTTCAGCTTCCTGACTGACACACCAGAGGAAGCCTCTCATCTGAATGTAATTCCCTCAAGCAGAAAGCAGGCAGGGGCTATTTCTTTTCTTCTAAGATTTTGTTTTCTTTTTTCTTTTTTGAGATGGAGTCTTACTGTGTAGTTTAGGCTGGGCTTGATCTCACATTGTAGCCCAGGCTGGCCTCAAACTCACAGTGACCCTCCTGTCTCAGCCTCCCAAGTGCTGGGATCATAAGCATGAGCCACCATGCCTACCCTAAGAAGATTTTTTAAAGTCAATTGACCAAACTAAACAGTCTCTTTTTAATTTTTTTTCCTCATAGCAAGAAAAAAAAAAAAACTCGATTTTTGATGCCAACAAACCATGGGGCTCAGAAAGAAAGCCAGTGATGACTGAACTACAGAAGTCTCTTATAGGATAAACAAGTCACTTAAAAAAAGGGTCAATCTTGGAAACGGCATCGAAGAAGAAAAAAGAAATGACTTAATGTCTTCATCCTAGAGTCCTAAAGATAAACCAAACATGTGAAGCAAAGGCTAAGCCTGTTTGTGGGTTTTGGTAAGACTGTCTCCCGGGCAGGCTGGCCCTGAGCTCACAATGTAGCCCACACTAGCCTTGAAATGTGGTCCCTGGGACTGCGGACCTGCAGCACCACACTTGCCTTCATTCTTTATTTTTTTAAATAGAGATAATGGATTAGGAAAATGATTTCTAGTCTTCATTTGGACTACAGGTTCCATAGAGTCATGCAAGCTTTCAGCATAAATTAAGGCTATACTAGTAACGGATCACAAAGTCATCAAAATTCTCCTCCCACTTTAACTTTATAGAAAAAAAGAGACATAAACCAGGCGTGCTTGCACATGCCTGTAATCCCAGCACTTGGGAGGCTGAGGCACAAGGATCGTTGTGAGTTGGAGACCAGTCTGGGCTACACAGTGATATCAAGGTCAGCCTGAGCTGCATGGCGAGACCCTGTCTCAAAAAGACTAAAAAAAAAAGAGAGAGATGGTCACTGCAGTGAAGACTGCCACCTTCAATTCTTTATCAACTGAGGACTGGTCATTTAAATCTAAGTTATTGTACATCTGTAACACACAACTGCGTATCACACTGCACAGCACTCATTAAGTGTCTAAGGGGGAAATAGCAATTTTTTTAAAGGCCACAAAACTGTGCATAAAATGATCGCATTGCTATCAAAGTGTGAATCGGAACAGCCGAACAAGGCACACCACCACGCTCGTTTCTCTGGCTAATGGCACAGGTCACTGTCCCTCTACTGTGCTTTGCTGCATGTTTCAAGTACTCTGCTCTACAATGTGAGCCTTTGTGATGGCAGAGATCCCGAAGTGGCCTAAGAAGTGGGGCAAAGAACCACCCTAGGAAAGCTGGTCTTGGGGAAGCCTGAGACCCTCATCGCCTGCCTCACGGATCTGGCTCATGAGGATGAAAGTGATGCTCACCGTGCCACCATGGGTGCGGGTGGAACACCACATTCCAGCCTCTGGTCCTTACCTGACCCCGTCCGCCCAACGATGCCAATCTTCTCCTTGGGTTTGATGGTGAAGGACACTTTCTTCAGGACCAGAGGGAGATTGTCCCGGTACCTCATTTCTGCATTCTCAAAAGTCACCTCTCCTTCCTGAGGCCAGTCAGGTGGGGGAGCTTTGTTCTTGATTCTCGCAGGCGCTTCCAAGGACAGGGTCTGGGGGACAGAAGGGGTCAGTTCAGACAGAGCACAGGCTCATGGGGAGCAGTGAGGCCTTGTCACAGGGATGTGGATGCAGGGCACCCACGGCAGCTACACAGAGGCAGCTGCCCTGCTCCCTGACAGTGAAAGGCTCCCTCGGCAGGAAGTGCTCACTACCATAGCTCAAGAGCCCCATCCTGCTCCCACCTGCAGGTAGCCTGGGCAGGGCCACGGCTACCAGATGGTCTTCTCATGGGAGTTTCCTTCCCCAGTGTTGCCTGGTGCAAAGGGAGAAGCTGAGCGCCAGGCACTAGGCTTGCTACCCCACTTCAGCCCGTTTGTATTGGATTTCTTTGAAAACACCCCTCCTGACATCAGATCCTACCTCTGCAACACCTCTGGCCTAAGTGAAACCCAAAGTAGAGAAACTAACAGGTACCGCACAGCTCATCCAGTCACGGCGCTGCACAGTGTCTCGTTTAACCCAGGAGATGCAAACGCCCATTCAACCGTGACACTACTAACTGGGTGACCTAGACATGTCACTTCTTACCTGCAAATAGCAGGGGCCAAACTCTCTGACCTGGTGGACCCTCTCCAGCTTTGGAAGGCTATAACTGCCAAGGTAACCCTGACACCTAGAGTCACACTTCACAATGTTTGAACACCTCTGGTGTTTGCCATGGGGCTCACTGCCTTTTAGGGGTAAGGCTGGAAACGGTATGGCTCTCAGGAAGGGGCCTGAGGCCCTGGGCTGGCGCCCCGCCTGGGGACCAGCCACAGGAGGCAGTGCCACTGTCCTGAGCACGGCCCATGGCACAGAAACACTGACCATCACGGTGCCTCTCCTGCATGGGCTCAGCACCAGCACTGGGAACCCAGGCCTACTCACTGGCGCACACCGCATCCTCAGGCGAATAGCACCGCCAGGAACATCACGCAACAGCCTGGAATGTTTTACCCAATGCTCACCATGTAAGCTCAAGAACTATCTGGTAACGAATGAGGCTGGCTGTCAGAACAAGCCAGAGAAGCACCACAGCTCTGCCAGGAAGCACATGTCAGATACGCTCAAGTCTCAACTGCAGAAGAGTTTTTCAAAAATCCCTGATTGGAAGTCAGTTCTCTGGAAGTTGGAATGCATTCTGCCCATTCTAACAGTGACATAAATGTTGGTAAAATCTCAGGGCAGCTCACAAAGTAGCCGACTCTGGAGAAATGAGTTAAATTTAAGAATCTGACTCTGCCTGCTTCCACAGAGCGTTACTCCAGAGTTCCAACAGGATACCAGCCAGGCGCCAGGCAAGGCTGAAGTTTCCTTGGGAAGGTGGGAAGAGCTACCCATCCTCAGAATCCTCTAAGCTCACTGGCTTCTAAGCTGAATGCTGTGTAGTTGGACACGGAGTCTGTAAAACTACAGGCGCCTGGGTCCCACCCCAGATTTACGGCATCAGAATGTCCACAGATAAGGAAGGCCCATGCTGGCCTTTGCCTAAAGTTCAAGCGTAGAACCTGGTGGTCATCTTTTCCCAAGAACAATCAGAGTAAACTAAGAATTAAACAATACAGGGTTTTAAACAGTGTGAGGAAAATATTACATTAGTCAGCTGAATGGAAATGATGAGATTCTGAACACTTGGAGAACAGTAAGTCCTCCACTGGGCCTAGTTAACATATTTATGCAGAAACACCGATGGTATTTTCTTCTTCACTCCGGCATGCTGGTGAGACTGCTGGTTGTCACTGGTGAATTAAGGTGAGCATAGAAAACAAGCCACCTCCTTGCACTCCAGCTGCAGTGGTGAGGGGCCGGAAGAGTAGGGAGGCCAGGTCACAAGGGGCCCCTCTCAGGCTGACCTTAATGTAGTGATCGATCCTCTCCACTGAGGTGAACCGCGCCTCTGTCTCAGATGCCAGTCTGACCGTAAACTGGAACAGTCCTGTTAACTGATAACAGAAAGCAAAATTCCAAGAGGACTCATTACCAGTACGTGCCAGGCGCTGCTCGGAAACTCGCTCCGTCTAGAGAGCCTCCCGAGCAACGCAGCAGCAGGGCTCGGGGGCCTGTCCTCCTCCTACGTCAGCAGCAGTGCTCGGGGATGCCAGCTGGCACTGTGCCCGGTGGCACTGCCTCCTTGTACCCCAGGGCTTCTAGTCCTCTGGGTCAGCAACAGCACACACTGCAGCAGGAGAATTTCTGGCCCCTCACTAATATATGAGCCTGTTCGTGACAGTCACAAGTAGAGACTTCAGCGTGTGAGCAGCTAGTGAGAGTGCTTCCAGGAGAGTAAGATAAAAGTGATAAGGCTGAGATGAAATGCAGAGCCCCTGCGCCGCAGCCTGGGATTCCCGGCAGTGTATGGAACGCTGTCTTCCCCCAAGACTGCGCAGGAAATCGGTATCTGCACAGACACAATGCTCTGAAGCTAATCTGGCTGCTTAATTTTATCTTTCCAATATGGGAAAATGTCACATATATGCAAACACAGGAAAGCACTGTAATGAGCTCCTATGGACCAAAACTCTACCTTAAAAAACTTCATTTAGAGTCACTATTGCTTCATTTATACTTCCACACACTCCTGCTCCCACCCTCATCTTATTTGGGACCAAATCTCGGCTAGCCTATCACTTTACACATCAGTATTTCAGCTTGTCTCTCTCTGTAAGTGCTCTTAAAAAGTACCATCACTTAAAAATGTTAATTACTTAACATCTTCAAGTATCTAGTCACTTTTCAAGTTCTCAATTGTTCTCTGAGCTACTTGAAGTCCTTCAGTTATCTTTAAATGACTTTCATCTATCTATCTATTTATCTATCTATCATCTATCAATACCCTATGATCTATCAATCTATCATCTGTACCTATCATCTATCAATCACCTATCTATTGATCTATCATCTATCAATTATTTATCTATCTATCAATCAATCATCTGGATAGTGGGAAAATCAGCCCAGGGAAAAATGCACAAAGCAGCGTTCTGAGGGGATTGTAAAGGGTGATGAAGAGAAACTTATGATTATGAAATTATATTAAAATCAGCACCTGTTCCTAAATGCACACAGCGGAGTGAAACCCTTTTATTCCCAGGGCCCACTACACCTCTCTCCTATCCCCACCTGTCCCAAGTGTCAACTCCAAACTATCACTGTCAGAGCAGAGCTGAAGACACTCTAGGGCAGGGATGGTGAACCTTCTAGAGCTTTCACTGATAGGAAACAGCCTGCTGTGACACACATACCATAATTTTGCCACCACATTCTATAGATAAAACACTGCCTTAGGGTGCAGTTGTGCCCATCCCCCACATACACCTCTTCTACAAAACACTGGAAGGTCTCAAACAAGCAACAGTGATGTCCCCAACCCAGATACCGACCTGGACAGCGTAGGAGATGGCGAGACCCGCGTAGGCGGGGGGAATCTGCCCGTGCAGGAGAACAATCATCAGCCCTGTGGTCGTGATCAGGGCGATGCTGATGAGGTCCAGCCGCACAGCCAGCCACCTCATCGCACAGGTGAACAGGAACAAGGGAGCCTGGTTGTCATCCAGTAGCTCCTGGTACCTGTAAGGAAGAGAGAACAATACGTGGGCAAACCAAGTCCCGCGTTGTTCCAGGAGGACATCAAAGCTAAGTCGAGGAACACAGGTATTCTAGGCCTCACATGTAGGAGGAATGGTGTTTGTTAAAGTCAGTTATCTTTTGGGGCTGGTGAGATGGTTCAGTGGTCTAAAGCACCTACTTAGAACAAGCTGTAGCAAAGCACAGGGACCGCAGTTCAATCCCCCAGCACCACATGCCAGCCAGCCCCGCCCCCTGGTGGGCTGAGCTGGCCACACACACACACACACACAAATAAAATTTTTTTAAAAAGTCAGTAATCTTGCTTTACCTTGGTCTTAACCATCCAGTAGAAAAGTATGAAGATGAAATATAGGAAGTAAAGCCATGTTGTTATGTTGAGCTGTGGGGGACTCAGGTCAATAATTTCTGACATTGCCAATTAAACAGAAGACCCAATGCTATTATGGGCTTCTGTACTCTTTTAGAATATTTTGCTGAGTTTACACACCTATAATATTCAACAACGGAACTTAAAAAAAAAATTGGGGTATAACTATGAATGTCCATTTTGTATCTGTGTATTCAAAGTGGTTGGGATAGATATATAGTTGCATTCTCTTAATGAATAGAATGATTTTTTCTAATGGTGTTTGTAAGTAGGATCACAAGTCTGCATCTTGTACAGCAATTAACCACTAAGAAGAATATATGCAGTGTATTATTTGTTGAAACTGTACTTTTGATTTGATTTGAAACTGTCTCATTGCTATATGTTTATCAATAAAACTTTGAAAAGAAAAAAAAAGTCAGTAATCTTTTTAAAAACATTCAAGATGTTAGAAATATCTGCTATAACAGCAGAGGGAAAGCACAGAAAAAAAGACCAAATAAAGGCGCTTAAGCTACGCTTCCCAGGTCAGGTCCTTTGCTATAAAGCGGTTACAATGGCAATCAGCATGAATAGTCCAAGGCCAAGGAGAAGAAACTCTCATGGCCAGCTCAGGCCAGTTACCAGCGTACACCGCCACACAGCCCGAAACCACAGTGCTCCGAAGCAGAGGTGAGCAGAACCACAGCAAGTGGCCTGAACCTTTGCCACTGAAGGCGTGCAGCAACTCAAGGAGTCCTAGAGAGAGCAGACCCACCAAGGGCTCAGGCCACCTGTACAACCAGAACTTCAAAGCAGGAGGTTTTGTTTGGTTTTGGTACTGGAATCGAACCCAGGACCTTGTGCTTGCCAGGCAGGTGCTTGTGCGACTGAGCTGCATCTCTGACCCCAAGCAGGAGGCTCTGGTGAGTCCATGTGCCTTATTATTATTTTGGTTTTTTGAGACAAGGTCTCACTCTGTAATACAGGCTGGCCTTGAGTTCCCTCTGTAGCCCAGACTGGCCTCTCACTCAAAGCAATTTTCCTGCCTCAGGCTCCCGAGTGCTGGGATTACAGGTATGTGCCACCATGCCTGGATTTTTAAAAAAAAATTATTTTACATGCTCACAGTACATGAAGCTTCCATTCATCTTAGAGAGAAACGTGTACACAGCACAACTTGATTGTTTCTTTTTTTTTTTTATTCA
>NW_004524702.1:6752127-6758028 GCF_000260255.1 Octodon degus
ACCGGGGCTTGAACTCAGGCCCTTGCGCTTGCCTGGGAAGCACTTATTCCACTGAGCCATCTCCCCAGCCCCAAAATGGAATTTCTGCTGCACTTCCTTTAAGAAATTTTTCCACCCACTGACATTTACTGTGTATATGCATATACATGCATTCAACCTACTCCACTTTTTATTTTTTTACTTCTTTTGTGGTACTGGAGTGTGAACCCAAGGAACACACTCCTATTGAGTTATGTCCACAGCCCTTTTTATTTTTATTGAGATCGTGTCATAGTATGCTGCCCAAGATGGCCCCGATTTCTGATCCTCTGGCCTCATCTTTCTATACGCTACTGCACATGGTTCTACTCTCTTTTAAAAGTTAGGAAACATTTTCCTGAGTCATTAAACATTTTGAAGATAATTTCTTCTACCTTGCTATTCTAACTTTTCTTTTAAGAGACAATTATTTAAGTTTTGGGATTCACAACATACACGTAAGATAGGACAACTTGGAAGTTAGGAAAGCTTCCCAGGAAGCCAGTCTCTGTCCTGCCTGTCTGCCAGCTACTCAGTTCCCCTCTTAGAGACAAGCACTGGTCTCTCCTGTACCCCTGCACGCATGTTCTAGTTGTCGTGCACACGAACACGTTCTCAGGAGGTAACACACGCACTTTACCGTGACACCTGCGCCTGCTCTCTTGCCGGTCACCCACAGGACTGCTGCACACTCCAAGGCCCACACTGCGCTCCACTACGGACACATCACAGATTGTCTCCCCAGGGCTGTACTGGAGCAGTTAGGTCAGCTCCGATCTCTTGCTAGCACAACCCTCGGGAATGGCTACGCACAGATACTTACTTCATAAGTGAGTACCACTCGACGGCTAAATAACATGCTGCTTTATAGTCAGGACCCACCTCTTATTAGCTCCCCTAACAGCAAAATCCCATCACATGTACTATCTCAGGAGCAAATGGCACAGACTCCAAGCCTGGGGTTTTTGCCTTCTCATTTGCATAAGAGAGTTCCAAACAACTGAATTTTAACCGGTACAGCTCCTTTAAACTGCTAACACCCTTAGCAATGTGCTTTAATCCCTGTAACAGACTTTTGTTAGAGCCTGGGTGCCCCTGGCCCCCAGCAATGCTCACCTGTGCAGAAACTCCTGCCCTTTGCTGTAGGCGTGGATGGTGGCGAGACCCTGGATGCTGGACGTGATGTGGGAGAGGAACGGAGACTGCGTGATGTTGTCCAGGCGCTTCAGCTCCCGAATCAGGACCCTGCAAGAACAGGGTTGGGGTTGCAGTGGAGACAGCGGCTCTGGCGCCCTCCCCACCCTGACAGACATGAGCACCCCCCGCACACCTAGAGACAATGTGCAGCACTGCGAAGAGGATGAGAAGGGGCCCCACGGCCACCAGGAACCACGGGAAGACCCCAGCAATCATCCCGACACAGAAGAACACCAGGATGACATTCTGGATGAACATCTCGGCCTGGAATGGCAGGCGCACATCAACTGTGGAAAGCACAAGGAAGCAGC
This sequence comes from Octodon degus, assembly GCF_000260255.1. NCBI lineage: Eukaryota > Metazoa > Chordata > Mammalia > Rodentia > Octodontidae > Octodon > Octodon degus. The sequence goes on from NW_004524702.1 coordinate 6,753,654, forward strand.
TGTCAGAGTGGGCCCAGGGCGCGCTGAACCGAGCTAAACGTGAGAACAGATGAGCTTGCGGCTCTGCAAAAACCCTCTCGGACACGGGATGCTGTCTTTGAACTGCCCACTGAAAGGAAGTTTAGAAATCTGGTTGCTTCATTTTTGTTGGAACAAGAAATTTAATCTTCCTCCTTTACCCCTTTTCATAGTTTATTTTCTTGCCATTATTAACTCTTTACAACACTAGACAAAGTTCCCAATGTTTGTTATAAAATTTGAAAAATAAAAAGCCAAACAAAGATAATTTATATTCTTAGAAATATCAATAAATTGCTGCTAACATTTAAGAAATTCTTCAACGGGGAAAATTTAAACGCACACGAGTTGCAAGGACATAGAACCTTCAACAGGGTGTGACAGAAACGGAAATGTGTTACATTCCGCTGCCAGGGCTGGCTCTGATTCCTTGTCACTTCTGGCCATGGCTCTGTACTGATTTATCAACACCACCACAAACTCTTACTATGGGGGCAGCCCAAGTGCAGTAGTTTAAAACAAAAGTCTAGCTTCGGAGTAAAAAAGATCTGCACTCCATGAAGTCCCACCTTGTTCATCCAATAGCTGTTTGGCCATGGGCAAGTCACTCGGGCTTGCTCGGCATCAGCCGTCCTGCGGATCCACTGGCTGAGCCAGGGTACAGTGCAGGAGGCAGTGCTACTATCCTGGGCTTCAGGCAATGAAGCTGCCTCCAGTCAAGAGATGCTGTGGAATCTCAGACGTCCTCGCCCAAAGCCTCCCTGCAAACTTAAGCCTCTGAGGTCACAGAAGGCAGACTAAGAACTGGGATTAAAAGTTCCTGGTAAAAATGCCAGCTACCACTGTGTCCTCAGCACCCATGACAGAGCGAGCTGCACATCTGGGGTCATCTGGGAGGTGAGAGGCACAAGAAGCAGAGCTGTGCCTCCCAGCACAGGAGAAGGGACAGTGACAAATACCTTCATCCAGGTCTTTGGAAAACCGGTTAAGAATCCTCCCTGTGGGGGTGGTGTCAAAAAACTTCATGGGGCTCCGAAGGATCCTTCGGAAAAGCTCATCATGGAGCCGGGAGGAGGCACGCAGTGTTCCCTGCGGGGCAGAGACAACGAAATCAGGGCCTGAGCCCCAAGACTTGGGCAGGCTCCATTCCTATCTGACCAGGACATTGGCCTGCAAGCCATCCACCCCAAAGGTGGAGAAGCACACTTGGTCACCAGCACAAAGTCCTTCCAAGCGAGGCTGCCCTGCTCAGAGGCCTCCTACTGAGAAGAGCCCCAGAGATGCTATGCTGAAGCTGGCCATGTGGCCACCAGGAGCGGAGGCATGGCAGCGGCCCACCGCAGCGTACCTTGACAAAGACCACTCCACGAATGGCTTTCAGGATCAGCATGACGGCCATGGAGAGTGCATAGATGCTGGCATAGTACTGCATGAGGGGGTTGTCCTTCATGCTGTCGCTCACAGAGGTCCTATTCCCTCGGGTCACTGTGGTGTTCTGTTTGGGGGCAAGGCTGTATGAGGCAGGGCTCTGAAGAGAGCCAGGAGCCCCTGCTCAGGGGAAGCTGCAGGAAGCGACCCTGGGAGCTGATGGTGGAGAACACAGGCAGCCTCTGCCACCCCTTTGTCTTTTCTTCTTTTAGTGCTGGGGTGAACCCCAGGCCTCCTGGGCACTATGCATGTGTTCTACCACTGTGCGCAGCCCAGTCTCCCCTTCCTCCTTTGTAATGGGTGAGAGTGGCTGGCCTGCAGCTACCCTACTGACCTATGGGCTGGTCAGGGCTTTGTTTTGTTTTTCTGTCTTGTAAGACTATACGAGGGATTCCTCTTTCCATCTTGGCAAATCTCATTCATTACTCCTTTCAAGTGAAAACCAGGAGTTTCCCTAAGAATAGCCAGGGGCCGTGCAGACGGCCACTCTTGGACCCACAGCTCTCCCAGGTGAGTAACCTTACCCCGCTTCCTTGCTTGATCCAGTAGCTCAACCACCAGGTGCTGAAGGCAGTGCTGCCCACGTTCAGCATGAAGAGGACCATGATGACCAGAAAGGCCACCGGGCCCCCCGCAGCCCTGATGTAGACACCGTACACTGACCAGGGCACTGAGCCCTGCCCCTTCTCTTCCATCTGCACGAGCTGCCCTAGGTAAGCAGGAAAGAAACAGGCCCTTAGGCAGGAAGAGGGAAGCCCAGCCTGCAGGAGGCCATGCCTTTGGACAGGGCACCTGCAAGGGCCCCAAAGGCCAACCAATACACAGCAACCACAGTGACTGAGCTCTGGTCCATTGCAGGGGGCAGTGTAGCCAATTAACTAATTAAGCTGAAGATAATTAGCCAGATAAGCTGCAACCAACTAACTGGTGTTGACTGAGCTGTTAGCAAGTAAGTTCTCTATGCCATGCTTCTGCTTCTCCACACGGTAAGCTGTCTGAGCACACTGTTGGTGGCGGTTTTTAGAACCTGCCCTGGTTCTAAGAACAGCCAGGTTGGTGAATCACTGTTTTACCTAAGTACAGTCTACTCAGTTTAACTGATTTAGTACATTTTCTTTTTAATAAGAGCTCCTCCCTCGAGTAAGTCACCTACACAGCAGCAGAACCAGCCGATTTCACAGGGCTCTGGACTCCAATGACTTCCTCCTCCTCAGAGCACCCTCTCTTTCATCCATTTAACATTTATTGAGCACCTACTACAGGGCAGTCCAGAATGAGGCCTGGCGAAGCAGTAAGGAGGCCTGAGAGCAGCCCCAGCCTTTGAGGACGTGGCTGAGGATCGTGCCACCATCTGGAGACCAGGCAGATGACCTCGACATGGTAAAATGTGCACAGCCATGGCAGGGCCAGGGGTACGTCGTGGGGACATGTGCGCCCAACCTCTTGGGGCGGGCAGGTCTCAGGGAAGACTTTCTGGGTAGCCAGTGCTGCCTCTCAGCAAGCCAGTCAACCGGGCACGGAGGCAACCAGCAGAGAAAACAGCTCGAATACAGGCACAGAGACAGGATAGTAGACTGACAGCCCTGCCGCATGCTCAAGAGAGGCAGGGGGGATGCAGATAGGTATGCAGGGTGGCCAGGGACGCGGGGAGCCGGGGACACAGGGCAGCCAGGGACAAAGCGCCTGAGCTTCCCCCCTCAGGTGATGCCCCAAGAGACTGCATCCCATGTGTGTGGAGACTAGACACCCAATCCTGCTGGGCCAGGCGGACCCAGGACAGCAGTACTACGAGACCAGCGGTCTGTGCTGAGCAGCCACTTCAGGCCTCCCCACACTCCCTGCAAATATGAGCTGTGCGTGCATGTGTGTACGTGTGCATGCACATCACAATGAGATAGAGGGAGAAAGTACTGCTGTGAAAACAGGAGGCAAGTGAAAGGCTTCTCCTGCAGGAGACTGCATTGGCTAGTCTCCCATTTTTAAGTAGGCCTCACGGCTGTCTGCATAGAGGACAGATTTAAAAGGAGGCAGTTGTAGCGCTGGCTAAGAATCAGTGAGGGACTGGCTGACCTGGTGGGGCAATGGGGATGGACTTTCAGGAGCTGAATTCCCAGGGCTTGGTGATGGGCTGGCTACTAGAGGAGAGTTTCAAGGACATCTCCGAGGGTCTTCCTGCTATGGCCTGACAACTGCCGCTGATTTAGGAATACAGAGAAACAGCATTCAGGAAGCCGCTGCCTCCTCATCACAGATAACGTTCAATAGCCCTAGAACCCGCCACGCATGCCGTGAGCACTCAGAGTTAGGGCGAGCTAGCTAGTAGCTACCTCAAGAAAACAAGTGCTCCCTCGTGACGTTCTGACTTAGGCTACTTACGGCAGGAACTGACAGATGTCTCAGCTTTCTGTGCTGTTTACCTTTTGGATGCATCAAGAAAGTATCTTAAGTCATGACTGAATTCAAAATTAATACTTGTTTTCTTGAAAGAAAGGCAGAGTGATAAATCAGCATGTCATCTCCTAACACCAACTACCTGCTGCAGTTCTAAGGACAAGAATGTGAAAAGAGACCCGTCCCTACCGCAACAGGAAACACATGCAAGTCACAGGGCTCAACAACTGAGGGGAGGAAGTGACCCACGAACAAGAGAACTTTAAGACAAGCTGTAATTCCTTTTTAAATTTGAAAATTACCATGCAGCTTAAAATTCAGAAAGATGAAACTGCCCACATTATTGCAAATAGTCGGACAAAGGGTTTAAGAAACCAGATGGCTGAGCGCAGCGCCACCTGGAAGGCTGAGGCAGGAGGACAAGCTCAAGCTAGCACCTGGCACTTCAGCAAGACCCTGTCTCAAAATAAAAATTTTAAAAGGGTTCAAAAACAAATAGAAGGGAAACTTTGAAAAAAAAAAAAAAAAAAAAAAAAAA
>NW_004524702.1:6758203-6763330 GCF_000260255.1 Octodon degus
AAAAAACAAGTTGGAAGAACCACTAGCTTTAACTCCTCTAAAAAGTTCTGCTGCACTACGGTCAGGACCAGCTGATGCCCCTGCCATAACATCCAGCTCTAGGGATGGGGCTCACTCAGCTGGGTGGCTCTGTGCTGCTGGGACTGTCTGGCACAGAGGTGAAAGTTGGGAAGGGGGTGGTGGCCCTCTCCCCGCCCATCAGCGTCTCAGCCACTCCCTGCACCTGCCTAGGCCTGAGCCCACCCTGCAAGGGAAGAGGAGGTGAAGAAGCAAAGGTCACTTGCACACGCTCCCGGCTTAAGCAAACATAAGGAGCCTCAGGCTCCCGCTAGCGTGTAAGAATTGTTATTCAACAGACATCAAAACCAGGGCTCTCTGAAACACAACGCTGGCACACATGGGGATCACTCCACGTGGCACTGCTCCTGATAAACTCCAAGGACAAGGCTAAACGCCTCTAAAAGGTCATTACCTTCCTCTGGCTTCACTGCTTTCTCCTTCTTTACTGATCCTGCTTTAGGACCTTTGTCTTGTGATTTCTTCTGAGATCCACTGGTTTCTTTTTTTGAGTTGATCTAATAAAAAATGGTTAAGAAGAAAAGTGTCTCCAGTCACGACGTAGTCATCCAGATGCACGTTCACAGCACACACACCCCACACGCGCACAGCCGTCGTGGAGCCACTCTCGTTGAGAACAAGCATATCCGACTTCTCCAAAGAGCCACCTTTACTCACTTTTCTACTTCCTTGGTTCCTTTAATCTTTGAGATGTTGGTTCCTACCCTGTCAGCCAACTGACATTTGCTGTTCTTTAAGTCATTTGAGACCTAAATTCCAAACACTGAAGGCTTTATTCTGTCCTCGTCCTCTCCCGAGTGACAGCTGGAGCCCTTCCATTCTTCCTGTCTCTCCTCCATATCGATTACTCAAATCCACAGATCCGACTATTTTCTGCTGCCACCACAAGACAAACCCAAACTCTTCCTTGCTGGCTTTGCCCTGCCCTCATCCTGCAAGTTCTTTTTCGTTCCTCTGCCTCCCCTGGCTACTACCCTGCAGTCACTGTGTGTGAAGGCAGCACTCGCTGCTCCACACTGGAATTGCCTCTGTACACCTGTGCATGCTGGTTTCTCCCCTTGGAGCCCCGCCCTCACCCCAAGCTCAGGCACAGTGGCCCCCAGTCAGATGGACTCAAATCTTCCATCTTTATCTTTCACAGGGCAATGGCTGCTCCTGTAGTCAGGAGCTGTCCTGGGCACTCTGTTAGCACACCGCTATGTCTACCTGTGTTAGTTACCTAGGAAAGGATCAGAGCAAGCCCTCCCTGGAATGCTGTCAGTCCCTTAAGGGCAGAAATGCCTGATGCAGGGTCACAGCCCACAGGGGGCCTACCTAGGAGAGCGACCCAGAATGGGACGCAGCATGATCCATACACACGCACCAAGTTGGACCTGAGACGACTGGAACTACGTAATGCTCTCCCTGCCCACTTCCACCTTCATCTTTATAAAAGAAATTCCCTTACTGTAGCTCAGCACAATCAATTCTATCGTATTTTTAGTCTCCTGCCCCAGATGGACTTTAAATTGCCAGTGCAAATTTAAAAAGTATAAAACTTAAGAGCCACATCTAGAGCAAAAGATAGGGCTCCGCATTGTGTATTTATCACAGTATGTGAACAAACGCACCAAGTCAAAGGGATATTACTCTGTCAACCACTAGAAGAAAAATACTGCATATTATTTAATATAATCAACTCAACAACTTTGAAAGGCAGATACCTCCCCGGTTTAAGATGAGGAAACTGAAAGTTAAGGGAACACTAAAGACGCGGCTCCTCCACTACAGCACACTCACTCAGTCTTGGTCCCAATTTGCTTAGTGCTGTCTCATTTCCCCTCCACTCCTACAGTGACGAGGAAATAATCTGAGAAATCCAAAGTGCGCTGACAGCCACAGAGAGATCAGGGAGCTCACAGGGGGTCAGGGGTGTCGGGGAGCTTCTGATGGTCCCAGGAAGGTCTGTTACACAAGGGAGCCTAAAAGCACGTAGACACAGCTAGCTTGCACTGCACCTGGGACAAAACCCCAAACACTGAGGTAGGAGTCCTCCAGCAAGGTCCCCCAACCTTCCTGCCTTCACCTCTCTCTGATGTCAGATGACCAGGTAGCCAAAAGAGCAGCATTTATTTAGGCCTAGCCTAAGTCACCCTTGGGACCCCAAGTGAGAGGGCAGCTGACAGGAGGAACCACCACCTCTTTGGCCGGCTCTCAGTACGTGAGCCCTTGACTGTGCCATACTTGGAGCCCTGGGGACAGTGTGGGGAGCTCTGGGGTTGCACTGAATGCGGGGCGTAGAGCACTGAGCTAAATCACCATGAGTAAGCTGCTTAACTTTTCTGAGCTTCTGTTTCTTCCTCTGCAAAAATGGAAGATAATCACGTTTGACCATGTAGCTTCACAAAATGACTAAATAGGGCGGTGGCTATAAAGTGCCTAATCCAATAACCGGAACATGCTAGATATTACTGGTTGCCTTGCCGAGTCAGCGACCATGATGCCATGGATCACTTCCACATGTACGAGGCAACGGATTTCCCTTCCCTGGCACCTTATCTACTTATTAAAAAGAACTTCCCACCCCTTCCACTAAGGTTGATGAAGTTTAGAAAAGCGAGCTATGACCACAGAATAGTACGCATCATCCTACTGGGAAGTGCTCAGTGGCAGAAGAATCTGGCGCACCACCCCCATCCTGCTCACCTAGAATGATCACCAAAACACAGGGCCCCATCCACCAGACACAGGTGTCACATGCAGCCGAGCTGTCCCATCACCCACACAGTCACACCTTCCCTGGGTGGGAAGGAGGACACCCCACACACCCAGCAGACCTTACCTCTACAGGGGGTGTCTCTCCCAGCAACAGGTTATTGAAAATGGTGGCATAATCCCCGTTTAAATTCATCAAATCCTCGTGGGTACCTCTCTCGGTGATACAGCCCTCTTTCATGAAGATCACTTCATCACAATCAACGAGATACTGGAGACAAAGGCAGGGTCAAGAGTGCTGCTGATACTGGTGCACATGTACCCAAAACCCTAGACCTTGGTTCCGTGGGTCTCAGCTGGAGGTGACTTGTGTACCCCAGGGCCAGATGACAACACTGGAAATATTCTTGGATATCAAAATTAGGAGAAGAGGTGCTCCTGGTATCTACAGCACCTCTCATCCCAACCAAAAACCATCAGCTCCAAGGGCCACAGCAAGCTAGAAGCTCTGCTTTAGTTTGTTGTGCCTCATGTTACAGGTCAGAGTGTTACCTCTGTTTTCAACATGAATCAGTTACACAAGCATTGCATTAAATTTACATCACTTCATCTGCACTTGGAAGTACACAGAATTATACACTTTCTGGGGCAGAAGGAAGGCATGTTTAGCTTGACAAGTTAATGGCAACGACCGTAAGTGGCTATCTGAAGTGGCTGCCCGGAAAATGAAAACCTGAATCCTGGAATCTCTAATTGCCCCACAAAGACACCTGCACCAAGGCCACCTCCCTGCCTTGATCTCCCAGGCCATGGTGGGCAGCCTAGGCAAGCATATGCTGTACCTGTAACTGGTGGGTGACAAACAGAACTGTCTTGGACTTGAGGTGCTTCTGGATAGCACTGTTGAAGATGTGGTTGCCCACATGGGCATCTAAGGCACTGAGGGGGTCGTCTAGGATGTAGATGCTCCTGTCACTGTACAAGGCCCGGGCAAGGCTGATCCTCTGGCGCTGTCCACCACTCAGGTTGGCTCCTCGCTCACCAATCTGCAGGACCCAAGAAGCACAGCAAAGCTCTAGCCTGAGTCTAGAATGGTGCTCTGTGGACACCCTCATCACTTCTCCCCTCCTATACCCAGGCTGGCTCCTTCTCTTGAACTCCTGGATGAACTGCCAGCCATTCTGACCCTTCCAGGAACTTCCAGCCCACAACCATCCAACAACAGAGCTCTCCTATGTCCAGCCCTGCAGTTACTGCGCCACAGGGAAGGGAGAGCTTTCCCAAACACAGAGCTGACCACAGGGCACCCCTACTTAGCACTCAAGGGCCCTGACAGCCTCTAAACACCCCAACATCAGGCACAGCTCAGACCCTTCACCCCTCCTCCTCAGCAGCTCTCATGCTCACTGCACAATCCTCCTTTCACACCCTGGAGTAAGAGCCATTTATATCCTGTGTATACTATGAACACACACGACGCCATTCCTGCTCCGTTCTGGGACCCCCTCCTCTCGAACACTCCCAACCCCTTCTCCACTCACATTCATCATGCTACTTCGTGCCCATCTGTTTGGGGATCTTGTCCCGAGCTGTGAGCTTCATTCACGAGGGTACAGACTACTGTCCTAGACCTCTATTTTACCAGCGCCAGGCAGCTGCTGCATGTGATGCTGGCAGATAACTACCACCTGGGAAATGTTACGACACGGACAGATAACCTATGGCCCAATGGTAACTGGCTCTGTTCATTTTTCTTATTTATTTATTTAGTGCAGGGTCTCACTATGCAGCTCAGACTCGTAGTGATTCTCCTGATTCCTGTGTCCCTGGCCCCTGCGCCTACCTAAGTAAGCGCTTAGTCCACTGACCTATACTGCTGGCCCTCTGTTCGTTTTTGTTTTTGTTTTTTTTTTTTAAGCCTTGTCCTTACACAACATTCGACTTATCCAGGGGCTTCCAGGCTTAGAATGCCCAGGAACTACCAGAAAGGCCTGAGAGCAGACTGGTGAGCCCCATCCCAGCCTTGCAGCCCTAGGTCTGAGCACAGCCTCACAAGCCGCCCTGCAAACAAGCTCCAGGTGGGACCACGCTGCTAACGGGACAAGGAGAACCTCTGAATGAATTAAGCCATTGGCCAAATCTGCTTGAGGGTTTTAGTTGAAATCAGCTGAATAAAATTGCCAGTTCCAGATACCTGCAGGGCAGCTCACGGGAGATAAGTTGTTGTTTTTTTTTTTTTTTTTAAATTAATTTATTTGTGTGTGTGTGTGTGTGTGTGTCCAGCTCAGCCCACCAGGAGGCAGGGCTGGCTGGCATGTGGTGCTGGGGGATTGAACCGCGGTCCCTGTGCTTTGC
>NW_004524702.1:6763430-6793768 GCF_000260255.1 Octodon degus
TTTGCGAAGCTTGTTCTAAGTAGGTGCTTTAGACCACTGAGCCATCTCACCAGCCCGAGATAAGTTTTAACACCAGTTCCTTACAGCGCTGCAGGTGAAGAAGCAAGAAAGGCGCTCAGTGCTAAGCACTTTCTAGGGGAAGGAAGAGGGCTCTCCACAGTGTGGGGAAGGAGTGGGCAAAATGAAGCCTACAGAAGCAGCTCGACCACTGTGCCACACAAACTATGGTTTTTTAAAATACAGTACCTAAAGAGTAAGAAAAATTAACTCCGAAACCACAGTGAGATTTTGTGTACAATTCACACAACATGAAATACGTATGAGGGCCAGGGAGACGGCTCAGTAGAATAAGTGCTTGCCTGGCGAGGGCCTGAGTTCAATCCCCGGTTCCGCAAAAAAAAAAAAAAAAAAAAAAAAAGAAATATGTATGTACTTAAAACAGGCAGTGTTACTGTCCCTGTGCTAATGAGCAGAATCTTTCCTAACGGGCCCCGGGAAAGCACACTTCCTTTGAAACACAGCCTTCTCCCCAGCTCGGAGCTTGTGTCCTAGGCAGGCTGTGGCACAAGTGTCCACCACCCCACAGCCCTCCCTGCTAACCGTGCTGCCCATCCTGTGGGGCACAGTGGTGGGAGCCCAGTACCTCGGTCAGGTCGCTGTTGGGGAGGATGGCCAGGTCAGGCCTCAGGCAGCAGCTGTTGAGCACTGAGTTGTATCTGGAGGACACAAAGCGACAGGGTCAGGGACATGGCTGGAGCGGAGCCTGCTGGCGGGCTGCTGCCTTGCATCTCACGTGGCCAAGATGGGAAGCATGACAGAAATCAAACATTCCTTGCCTTTCTTCATCAAATTCCTTCCCGAAGAGGATGTTGTCTCTCAGAGTGGCATTGAGGATCCAGGCTTGCTGGGCCACATAAGCGAAGGTTCCACTGATCGCAATGCTGCCCTCTAGCAGTGTCATCTAGGGACAGACACCAGCGAGGGCACCATCACACACGACCATCAGGGGAAGCCAAAACACACCCCACTCTCCACTTCAGAGTCTCGAGTCCGGATCTCATCTTTTTTCCAAAGGAGTTATAGCAGTAAAGAAAATCAGAGCTGTCTATGTGAGATAGCACTCAGCATACACCGCAACTTGGTTACACTTACTTATTTTTTTGGCACCAGGAATTAAACTCAGGACTTTGCGCTTGCCAGGCAGGCACTGTGCCACTGAGCTACATCCCCAGGTGCATAACTTGAATGAACATTTGGCTCGAATCCACTGGCCTATTTTCCACTTTCTTCCCAACTGCAGTGCTGAGCTACAGGAAGCACATGTGTGAGGGGCTTTAAGAATCTCCCAGAGAGGACACTGTAAGGATTTACAGCAAGTGCCTCCTTAAGGAGAGCGCAGGCCACCTCATCTAGAAATTCAGCCAGGACGCTGCTGTAACAGCCCCTTCTGTGACATGAGGGCCAGGGGAAAGCTCCAGGTTATAGACCTGCATTACACAGGACCCATTCAGACAGCTTGCCCTTTGGTGCAGAAGGTCTGCACGAGGAGCTGGGTGCTCTGGAGCCGGCAGTCACAAGACCCGTTGGCACAGCCCCTTTGGAGACTGGCAAAGACATCTGTCTTGGGCTAGGGATGCTATGGCTCAGAAGCACTCTGCTCAGGGGCCCATGCAGTACTTGTAGGCGTGTGCCTGTCCTCCCTAGTGACATAGTACACACAGGGTACGTGTCACACCGTGATGCAGCAGCGCCTGATCACCCAGACTGGGAAGCACTCGTTGGTGTCAAAGCCTCCAGAAACCCACAGGGCACCCTGCCACCAAGGAGGTACACCTTGGAGAGGCAGGGCTGATCAGAACTACTGCCTGTGCACCTGGGGGAGAGCTGCGGGACTGATCCAGAAGCCAAGCACCACCTGGTTAGGACCTACTACTGCCCAGTTGGCCCCTGAAAAAGCAGCATCTCGCTGGGTTCCTGAATACCAACCCCAGCCATGGGCTCTATCTCATCCCTGGCTGCAAAATCTGATTATCAGAAGTCACCTAGGAAGCTGTTGTTTTTTACAAAGGCCATGGCTGGGCCCAAGGACTGCCAAGTGCACAGGCTGCAATGCCACCCTCTGGGGTGCCACGGCTCACCAACTGTGCAGCTGATACCAAATAGGACATGGAAATACTTGCTAACCTGGAGGCTACAGGAACACCCCCTCCCCATCTGCTTCCTCTCCCCAATATGGAAAAGCCACTCAGGGGACCTTGCTGTCAGGAGCTCATAGTAATCCCGTATCTGTCCTCATCTCAACAACCCAAGGCAAGCTTTTTTAGTTCAGTTTAAAAGTATTGCAGTACCTTGATGTTTTGTGATCACTTGGCACCAAAACACCGTAAAAACAACTTGTCTCAGTGCTGCTTGCCCCACCCCTCACTCTCAGGGCCGACAGTCACGGGCAGGACCCTCACTGCCTTGTGTATCTAGATGTCCCCCCGACACAAGCTCCTCAAGGGTACAACTCCTTGGCGGTTAGGGTGAAAGCCAAGTGCTGCTTGCTCCTGGACAAAGCCTCCAGGTCCAACTCAACCCTCTGGCACAGTGGGGGTGTTTGTTCATTTCTTAACTCTGCCACTTTCTAACACTGCTCCACAAGCTGACGGCATTCAATCAATGCAAGGAAGATGGGTGTGGTAGTGCACGCCTATAATCCTAACAGGAGGGAGGCTGAGGCAGCACAACCACAAATCTAAGCCCAATCTTGGCATGATTTTATCTCTAAACAAAATCCTTTCTTAGACTGGGCGTGGTGGCATGAACCTGAAATCCCAGTGCTTGGTAAGCTGAAAACAGGAGGATCACTACGAGTCTGATCTGTACAATGACACCCAGTAGACCCTGTACTAAATACATTAAAAAAAAAAAAAAAAAAAGAATCCTTTCTTTAAAAAAGACTGGGAATGTAGCTCAGTGTAAAGACCCCAGACTCAATGCCCAACATGGGGTGGAGGGTAGGGTAGAAGGGAGCATAAGGAACACGTGATATCTACTGGGGAATCAAGCAGTCACTAATCTGATGTCCTCTACACCTCGCAGACATCAGACTCAAGGGGGAAAACCGGCCTTGGCACAGACCAAGGTTCCTCTGTCTCCGCCTCTCATGACTCTGCAGCAAATGAGTTTGTTTTTCCTGAGATGCTTGCTACGCAGTCCTGACAAAAAGGCAGGAAATGCCACGGTCCCTATCCAAAACCTTACCTGGCCTAAAATGGCTGAAATGAGTGAGGTTTTTCCACTTCCCACACTGCCACAGATTCCAACCAGTTTACCCTGGAGAGAGCAAAGACAGGAAGGCTGTTAGGGGCCACTGATCACTTGCCCTAAGCACCTACCATTTCTTTGAGAAAAAAAAAGCCCTAACTTTAGTCCACTGGTCTGGGAGCTGTGATCATTAAGACTCAGCAGGCCACTCACCTTCATTTCTGCAGCTGCCTTCTCGCATGACCCACTAGGGCGGCAGGCACAGAGGTCTTTGGGAAAGCTACAGTGCCCCAGCTACATACGCTACCATATCCTACAGTGACTTCTAGGAAGACTCTGCCCCTTTCCAACTTTGCTGGTAATCATTTTTATTTTGTTCTTCATTTTGCTTTTTTGAGACAGGGTCTCACTATAGTCCAGGCTGGCCTTGAACCTGCAGCCATCCTCCTGCTTCAGCCTCCAGAGTGCTGGGATTACAGATGTGTGCCACCATGCCTCGCAATAGTCATATTTTTTATTCATTTGATTTCGTTGTTCTTTAGAAAAGACAGTGTCTAAAAATTATTTTGTGATATTTATCCAGAGTATATAAATTATTCTGAACAAAAACTGTATGCAGTTGCACATACATTTTGGCAAAATATTTCAAAAAATAATTCAAAAATTTTTGCAATCAATTGCAAATAAAAATGGCAAACAAAGCCTGTGATTAAGCAGCATCCTTCAGTATCCAGGGGAGACTGCTTGCAAGACCCCAAGGATATCAAAATTTGTGGGTGCTCAAATCCCTTGTATAAAGGAGCACAGTATTGGTACAGAGCCTACATATACCTTCCAGCGTACTGTAGGCCAGCTCTACAGAGCCTGCAATACCTACGTAAATGCCATATAGAGCACTGTTTTTCCACTGTTCAGGGGTAATGGCAAGAAAAAGGTCTGTACACACTCAGTACAGGGTCGATTTTGCCCAAGTATTTTCCACCTGCAATCGACTGGAACACGGGAAGGCAGAGATCATGGGGTATGGAGGGCTGAGCGTACCGTCCAGGAAGATGCCGACCTCAGTAAGCAGTGCTGAAAATCCACAAGGCAGGACGGATGAGTTTCAAAGGCTACCATGTGCCCCAGGCGCCAGGGACAGGAGGAAGAAGGGGGAAGTGCGGCAGGAGCAAGGACTCTGGAGGCAGACAGGAGGCCTAGCTGAACCAGTGAGCCGCAGTGCTATGGTATCAGAAAGACTGCAGCGCATATCATGGCCAGAAACAGATCAGGAAGAGTCTGGAAAATCCACGGAATGCTTCTCATTTCCTTGTTTGTGAAATGAGCATCTCGTGAGATCAGTTGTTACTAATGCTGTCATTAAGAGCTTAAACAGCCCTTTTGGAACCAGAGCTGGCCCAATCTGCCCCTGGAGCCACTGCCAACGCTCTTCTCTGCTAGAAGGCACAGCCAGCCGCCTGGTCCAGGCGGGGGCGGGCAGGACGCGTGGCTCACCTCCGGCACCTCCAGGTCAATGTTGTACAGCGTCCTCTGCAGGCGGAGGCTGCCCAGGTGGATGTGCTTGCCGTCTTCCTCTTCAGGACTGGGCCGCTCGTCACTGTCCAGGAGGAGGTGGCCCTTCTGCTCCGCCAGCACCGCCTGATGCTCAGCGCGCTGCAGCTGCCTCACCTTCTCTTTCTTGCCCCTGGCAGCCCTCTTGTCTTTTTTCAGTTTGGGGGTCAGCTTAGGCGAGTTCTGGATACTGGAGTGGGAGGAGTCCCACGCCAAGGTGGCATTTTTCATCTCTATCTTGATGTGAGGACTGGCTGGTTTGTTCTTTATCATGTGAACCTCTTCCATTAGAAACAAACTCTGATAGGAGTTGTGAGAGAGGTGTAAAGATGAGACACTGGATCAAGACCAGGGAGACAAGCCTAGGGCGTACACTCACGTAGCAAAACACATCAGCTATACAGTGGAAGGAAGCTGAAGGGCAAAAGGTAGCTCATTAGTGTAGCCCTGCCTTGGGCCCGTCAAGGGGTCTCGGGAACAAAGGGCAACCTCAGTGGGATGGGGACCTTGGCCACCGACCCACCCTCTCCCCTGCATTACAGGCTAAGCTACCCTGCCCCTCCCTTCCCACAAGCCTAATGAGGACAGGACATTCCTCCCGCTGGTAGGCAGCGCCCTGCTTTTGCTCAAGAGTTCCCGAGTAGCAAGCACACCCGTCCCATTTCCCCTCCAGACCACTCCCATGGAACCCCAACCTGCCTGTCTCCTCTGCTGGATGACCTGGCACCTGGCGGAGAGGCTGACCTGAGACCGCCACAGGCCTCCACAGCTAAGGCTAGAGAACAGGGCCTATCTACCACTGTGGGCATCTCCTGGCCGTGAGCGCCTCACGTCTGCAAAGCTCCACTTGGGAACTGTGCTAATTCCGGCAGCAATGGCTGAGTGGAGGGAAAGGCTATCTTCCCTGAGGAGCACCGCGTCTGGGGGGAGCAGTTCCTCCTACTCATTCCAGGGTTAAGCCAATGGGAAGGAAAACAGACCATGTGAGAGAGAAGGCCCTCTGAAATGAGATCTGCGACACTGACGTTACATGCAGCCCAGGGCTTTCCTGCAAGACCTGGATCCCTCCAACCAGCCCCATGTACTGCAATCTCTATAGACCACTATGCTGCTGGGATTCCCAGAGGATTTTTTTTTTTTTTTTTTTTTTGGTATGGCGAGTTGCACTCAGGACCTGGCGCTTGCACTGTGTCATTAAGCTACATCTCCAGCCACCAGAAAAATATTTTAAAACAATATTTTAAATAATATATTACACAGTATTTGGAAGCCTTTATTGAAATGATGATTTTCAGGGCCTGGACTCCTTGCTTGGTTACTGCGAACTCCTAGCCCCAATTTAGCAGGTGCTATTAAATGCGATATATGCCCCATCCCCATTCTCTGGGATCCTCCACCGCTACACTGGCTCTGTTCCACCCCAAATTGACCATGTTTTCTTTGTTCCTAAACCCAGTCTTCCCAGAAGTACTATCTTCCTAAATGTCCTAGATAATCTTAACACTTGATCAACATAGGTTTAGCTCTTGCTTCCTGAAAACAGCTGCTGGTCTCTGTTCAGAACCTTTCTGATACACACCTATAATACTCAACAACGGAACTTAAAAAAAAATTGGGGTATAACTATGAATGTCCATTTTGTATCTGTGTATTCAAAGTGGTTGGGATAGATATATAGTTGCATTCTCTTAATGAATAGAATGATTTTTTCTAATGGTGTTTGTAAGTAGGATCACAAGTCTGCATCTTGTACAGCAATTAACCACTAAGAAGAATATATGCAGTGTATTATTTGTTGAAACTGTACTTTCGATTTGATTTGAAACTGTCTCATTGCTATATGTTTATCAATAAAACTTTGAAAAGAAAAAAAAAAAAAGAACCTTTCTGAGAGACTGAGCTAAGAAGAAAATAAATATACCTCTTCACAGAGCAAAACTACAGACTGACAATTTCCATAATTTCTCTATCCCGGGGCCTCAATGAACTACTAAGAAAATGCTGGTGCCAATAGGGCCAGGGAGATAGCTCAGTGGTCTAAGCGCCTGCCTGACAAGCACAAGGATCCAGGTTTGATCCCTGGTATTGCTTCCATGCTGGCCACCAAAACCGGGAATGGTGGTGCACACCTGTAGTCCCAGTGCTGGGGAGGCTGAAACAGGAGGATGGCTATGAGTCCGAGCTGCACAGCAAGACGCTATACCAATGCTGGCAGTGCCAACAGGTACACACAGTCCTCTCCCATTTCTTCCAGCCCCATGCGAGGATCTCTGCCTCCGGTACACACCCACCCCCCGACACACTGTGGTGGAAAAGGGCCTCCTCGCTCCTGATTCATAGCTACTTGAATTTGTACCTGCCAAGCTAACAAACCCTTATAGGAACACAAACCTCAACTTCACCACTGGACATTGGTCATTAAAGCATTACTTTTGTTCACTGGAAGAACTGAATCAGAATGTAGCACTTGAACAGCAGAGGGGAGTACTCACAGGGGTGCCGCATACAACACAAGAGAGACCCAGTTAAATGTGGATTCCAGATAAATAAATTATGTTCCATTCAGTATCAATGGGGCATTCTCTGTTTTTATTCTGTGAAAGTGAGCTACTTTACACTAATAACAATATGCCCAGAAAGGCCAAAAGGAAGCTTTTTACTGCCTTTCTACAAATTCTTACTCTCCTAGACATTTGCGCTTTCTCTTTCTATCCTTCATCTACATCACTAGACAAGAAGTGACAAGTTCCACAAGATGCACTTCCAGGGTGGGTCAAATGGAGAACCGACTATATCTGCTTGTCTATCAGTGCCTCAATGCCAATTAAAAAGAGAAAGCTCATAATGCAAAATATGAAGACAGGGAGCTACAGAGTAGGGTTCTATAGCATCTTTACTGAATTTCAGCTTCTACAAAATCTACCAAGGAGACAAGTCCCGCCCTTGTTCTCCCATCCAGCTCACAGAAAACGGTGGGAAAGCAGATGCTTTGGGGAAAGTTTCAGAAATAGTTTTGTTGTTGTTTTCAAAAGGCTGCCTCAGGCAAATCCCTCAGGGTTGAGGCAGGTTTCCATCAGAGGATTAGAAACATTTGTTAAGAAGCATTTGCTCAGTAGAATAAGCGCTTCCCTGGTAAGCGCAAGGCCCTGAGTTCAATCTCCGATTCTGCCAAAAAAAAAAAAAGAAGCATTTGCTTTACACCTAAAAAACAGCTGCTTCCCCTCAAGGTCTAACCATGTCAGTGTCATTCTCATTAGTAGGACCCAAGATAATAAAAAAAACAGCTTCTGGTTGTGGAAGGATCAGATAATACTGTTATCTTGGACTTCGTATTTTTAAAACACAAGAAGGAAAAGTTACAAAACCTACCAAGAGGCACAGACAGACTAGGACTAAAGTCTCATGGGGCACAAAATAAAAGCTGGGGCGGATTTTCCTTCTATTGTTAACTCTGATGCTTCCTGAACAGAGGAAGGGATTACATATGAAACCTACCTACTAATTCCTACCTGCTAATTCAGGTTCTCACTAATAAGTAAAGAGCAGAAAGAAAGAGAAAAGAAAGAAGCAAGTAAGCAAAGAGAAAGAAAGGAGAACCAAGCTCCAAGCTATACTATACACTCCTTTCTTCAACCAGTACCAGCCAAATGCATCCCACAAGGGTTCAGAAACAAACAGAGCAGAGAACGTCTGGCCAGAGCACTTGCTCTCTCCCATGACTGGATATTGAGGGTTCAGCAAAATGAAGCTCCAGTGCCAAGGACCGTTTCCTTTCACATGACTGACAGCGGGGCTGGGGAAGGGCAGGGCGCTGGAGGCACACTGTGGAGGACTGCTGTCTTGACCAACACAAGTCACCTGATCTACTAGATATGATAAATAATCTGAGTTTCCTTCTGAACCTCAAAGGTGGTGCTGTCCAGCCCTCAAACGTGTCAAGCCTTCGCGTCACACAATCACTTTCCCGTGCTGCTCCCTCTGTGAAAAACAGCAAGGGCTCGGGAGTGGCACTGGCAAGCAGTTCCAGCTCACGTGGGGCTGCTTTTTTTTTTTTTTTTTTTTTAAATGTGTTGATCACTTTGAAAAACCTGTCTCTCACCACCACCAAAATAAAGCTCCCTCTTGCATCACGTATTTATTGTATCCTGAGGGCACAAAGAACAGAGCCAAGGGATGATCACCTAACCACCTGCAAGGGAAAGAAGTCTGATACTTACTCAACTGCAGTTCTCAACATGATCTAGTTTTATGACTACTCCATGTCACTGCAGGCCCTGTATCATGAGTGGCAACCACAGGGCAGGAAGAAAAATTCAAAATGACTGAGCATATCAACCAAGCAAAATGACAGTAGCACTGATCCAGAGAGGAAAAGCTGACAGCCACTGGCCAGTTCTGGTCTTCCAGGTTTAGATCACTTCGTCCCCCGCAAGCTAAGCACATACCCACATCAGGCCTGGGTGGGAGGGGCTCTCTGGGAGTGAAAACAGCCTAGACCAGGCTATCCACAAAAGGTAAAGACTCACATTAATGAAAAAGGGTAATGAGCTCTATCCTTTAAGCAATTTCCTCCACTGCCCCTTCCTCACCAACCTGCCAAATGGCTCACGGCACACCAAAGCCAAGTGCTGCAGTCTGTGTGGCTGCTGGACATAGAGGCAGGCAGCACTTGGGCTGGGGACAGCTCCTGACACAAGTGAGCAGCAAGGAGCCCTTACCTTAAATCTGTCAACAGCCACCGATGCCTCTGAGAGGGACTTCACTGAGAACGGTGTTACTTTCAAAGCAAAAGTCATGGAATTGAAGACAGTCACCACCGTGAAAGCCTTAAACCAGAAAAAAGGAGAAACTCAGCTTGGTTAATTTTGTTATGCAACTGAAACAGCAAGATGTTGTCAATTTTCTTTCAGGTGGTATGAAGGCTACCAGTTGGCCATTAAATATTACTACGTGTCAGATGCATTTAAAATTTTTTTTTTTTTTTGGTGGAACCCAGGATTGAACTCAGGCCCCTGCGCTTGCCAGGAAAGCGCTTATTCCACTGAGCCATTTCCCCAGCCCCTAAAGGAATTTTTTTTTTCCAGTACCGGGAATCAAAGTCAGCACCTTGCGCTTGCCAGGCAGGTGATTACACCATGGTGCTATATTCCCAGCCTAAAAGTTCAGCAGGATTTTTTTTCTTTTTTGGGCTGGATCAGGATGCCTTTATGGCAGGTATGCTAAGGCATGAGGTTATGGGGATCAAACCACAGCATCCTGAGCCTGACCGCTTTGTTTAAGTAGGTCCTTATACAACTGAGCTATTGGGCAGGCCCCCTTTTTAATGTATTTGGTACAGGGTCTCCCCACGAAGATTTGTAATTATCCTCTTGTTTTCAGCCTCCCCAGTGCTAGGATCACAGGCATGTGCCACTACGCTCAGTCTCGGTAGCCAGCTCAGCATGCCCCGGGGTGGGGCTGGCACGGCATGTGATGCTGGAGATCAAACCCAGTCACTGGAATTGCCTAAGCAGGCACTTAGTCCACTGAGTTATCTGGCTGGCCCCAGATGCATTTTTCAAAGGCATGAGACCATTAATTAAAATTCTCAGTTACTCTGAGCCACTGGTTGATCTAGCTTTTCACAATTAAAAATCTACTCCATCTTGTATACGGGCTGGCTCCCCACTCTTGCACTTTTCAACACTTCAGTGAAAATATACCTAATTCTTAGAGGAACCTCCAAATGCAATGGCAAGAGGCCCAGAGCATCTCTACACACTGTATCTCTACAACACTCCATCCCTGAGCCGCCCTGACCTGTGCTGCTGTCAGATCAAAGCCAAGGGTCATGTGAGCAGAAAACGTCACCACACTGGCAATCACCACCACAATGGGAGCCACACCAACAGTGATGCTCTGGAAATAGCCAGCTTTTTCCAATATCCGACGCTCCTCCTCTCGGATTTCTGTGAATAAAAAAGAGAATACCTTCAAAACAAGTCACAGGAAACCTGGGATATTATTCTTCAGCACTAAACAAGACTTGGTCTTCAGACCCAAATATGTTTTAAAACCATCCTTTAACACCAATGTGCATACGCTGGTTTCATGTAACTATCAACACTACTGTCAAAGGTGAAGTCTAAAATGGACCAAGTTGGGGCTGGTGAGATGGCTCAGTGGTCTAAAGCACCTACTTAGAACAAGCTAAGCCAAGCAAAGCACAGGGACCTCGTTTCAATCCCCCAGCACCACATGCCAGCCCGCCCGCCCCCGGTGGGCTGAGCTGGCCACACACAAAATAAATAAATAAATATTTAAAAAAAAATAATAAAATGTTCTTCTTAAAAAAAAATAAAATGGACCAAGTTATAGGAAAAGACTAACAAGAAAGCAGTCATTAGTGTACTAATCACCTGCCTTTCTCTGATTACTTCTCTTGGGTTTAGAAGGAATGAACATGTTAACTGTATCTCCAACTGACAGCTTTGTCAATTTACCTGGTTGGTTATTTTTTGTCTCAGAAATTATACAGGGGACTGACCAACAACACTGGAGAATTAAAAAGAATTCAGATTTCTTAAGATGCCACCTGTAAGTTGGCACTGGGAAAGGAAATTTCACACAAAAAGCAGTACAGACGAGTGGAAGACAGGTGAAATACGATTTCTCTACACAGAATGATTTTTCTTAAGTGTTTGCAAAACTGACCCCCATATTAACAGAGCAACCACAGAAGACCAGAGACCCTGGAGCAGGAAGTATTGTGTGCTATTTCTCTCAGCTGTGTGGCACCTACACGTTTACTACGTTAAGGCTACGCTGTGCACTGGGTCAGGTACTGAGAACCTTGAGACGCAACAAAAATCAACTATCTAAAAACATGAATAAGACTAGTGAGTGGCAGAGCTTAAGGCCACAGTCCACACATGCTGATGTCTGAGCTCACCCCTAGGGTCACAAAATCACTTTTGTCACATTTGCAACCAAAGAGTAGAAGGGGCAAGAGTAGAGTTCTTGGCAGTTATTTGATACTGTTTTCTGTGACATCCTTCCTTACAGCCAGGCTGGAAAACGAAGGGCAAGGTAGGAGTGCAATAAGGGGCATTTGTAATGGGATCATTCTAACTAGCTGTGTCCTCCTGGGGTGGAGACTCACAATTTCCCCATGTCTCAATATCCTCATTTGTGGGATGAGGTTATGACCTCAAATCTCTAAGATTCCTTTTGAACACCAAGATTCTACAATACTATGATCCTCGACATTAGATGTTGCTGTGTACCTAATGTACTCAGGAAGCAAAGTGCGCAAATGAACAGATGTTCATTAGGTACACAGATGTTGCACAGATGTTGCTGTGTACCTAATGTACTCAGGAAGCAAAGTGCGCAAATGAACAGATGTTCATTAGGTACACAGATGTTGCACAGATGTTGCTGTGTACCTAATGTACTCAGGAAGCAAAGTGCGCAAATGAACAGATGTTCATTAGGTACACAGATGTTGCACAGATGTTGCTGTGTACCTAATGTACTCAGGAACAAAGTGCGCCAAAGAATCCAAAATCCTCTCAACATCTACACATAGGAAATCTTTAGACTCACTTTGAACACTCTGAGAAAACGCTTTGACCCAGGCATACATTTTGATGAACTTAATGTAGGTGAGAACTTCATTCATCTTCTGGACACGCTCATCTGTGGCAGCCACACACTTGCCCCTGAAATATGCAGTTAGCCGTGATACAAACATCTGAAAAGAAAAGAAACATGTGTTAAACCAGTCATTCAAACGAAGAACTCCCTGATCTGCTGAAGGTCATTCAAAGAAAAATGTGTGGGGCTGGTGAGATGGCTCAGTGGTCTAAAGCACCTACTTAGAACAAGCTTAGCAAAGCACAGGACTGCAGTTCAATCCCCAGCACCACATGCCAGCCAGCCCCGCCCTCTGGTGAGCTGAGCTGGCCACACACACACACACACTCACACACACATAAATAAATAAATAAAATTAAAAAAAAAAAAGAAAAATGTGTGTATTGTCCTGTTTTTCTGGGACAGGCCAGATTTCATGTAGTCATGCTATTTTTATTTTACTTTTTTAATAAACATGACTACCTGAGCCATAATCAAGTATTTCTTAGTTCTTAGCTCGCTGTTTAGCAGTGAAGACAAGAGCCACATCAGTCACCCTCAACAGCAGATGAGTCACTAGAACGCTCCTGCAGTACCTGGGATGGGGCCCCTGCTGGCCTCCCTCACTCAGTTTTTTTTTTTATTTTTTTTATTTTTATTTATTTGTGGGGGGGGGGCAGCTCAGCCCACCAGGGGGCGGGGCTGGCTGGCATGTGGTGCTGGGGGATTGAACCGCGGTCCCTGTGCTTTGCTAAGCTTGTTCTAAGTAGGTGCTTTAGACCACTGAGCCATCTCACCAGCCCCTCACTCAGTTTTTTTAACATCACTGGGAACCACTGCTTTATACAAGTGACACCTCCCTTCTTCTCAAGCAAAGATTCTGTCCATATGAACCAAATATCCTCTCACTTCAGACTTTCCCAAGTCAGCTACCTACCCTGAGGAAATTTCCAGTCAGGGAATGAGCCTACTATAACCCAATGGAAGTAATTCAACTCCTGTGGAGAAGCTGCCAAGATACAGCTAAGAGGCTTACTCACCATTGCTGGATAAAAGAGGATAAAAACAGCTGATCCCAGGAAGGCTGTTGGTCCCAGAATAATTCCATTATAAATCATGCCTAAGATGGCAACAACGGGTCCTCCAGCCAATAAGCTGCCAACAGCAGCTGCCTCAAACATCCTCTGTCCGTCGTTGGAACAAAGATTGATAAGCTATAAGACACAGAGAGCAGTGAGAGGTCGTTGAAAGGACACATGTCACTTGTCTCAGGAGGACGATAAAGGGCACAGCAGCCCAATGGGAACCCACTCTGCCGAGCGCACCCCTGCACTCACCTCACCCACAGACTTCTCTTTAATGTTCTTTAGCTTAAGAATCTTCTTGAATGCCATGGTCAGGATGGCCCCCCGCAGGCGGACGCCAGTTCGGTAATTCAATGCCCAAGTCAGTGCAAGCGACCAGGACCGCACAACTTCCGTCAGGAGGAGGCCCAGGACCAAGAGCAAGCTGTACTGCAGGTTAGACTCTGTTGCCTGGGTGTACTCCAAGAGGTGCTTCACCACGAAGGCCTACACAGGGAGAAACGTACAGCACTGTTAACACCCCCACGGCACCCGCACGTGATGCCACAGGGCTATGTTAAGTTAGAAAGAGTAGGCTGCTCTGAGGCTCAGTGATCCGTGCACAAGCAAAGAAAGACCGCCTGGGCGTCCGAGACGCGGCCCGCAATCACTCACACGGGCGTGCTGTGGAGGTCAGTCCAATTAGAAACGCTCGTCCTTAGGGACATCATCAGAACCATTACTCTTTCTAATGTAACATAAGCCTGTCCACGAACTGAAGTTAATGCTAAACACGTGGTCATTCAAAAGTATGTATTTGACCTTATTCCTGTATCTCCACACATGGATACATTTCTTTAAATGAAATTAAGACCTTTCTTTGTACTGTCTGAAACGTGCTTATTTGATAAAAAGGAACAGTGTACCTACAGTTGTACTGGGGAAGAGTGAGAAGTACATTTGCAAAATATTCCTGTAAATAAACATCGGCAGTTTAATAGTGCAGAAGAGAGCAAACAAAGCAGACTATAAGAATCCAGAGACCCCCCACAGGCCCTCCCCACGCCCACTCCCTCCCCAAAATGAAAACGGATTACCTCAGGTAGCATATGTCTAACACCACCTGCAGGGAGGAAGGCGGCCAGCCCCAAGACCACCGAGCGCCACCTCCAGCTCTGGGGTCCTGCAAACGCCGGAGCACACACTCACACAGGCACATTCAGCAACAGTATCAAATACCAGAAGTGGGAAGTAATTTACTTTTATTGAAAATGAAAAAAAATATAAAGGTACCATCTTCAAAGAGCATCTCACAAACACTGTACAACAGCAGGAGCATTGCAGTAACATACAGTGGAACATACAGAGTCAGTGATACAAGGCAGGCCATCCAACACGTCATCTGGCCTCCAACTGTTTTAACTATACACAGTGGAAATACAGAACAGAACCAGTATCTGTTTCCAGAGTCCGAAGCAATACATCAGGCTGATGGCACTTAACCAGTTAGGGCTCCCGAAGTTGCAGCGATTCTGCAATGGAGTGGATGCTCTAGGAATAAAGACCTTGCTGCTAAGGAAAGAGAAGTTTAAAACAAAGCAAAACAAAAAACGCTCGGAAGAAGTATTCTGTTTAAAACCGCTGGTGCTGTCAGTGCACTAGGCTCGAGGAATTACCTCTGCTCAGGACAGAATAAAAAATTCTAGGCCTCCAGGAAAAACTGCTGGCATCCTTGTAGCTAAAATTGATCCTGGCAAAAACAAAACAAACCACAACACAAGAAAGCCAAACCTATCTCCCACCCACTAAAGGGAAAAAAACCCTAACTTGAACCCCACCTACCCCAGCTCCTCCTAGTGAAGCTCACTGCAGCTGTGAGCCAGAAGTGAGTGACAGACGAGAGCGGAGGCTGCACATGACCTTCTGAGGTAGCTAACGCTGCCTTCCAGAACCCACTCTCGGAGTTCACCTGTGTTCGTGTTTTTCCTGAGGGCTGCTCGATTCTAGGTGTCCACTGGGCCCTGGAGATCCCACCCACTCAGAAGTAGGTCAGACCCCAGGAGATTAATGGAGCAAATCAGAAGGTTCAGACCCCAAGAACTACTGTATTCCACACCTGTCCTCCCTCAGATCTTTTGGGCTTAGGCAGGGTATGGATTCCCTCTGCATACAGCTGGGCTGCTGGTTTACTAGCAAGAAGATTGGCTTCTTCTCCAGTACGCATCCAAAATGTGGAACTGAGTCACGGGGTCAGAGCGCCTCTTCCTCCCGTGAAGCAACTCAGTAGGACGGCGTGCGGTGAAGCACGGTCTCCACCGCGGCACTGATGGAGAGGCTCCAAAGGCAGGCGTGCAAGGCGGCCGGTGGTGGCTGGGGGCTCCTTCCTTCCCACACCTTAGAGTGCCGCATGTCAGCACTGGCTAAGGGCGCCGGCCCTCCCAGAAGGAGGAGCAGGGAGGTAAAAGACATAACCAGTGTTTACACCTCGCAAAACTTTCAGAGGGGAGAAGAGGAAACAGCAGATTAAAGAACTTCTAACACAGTGTTTTTAAAAAGTAATCACATTTCAAACAATTTCGTATGAGACAAAGTAAAATAAGGCTTTCATGAAAAATCCAAACAAAATTGTTTTTAAAAAAGTTACAAATTTATCATTGAAATCTAAACAAACTGGGAAAAAACGCGAGACTGTCAGCATAGCTGTGTGGCTGTGAAGGCATTCCCAGTGAATAAACATTACCTTACCTGAACTCTTGGCGAGAGATTCTGCCCAGCGTGACTCTCTCATTCTGACCGCAGAACACAGCCATCCTGAAAATTCTAAAGAACAGCTTCTGTCACTGGTTCCACTACAGAGAGACTCCCCCCAAGTCCAGATCCTGACAGCACCAAGCGAGCTGCAGCTGGAAAGAGGCTGGAGGGGTGGGCACTTACCTCTCTAAGGACTGCACTGTGCTCCCCCAGGCCCTGGGCCAAGCTAGCTTTCTGCCAGAGATGGCAATGCCGAGGCAGCCCCTTTTGCAGGTCTCAGGCAGATGCTAACTTCACCAATGGAATCTTGGGACAGGCCTAGTCTTTAAAAAACTTAAGTCTAAGAAGGTTCCACAGTGTCTCTAAGCTTAGCAAAGATTGGGTTCTCATCTGAGTTGGGATCATGCCATTATCAAGTACCCGAGGGTTGAAATTCTTGGGTCCTACACCCTGTACACAACACTGTCCACTGGCATCACCAGAACCCTGCGGTGGCCACCAATTGCAAAAAAACACACTTGAGATGTGACAGTGTGAAAAGTGTCTCACTGTTCTGTGTGTGGCTACCAAAGTGATGAGATGAGGGGGAGGGGCACCTATACATATATGAAATAATAATGCTGCATTGGGTAGCCAGTAATTTGGGTATCTCTTGGGTACATTTCTGTAAGAAGAAATTAAATAAGATTGAAAATGATGGCAGATTAGAAGATGTGCAAAAATCTAAGATGGATGTTTCTCAAAAGACTAAAGTCCACACACAGATGGTTTGCTTACTGCTAGTATTACTCTCAAAACCAGCCTGGTATTTCCATTTCCATTTAATTAAAACAATTAAACATTTGCAATTAAAACAAAACAGAACTGGAGTCTGAAAAAAAAGTCTGCATTGCTTATACTTCTACATTTTTTTCTCAATCACAGAGATAATGGGTGGGCTCCTGGTTTCAGGAGGGGAGCCCCGAGGTGACCCTGGCCCAAGGTGCTCTTTCTGAGGGTAAAGAGAAGTGTGCTGTTTTCCTGTTAAAGGAAGGCAACTGGCTTTCCCAACATCTGTAAAGGTGGACTAGTGCACTTCATTCTAAATGAGAACTTAGGCTACACGGATGCTCATGAGAGCGACCATAAAGCCACAAGCTGAGCATGCAGGAGTAACGGTTTTCCCCATGTAAAGAATTAAAATTCCAACAACCCAGAGGTTTATTTATCCCTAAGGGGAGAGAGGAATCAAGAAAGCCCATTATCATTTCATCTTGGAAGCCTACACTCTGTGCCTCTGAGGTCAGAGTTCTATGAAGAATCCGAGCAGCCACCAGCCCTGTAGGGAAACAATGACAGAAGCTCTTCTTGGGGAACACTGGCTCTATGGAAATGTTTGCCAATAACATAAACGTTTCGTCAATAACATAACATTTCAGTTACATGGTCCCTTTTTTAAGTTGATATAAAAGTGTGTTAGTTGGTCAATTAACATAATAATCCAATGCCAGAAAAGTAGCATTCTTTGTTTCAGAAAAGAGATCAAACCTTTAAAAAAAAAAAAAAAAAAAAGACAACAAACATTTAAAAAGAAAAAACAAAACAGAAACAAAACTATAGTTTTACCTAATCACCATGCATCTGTGGCACATACTTACCAAAACCATGAACCTTGTTTACCCACACACAGAAAACAGTATAAGCAGCACTACTGCTCCGATGTCCCAAGGCAAGTATGTAGAAAATAAATTTAATCAAAATCTCAAGTGGAAGACAGCACAGCAGGTATAAGAAACAGGTGCCCAGAAAACTGTGACTATCAGAGACTCCCTTGCCCATGCCGCTTTCATACAGATTGGGAGAGACTGCAGCTGCCACCCAGCGCTGCCACAGTTCACGCTGTTCACCGAAACTCAGAGTAGACCCCACATCAGACCCGGAAATCCTCCAGTCCTGCAGCCTTTGTTCGCCACAGGACTGTCAAATGCTATAGCTTGGCCTCCAGGCCTCTGAGGTCCCCGGCGCTGGCTCACCAGCACAGGCCACACAAGCTGCACTCCCCCACTCAAACACTGCCAGACACAGCTACCCAGACCCAGACATCACTTTGTGCCAACACACAACCAAGAGGAAGGTCCCTGAGAAGCAGCACCAGTCCAGCTTCCCCCACCCTAGGCAGACAAGCCAGCTGTTTCTTCTCTTCTGGCTGCCGACAAGCCACAACCGGCCCCCAAATCACTGACCCCTTCCAGCACACCTGAAGGCATCACCACGAAGGCTGCTAACTAGCCCAAGGTGAGCACAACCCCTGCAACAGAACGAGGTGGTTAGAGCCGGCCATGCTGGGCCCCTGTAGGCAGTCAAAAAGGATGCTGAGAACTTACTGGTCCACTGAAGCCAGCCAGCTGCGTGATCATCAGGCACACGATGGACAGGATGAGCCGGGTGCGGCAGAAGATCCACACAACCCTTCGCAGGGAGGCAGCGCCAGGCCCCACTTCGTTCAGCTCCTCTTGCCACAGTCTCTCTAGTCTTAACAAGGGCACATGTCCTCAGTTACACACCTCCTGGGGACATGTGGCCCAGCTTCCCCCAGCTTTGTCTCCAGGCTGTCACCACGCACAAGCCTGTGTCCTACAATCGTGCAGTCTTCATCTTCTGAAAACATTCCCAGCTGGGCAAGTACACATTTATCCCCGTAGGGAGCCTCTAGGCACTGAGAGTGATGCAGGCAAGAGCCTTTCCTTCCACCCCAAAAGGCTATCCCTGAACTGTGTTGGCTAAGAGCCTCCTTCCTTGAGCATCCCCAACCCTGAATGAGCTACCACAAAAATGTATTCTGTCACAGGGCAGCGACATAATCTCCCTGCAGACTCAGGAAGAGAAGCGGGACTGAGAGAAAGAGAGAGAGCCTGTGGTTAAAACAGGATTAGAGGGAAACAGAAAACAAAGCAGAAAAGCAAAGGGAGAGCCTCCCAGGTGTCCACCTTCCCCTGGGACACAGAGCTGTGCGCTCTGCACTGCTGGGTCCACCCGCCTAGCTCGGGCCCTGGCGTCCAGCACGTGGGAGAGTGGTGGACCAGAGACGCCTACCTTCTGCAGTTCACATCGGAGGACTCGTACTTGGACAATGACCACACGTCCTCCATCAAGAGCTCCCCCTTCTTGTGGGCCACGCGGGCCAGGGGAGAAAGCCACGAGAAAGTCATACAGGAGAAGAGCCCAGCATTGTCCACTGGGTGCTGGTGTCTGTAGAAAAACCCGTATGACAAGACGGTCACTACATGCCGAGAAATCCTCAGTGTAAAGCACACTGTTTAGTAAACAGAGCTCCTGACAAAAAATGTCTCCCCAGCGCCTGTGCCTTAGCGCCAAGCTCCCCAAGTGCTGCTGGTACTCTGCAGACAGGTCGTGCACCGGGGGGCCGCTTACTTGGAAGTGGTCCGGATGGGCTTCAGGGCACTCAAGCCATGGTGATACTTTCCCTTGGGATGCTCCTCATCCAGGATACGGAGCTGAGAGTGCATGGAGACATCCAGGGAGAGGCCCTCCGCTCGGGCTGCCGTCTCCAAGGCATCCTGGCAGTCCAGCTGTCCCGCACACAGGGAGAGGGGAGGGCAGTCAGTGAGCACCACAACACCAGGAGACAGCGACTCAGCTGCTCACACTGCCTCCCCCAGCCTGAGAAATCCCATGGCTCACGAGGGCACACACCCACTGTAAATAGGGACCGCCACAGAATGGTAAGCCAGAGAGTCACACATTTTTAATAAACAGGGGGGCTTCCGGGGGGAGGGAGAGTTTAGGTTTACAGAAGTGCACAGAAAGCAGAGTCCTCGTATCCTCTCATCTCCTGGTTCCTCCCCACCCCTATTATTGACAGTTTCCTCTAGGTGACACAACTGAGAAGCCAATACTGACAATTTATTTTTAAATTTTTATCATTATATATTTGCAATACATAGTGTTTACATTCAGCTGGGGCATCCGCACTCAGCCCTGTCACACCTTGAACATTTTCAGTTCCCCAGCATCCAACTATCCCTCTCCCATCTCTATAGAGCCTAACACCCCGCTCTTCATACGTTTTATTTTACTCTATAGTTTGGTTCTCTCAGAGAAACCATGTGGAACTTCACTGTAACTGATTTACTTAGTATTTTGGCTTCAAAACCCATCCACTTCCCACAAGCAACGCAAATGTATCCTTCATTTGACTTATTATATATACGCCACATTTTCCTAATGCATTCATCTGCTGATGGACATATGGACTATGCTACGGTTGTGTCTAGGTGTCTCCCCAAAGCCCTCATGCAGTCACTGGGGTGGCTGCTCGTGTCTGTGATTAATTCATGATCCAGTGCTAGGATTATGGATGTGAGTGCTGCTGGGATTATGGGTGTGAGTGCAACGCCCGCCCTGCAGCAGACTGCCTGGATGAGATATAAGGAAGGGAGAGGGGCTCACTTTTGCCGCTGCTCCTCCCTTCTGCTCTTGCTGCTTCTGCTGGTTCCATGAACTGCGGCCCTGTGCTACTCTGCCGTGGAGCCAGCCGAGTACGGACTGAAACCTCCACAAACAGTGAAATAATTAGCCTTTCCCTCCTTAATTTTGAGTGTCGGGTATTTTGTCCCAGCAACGAGAGAAAAGTAACCGAGACAGACTAGCTCCATGATTTGGTTTTGTAAGTTGTGCTACAAGCGTGGTTATGCACTGTGGTATTAGTTCTTTCAGGAAACACTCACAAGAGGAAGAGCTGGGTCAAACGCAAATTCTAGTTCTAGTTTCTGCGCAACCTCCACACTGATCCCCATCGTGGCTGTGCTGGTGTACATTCCCACCAACAGTGCCAACACATCATTAGTAGCTAAAGTCCACAGGTCACATTAGGTTCAGTTTTCCTGTTGTACATTCTGAAATTTCTACTTTGATCACCAAAATATTTTTTCTTCTGTATAATGTATTTTGAGATTCAATCACTTCACTGCGAACTACAAATTCCAATGCTCATTTTCCAAGAGAAAAATTCCACATCAGCCCAAATTAAACTTCCAGAGAGAGGCAGGACAGACACACAGCTGGCGCCTCCATCTGTGTCAGCTACAGGGAGGCAGCGCATGGGTGCTCAGCTGGCTGCCCGGCCCGCGGCTGCTGCAGGGGATGGATCTCGAAAAATGAAATGCAGTCCCATGTACTACACGCTCATCCATGTTAATTAATCAGATTAACAAATGTGTCCTTAAAAGGTCTGACTGAGGCAGAAACAGGCAGATGGAGAAATCTGTACATGTCTATTGCCATTTACCATAAAAGTCAAAGTTTATGTTTCTCTGCAGCAGAAACAGAAGCTTCCATTTTCTTTTGTTTCTTATTTTCCTTTTCTCTCTGAGCAGGAAAAGTGTCAAAATTCCCAGCAATTATTATCTGATAGCAACAAACAACAGATGCCCAGTTAAGGAAAAGCTGAACACTGCAGCACCTAAGACACCCTACTTTACAAAAGGAGAATCTACACAAATTTCTTTTCCACAAAAATGAGAGGCAGCCTAAAGAGTAGAGCTTGTGTCTAGGGGTCGCTCCACGCCTGCACACTTCGGACAGGACGCTGTGGCTGAAGGCGGTGCTAGGGATCTGGCTAAGCACAGTCATGAGAAGCACCTCCGCGGCCTTCTGTCAGAGGTGAGGTAAAATGGTTTTCAAGAGAAAATAGCACAACATGGCAAATTAGTGAACCCCAAGAAAAGAACTGCGTAAGTGAACGTTTTGTCTAGTGGCTGGGGTCTACAGCACAGAACAATGAACTAAGGGCTGCCGGGATTAAGGTACAAAAGTTACGTATCAGAAAAAGCTTGAAACTTGCACATGCCCACAGGGGAGCCTAAGGGTCCAAGCACAGCTACGTTTGGGACTCGGCTGAGGTGGAAAGCCACAGCTCCCGAAGATGACGAGAGCTGCTAGAGCACCGCCTCAGCGCGCTCGGGGTTGTCTGCCCAGTGGACATATGCTGCCATAAAGGAACCTCAACACGTCAGAAGACGGACACTGTGCAGTGCTCCAACCACTCTGGAATTCAGAAGTCAGAAGAAAGGACACAAGAAAGTCTCCACATACAACGCACGCACTTCTAAATAATAGGAGCTGAAGAAGATATGAAGTCAGATACGATGGTGCACACCTGTGAAAGTCCAGCTACTTGAGAGATTGAGACAGGCAGATCAGGGTTTGAGGACACCCTGGGCAACTTAGCAAGGCCCTGTCTCAAAATGAGAAAAGGCCTAGGGCTGTACCTCGGTGGGGAGAACCCCTGGGTTCTATCTTCAGTACAGACAAAAAAAGAAAGAAAAAAAAGGACATCAAATGGAAAACAGAAAATACAAATACTTTGAGCTATGTGGCAAGAAACTGTACTACATAAAATTCATGCAATACAACTAAACAAAGCAGGACATATGGTGAAGCCCTGAATGCTTCAGAATTGATGCTTTAAGTGAGGTCAACATTTCCTTTGTAAAAGGGGGGGTGATCCCCGGCCATTCATACCGGCCCCACCCTTGGGGCATGCGGAGCCAGCAATTGAGACTGGGCTCCGAGGTGTGTGCCTGTAATCCCAGTTCTTGATCTAGTAGTGAGACCCTGAATATCCTGTAGACCCTTTCCTAAAAAAAAAAAAAAAAAAAAAAAATTCCTGTAAAGGGCCAAAGAATAAATATTTTAGGCATGTGACCAAATGAAGGACATTATGCAGAATTTTGTATTATAAGATAAAACAAATTTCCATAAAATATTTATTAACAGAAAGTATAATGACAGTATTCATTTCTGTATAAAGAAGTAGAATTATCTTATAGAAAAGTAATATTTCCCTTAACTAGGCTATAAAACAGTTTTTCCTTTTCATTAAAATCAATGCAGATCTACATCTCAGCCAGGCGTAGTGGCACATGCCGGTCATCCTGGAATTTCTGGGAGGCTGAAGCAGAAGGATCGAAAGTTCAAGCTCAGCCTGGGAAACTCTGGGACTTAGAGACACTGCCTCAGAATAAAAATAAGTAATTAAAAGGCTGGGGAGGTAGCTCAGTACAAAGGCCCCAGATTCAATCCCCAGTACTGGGGTTAAAAAAAACTACATCTGCTAATGCTGACTTGTAATGAGATTTTTCCAATTTCAGTTTTGAAAATGTCTTCACAAAGACAGATACTATCAAATACTGAAATCAACCCATGAGTATATAATTTTAATTAATCATATTCGTCTCTTGGAAGGCATTAGAGAATTTTATTAGATTTCTCTCCTAACATTTGCCTGAATCATGTGATTACATTGCACATTAATCACTATCATTTGAAAGTTGGGTGAAAATTATCATATGGCAGTTAAATGGATTATTTTATTATAGCAAAATACATTTAATATAAAATGAGCCATTTACACTTCAGGGGCATTAATGACATTTACAATGTTGTAAAACCACTGCCATTCTCTATTTCCAAACTAATATTTTTCCCAGCGCTGGGGATAGAGTCCTGGGTTGTGGGCATGCTAGGCGAGCGCTCCACCACTGAGCTCTATTTCACAGCCAATGGGTCTGGAAACATGGAAATCTCCTCTGTCCAAATGAGGTGCAAAAAACACTGTTGGAACTGTGGGAGGATAATATATAGGTTCAAGGGGGACAAGGAAATCATAACTAAAAATTCTACTTGTAAGAAGAACACAGGCTGGGCACCTGGGAGGCTGAGGCAGGAGGACTGCTGAGCTTGAGGCCAGCCTGGGTTACATAGGAAAACCCTGTCTCAAAATAAAATTTAAAGAGAGCCAGCTGTGTGCAGAAGGGGCAGCTGCAGGTCGCAGCCTGGTCCCCAGGAGTGGAAGCCTCGCGCATTAAGACAGCTCTGAGCTGAGGTTGCCCCCTTGCCGCACAGTAGGATTTTGGTATAAGAAAAACAAGCCTTAAGAAACCTTTTGAAGTTATCACCACAAGACGCAACCATGGCTGCTGAAGTAGGGAAGACAGACATGGAGCAGATCGGCCTCTTCAGTGAGATGGGATATACCACTATTGGTGATAAATATGTATCACCATTTAATCGATGGGACACTCCACTTGAGAAAAGCCGTTTGCATTTGCACCCCAGGAGGCTACCCATTTTCACTTTCCTGGAAATAAAATGCTAGCATTCTTAGAAAAGTCATAATAAATAAAACCAAAGTAAATGTCTTTAAAATATCTCCATTAACATCCATGTGGAAATGTGCCCATGTGGAAAATTCTCTAAGATAAATTGTTAAATAAGCAAGATGTGGAATAGTGTATATATTACACTAAGCATTAAAAATGAAAAAGGATATATAATATTTACATACACTAGCTAGAAATTCTGTCAGACAAAATCAATATCATTGAATGGAGAAGGGGCCTGGTGGCCATGTGGTACAGGAAGACGTATTGTGAAAAAGTTTTATACTACTTAATTTGAAACTGAGTATAATACCTTTCTAAAATTTAAGTTAAAAATCAGTGATGCAACCTAAGTTTGCAGACCAAAATTAGAGAAAAAGGAGGGCTGCAAGGAAAGCCAACATTTTGGCCCTAGCCTTCCAAGGTCAATTAAGACTCAGGACATATGAGAACTTGTACTGTAACGTCTTATAACTCGGTAGTGTCCCAAATTTTCTGATCAAGGAGATTATGGGGCCAAAGAGGAAAGTGATTGATGATGTAGAGTGTGCCTAAGGAGAGTCACATGGAGAGAAAACATTCTCTCAGGCTTTCACAGAGAGCACATTGGCCAAGCAATGGCCGTGACTCATCCACATGGCTGACACTGTCAAAGGTTCTACAATCTGAGGTACAGGATCTCAGGATAAATTCTGAGGGGATTTCACTGACCTTATCAGATCCAAAAGCTACAACTCTTGTTGCATAGGTCCTGCTTTCCCTTGGTCTTAACCATCCAGCAGAAAAGTATAAAAATGAAATATAAGTAAAGTCATGCTGTCATGCTGAGCTGTAGGGGACTCAGGTCAACAATTTCTGACACTGCCAGTCAAGCGGAAGACCTAATACTATTATGGACTAGTGGACTCTTTTAGAATATTTTGCTGAGTTAACACACCTATAATATTCAAATGACGGAACTTAACAAATAAAGGGGATACAGATGAATGTCCATTTTGTATCTGTGTATTCTGGGACACTGAGACTAAATGGAAGCCCCCTCATTGCTATTTTTCTCAATAAAATCATGGAAATAAATAAATTAATTAAATAAAATTTAAAGAGACAAGGAGGAAGGGAGGAAAGGAAGAAGGGGGAAGTGTGACCAGTTCCAAACGGCACTGAATCACATTTCTCCGAATGCCTATACTCTACTGTCTCTCTAGTAAACTCTTCTAGTGTCTCCCATCCTGAAAAACCTTTGTCCAAGACAGGAGTTAGCAGACCTACCGCAGAGGGGTGGGTTAAGCTCTTGTTTCATCCTCAGGCACCCTCAGGCCCAGCTCCTGATTGAGCCGTATTTCAGCTCACAACGAACATGCACTTGCAGATTTAGCTTTGCTTAAGGCACAGGAAGCACATAAAGCAGCTTGACAATATTTTTGGTTCAAAAACTACCACGTTATCAGGGAACTGCTTAACCACGGGGTCACTGTACATTCCCACTAGCACTACATGACAGAACCAGTTTTCCCACATCCTCATCAGCACTTGGTACTGGCATCTCTGTTTGTGGCCTATCTAACAAGCATGATTTCATATCTCATCCTATTTTCCTTTGAGCAATGTTAATGGTGAATGCTCCTCAGTATCTATAGTTACCTGCCAAGCATGCATTCTTCTTGGTGAAACGCTGATTAAGGGGTTTTTTTAAATCTTTTTTTTCCTGTATTTTAGGGAAGGGTGTACAGGGTGTTCAGGGTCTCACTACTAGATCGGACTCATAGGAATTCTCCTGCTTACGTCCTCCCAAGTGCTGGGATTACAGGCATGTGCCACTACGTCCAGTGTTCTATTTTCAAAATGGCTTATTTGTGTTAACATTAGGAAGTTCTTGATATATTCTGGATTACAGTCCTTTTCCAGATGTAAGAATTTGAAAATATTTTCTCCCACTTCATGGCAAAATTTTACCCTCTCACTAGGGCCATTCACAGAGCTAAAGTTTGTAATTTTCATGAAGTGAAACTTTTCAATTTTTGCAGTTCATTTTTTCCTGAGACAGGGTCTCACTATGTAGTTCAGGCTAACCTTAAACTCACTATGTAGTCCAGCTGGTCTCAAACTCGTGGTGATCCACCTGCCTCAGCAGTGCGTCCCCACCCTTTTCTCGATGAACTTGAGGGTGTGTTTGTCCTTGGAGACCTTGAGCAGCCTCATGGCGCACCACTCGTAGGGGGCGAAGCCGCACACCTTTCAGATCATGTCCCACATGAACCTGGCGTGTGTGGTGAGGCATCCGCGATGCGGCCATGACTCGGTTTGCTTCGTCTTGGTCACCCCGTAGCCCTGGTTGAGGCCACGGCACTGGGATAGTGCAGGGCCACGGCTACTGCTCTTCTGGGGCTGCTGTGATGCAAGGACCAGTGCTGCACACAACAGGAGGAAATCCTCAAACTCTTTTCTTAGCACCATGTCTAAGAACTTTGTCTAGCTCTAGGTCATAAAGATTCTCGTCTGTATTTTGTTCCTGTAAGTTTCATAGTTATAGTTTTTACATTTAGACCTATGATTCTTTGGAGGGGCGGGGCGCTGAAGCTATGGATCGAACCCAGGACCTCACGCATGCTAGATAAGTCCCGCACCACTATGTTACATCCCCAACCCTTTCTAATTTTATTTTCAGACAGGGTCTTGCTGAGTGGTATAGGTCAAACTCAAACTTGTGATCCTTCCACTTCAACCTCCTAGTGGCTGGGATTACGGGAATACATCACCACCCCAGCATCTATGATTCATTCATTTTGAGTTAATTTTTGTATTTAGTAAGGTTTACTTAAAAGTTCATTTCTTTGCCCATGGATGCCACTTGTTCCAATACCATAGGTAGAAACTATCTTTACGCCTACTTCACAAAGTTGGTCTCGCCTGGCCACATCTACTTCAGGACTCAATGCCACCGACGCATTCGTCCCTTTCCTCACTGACCACACTGTCTTGATTACTGTAATGCTAAAGTTAGCCTTAAAACAGAGTAGTACAATATCTTCAGCTTTATTTTCCTTTTCAGAACTGCCTAGCTATTCTAGTTCTTTTTCCTTTCCAGGTGAGGCAAGTTTAAGAATTAGGAAAGTCTGTAAGTATCTTCTTGACATTACAAGAGCAGGAAAGGAAAAGCTGGCATACCATCCAATAGTGGGCTTATTACATGAGAATGGTACTTTAACATTAAGAAGAAACTAAGCCAGGCACAGGGGCAAACACCTACGGTCCCAACTATCGGGAGGCTGGGACAGGAAGATTGTTTGAACCTAGGAGTTTGAGGAAACACAGCAAGACCTC
Organism: Octodon degus; assembly: GCF_000260255.1. Lineage (NCBI taxonomy): Eukaryota > Metazoa > Chordata > Mammalia > Rodentia > Octodontidae > Octodon > Octodon degus. The sequence goes on from NW_004524702.1 coordinate 6,791,146, forward strand.
ATTGAAGAGGAAGAAAAAGGAGAAAGGGAGGGAGAAGAGAAAGAAGTAAAAGAGGAGGAAAGAGAAGAAAGAGGGAGAAGAAAAGGGGGAGAGAAATGCAAGACAAGGGAAAGGAGAAAGAAAAGAGTTAGAAATGTCACTTTTTGTCTGCTCATTCTTACAGCTAGGCTACTGATAGTTTTTGTCAAAACCTATTAATAAAAAAAGCGAATGAAGCTAATGACAAAAACATCCTGACTGCATGAGTTTTGCTCCTTTGACCACGAAACAGGTCACCCAAGGGCAGTGGGTCTGTCTGTGTACTGACAGTGCATGCAGGCGCCACTGCAGCCCTCCATTCTCCTTTACAGGGAATACACTGGAGGGTCTATCCATTTTATAGTGACTATTTTTTTCATACTGTTTTACTTAGAGCATTGCATTTGCCTTTGATGTTTGTTTCCAGTGAAATTTAATAATAAATTCTGGGGTCAGCAAGACAGCTCAGTGGACTAAGCACCTACTTAAGCAAGTGCAGGAACCAGAGTTTCACCCCGAGTACCACACGCCATGCTGGCCCCACCTCCGGGCACACTGAGCTGGCCGCTGAGTCCGGGAGTGGGGTCACACGCCTGTAATCCCAGCACTGGGGAGGCTGAAAATAGGAGGATCACTATGAGTCTGAGCTGCACAGTGAGACCATATGCAAAATACATTAAGAAAAAAAAAAATCTTGTAATTTTCTTTTACTAATTTGTGTGTATGTTGTGAAAAGTACTCTATAATTTTTGTGCTACAATCTATAAAAGCTCTTAAGTACATTCGATATAATTTTTGTACTTCTCCAGAACTCAGTGATATGCTTTTATAATACAAAACACATCTGGGACACTGAGACTAAATGGAAGTGCCAAAAGATCTGCAAAAGAACAAAGTGAAAATGAGAGGTGTTAGCACATTCTGTGTTGTTAAATGAAAAGAAAAAAGAAGTCTCCTTATTGTCAACTATGCATAATACAGAAATCACAGAACCTAGGGGCTGGCGAGATAGCTCAGCAGTCTAAAACACCTGCTTAGGCAAGTGCAGGGACAGTGGTTCAGCCCTGGCACCACATGCCACACCAGCCATGCCCCCAGGGCGGGCTGAGCCAGCCACAAAAAAAAAAAAAAAAAAAAAAATCACAGAACCTGAAAGAAGACACAAAACAAAAAATCCCACTAGTGCTCACTGATTATAATTCCATGGGTGCAGTTGACAGTACTAACTAACCAACATCTAAGGAGCTAGTCTGTAATCAAAAAGTGAGGAAAAAGTATTATGAATATCTATACACTTTCCGGACCAAACTATATGGCACTCATTCGTTACTTCTTCAAAACGAGGGGGTTCAAAAAGTGTAATTAGTTTATTACACCTAATCTAAGCCCTTTACAATTTAGATTAGGTATAATAAACCAAATAATAGCAAAATATGGGACACCAAAACACCAAGAAGGATGTAGGGAAGAATTTTATTATAATTATATCATCTACAGAAAGAAAAGACTAACGTGACAGTATAAAGTGTGTTGGTCAAAGAAAGACAATAAAAAGAATACGGAAAGAGACTAGATACTACTGTCCAAACCGTAATATCGTATTGGGACTGAATGTTTGAAAATACACCATAAGCAGAAAAATTACTGAATAAATTCGATAAAATCATGATTTTCATATTTCCTGTTACAAAAATTAATTTTAAGAACATGCAATTTTTGGTCACCCTGTATTTAAACAACTAGATTGGTAAGCGGTTAACTAGCTAGCTAGCTAGATATAGATAGAGCTACAGATATAGATATAGATACAGACATCACGCTCCACCACCTCCAGAGTGTAAGTTACTCCCTGCACTGGAGACGCCAAACTCAGCAGCTCTCTGAAAAACCTCCAGGCCGTCTGCAGTCCTGGCTTCACCTCCCAGGCTTAGAGGAAGGACACCAGCGCCTCAGCAACCACCTGCACGGTGACAGCTCAGCTCACTCATGCTGCCCACGATGCAGCACAGGCCCTCAATACAGTCTCCTCCTGACAAACACACTCCCCCTAAGAAGTGGTTAATGGCACTAATCCTCAAGATTCTATGCAACAATAATAAAAGAGTAGGAGTCCCATGGTGAGGCTACGGAGAAGTCCATGTTCTTGATCAAGAAAATCAAAACCTGACCCTAAGCAATACACTTGGCGAGTCACATCCCTTTCCTGCTATTCCTTCCTAAACAGTTTCCCAGATTACCAACCTGATCATGTCTTCACACACTGCCCACATCATGAAAAGTGTCTCTGGCAGACACAGGATAATGTGGATCCTCTCCTCTCAAAGGAAACATAGTCCTTCTTGCCCTGAACCTGCACCAGTATCTTCAGATAGGTCTCTTAAATTAATAAGCAGTCAGCTAGGGATGTAGCTCAGTAGCACAATGCCCACCTGACAAGCACAAAGTCCTGAGTTCAATTCCCAGTACAAAAAAAAAAGTCAGTGGCAAGAATTTTTTTTTTTTTTTGTAGGACAGTTTCAATAATTAACACATTGCATACATTCTTCCTAGTGGTTAATTGCTGAACAAGATGCAGACATGATATCCTATTTACAAACACTATTAC
>NW_004524702.1:6794528-6798301 GCF_000260255.1 Octodon degus
TCAGCAAGAATTGTTAAAAGTTAACATTAAACAACAAAACCCAAGAGAAAAGAATTCTTACTCTGACAAAACCATCTTCTCTTATGGTAAGTATTAACAACTCCTTTTGTCTGCATACAGGGAGATCGAAGAAATTATTATAAAAATCTACATGTAATAAAAGATGTCACTGAATGGTTAAAAATAAGAAAGTATTAACATCTCCATAGGCAGAATTTGTTCACAGTTGGAGGTCACAGTGAAGGGCAGAATTTGAACACAGATTTTAGAGGCAGACCCGGTTGCCCCCAGTTGCTGATTCTGCCAACTTCCACTGAGCACTGGGCCACGCTGCTCTTATACCGTGATACAGGCGCTTACCCATGAGGTGCAGAGGAAGTCTCGGATGGATGGTGGAAAGTACCCAGTACTGACCCACCAGACCAACTCCATGCCCCATCTCAACCATGTCCTTACCCTCAGCTTCCCCCTGCGCCCTCAAGGTCAAGGCATTTATAATGTCAGCACCCTCCGCACTAACTGTTCTTCCTGGCTCCTGCCCTGAGCAAGAGACACTTCAGCAGGAGCGCCCAAGAGCAAGCAGTCCTACACTTGCCCCATCTCTGGCCCCCACGCAATAGTTTGCCATCTATCGTCCAGATGCCAACTGAAACAGCTCTAGGCTGCCTCATGACCTGCACAACGAGCTGCTGCATGATATACTCTAAGGAGACCTTAGCCATTGCGCTTTGCCCAGCTTCTCTCTTCTGCTTATTGTAACAGAAAGAAATAGTTTATTTTTCCTTCTGGATTATACAGGACTCATTCCATCAGCAGGATTATATACTGAGAGTATAGCTCTGAGCAATTAGGCACTTCCCCAGTCAGCCTTATCAGAGTATTCCGGTATGTACTCTAGCGTTACTGCAAAGGAGAAGTGCAAGCAGCTGTGGCAGTTTCAGTCACCTTTTGTTGACCTGAGGCTGTCTCTGTGCCACCAACCCTGAGTCAGTGGCTAAAACAGAAGACACTAAGGCAATCTTCTAGCCAAATCTCATGACCAGCATGTGTCCACAAAGGCATGTGACTCCAAACATCTGTACAAATTTAAATCAAATAACAGCAGTTACTACACGCCAGGCACTATTTTGAATGCTTTACAGATAATAACTCACTAATCCTCATAAAAACCTTGTAAGGGGGCTGGGGACAGAGCTCAGCGGTCTAAGCACCTGCCTGACAAACGTAAGGACTCAGGTTCAACCCTCAGTATGGAATGCCGTGCCAGCTCCAGAACCCCAGGCACTCTGTGCGGGCCACTGAAACTGGGTGTGGTGGCACACACCTGCAATCCCAGCGCTGGGGAGGCTGAGACAGGAGGATCACTATGAATCTGAGCTGCACGGTGACACCCTGTACCAAATAATTAGTTAATTAATTTTTAAAAAGAAAGAAAACCTTGTAAGGGTGGTACTACTGTCCTTGTTTTACAGCTGGGGAAGTGGAGGCACACACATGCTAAGCGGCAGCAGCCGTCTGAACGCAGGCTCAGGCTTCTCTGAGCCACTATGCACGAGGCTTTACAAAGGAAAAATGAACAAGTAAATCATAACTGTACAAGATGACCTCAAATGTACCTTCATAAAAGGCTGCCCTTTCTCCCCCAGAGTGAGGATTAGATTAGAATAAGCTGCAATTCTGATTCTAATCCCTTATAAGCAATGGTAGCAAGTAAGTCACTAGAATACTAGAACATACAGCTGTCTTACCTAACTGTGAAAAAGCACAACCCCAGCCGTCTTTAAACTGCAGACGAGCAGACGCTAGGACGCAGCTATACTGCAGACTTGTTTAAACATAAGACACCTCGATACCATATACAGAGCTAGCAACGCACAGATGCCTGATATTTACAACTACAGGTCTCTTCCATTCTAGGTTCCCTAAAAAGCGTACATGGTTGTGCATGCCAGGAGAAAAAAGTGCTGGCTCAAAGGCAAAAATAAATATATCTTACCAGTCAACACTCCACCAAGTGAGCTGTACACATTCTAAGGTTGAACAGATTGAAATGCAAATGAACTGAGAGCAAAAACATCTAATACATGCAAGCTGTAAGAACTCACTGTGTGAAAGTATAAATAATACAGTAGCATAGAGAATCATGAGTGTATTACTAGGCAGACAAACACCCAGGCTGCAGATGAACTAAGAAAGGCAGGTTTCATATTGTTTATTAATCTATCTGGAATTAACCCTAAAAAAATTAATTAAAGGGCCAGTGAGCTAGCTCAGCACACTAAGTGCCTGCTTTGGCAAGCACAGGGACCAGAGTTCAATCCCTGGTCCGGCATACCGTGTTGGCCCCACCCTTGGTCGTGCTTAGCTGGTGACCAAGTTTGGGCGTAGTGGTACACGCCGGTAATCCCAGCACTGGGGAGGTTGAAAACAGGAGGATCCCTACCATTCCAAGCTGCATAGTGAGACCTTGTACCAAATACATGAATGAAAAAAAAATTTATATTAAAATGAGGAAATTGGGGCCAGGGAGAGGGCTCAATAGAATAAGCACTTCCCTGCAAGCAAGCACAAGGGCCCGAGTTCAATCCCCAGTTCCGCAAAAAAAAAAAAAAAAGAGGAAATGAACAGAAACAAAAAAATCAAACAGCACACCTAGCCCAGCTATGGAAGGGAGATACCCTCTATTTCCCCCTAAAAGTAAAAAAAAACTTGTCAAAGATAAGATGGATGGATTTAAATAAAAAGAGAAACTTTCTGCATAATGAAATTAGCATTTAAGGGAATAAAGCTAAAGTAGTGACCAGGTTAGTAACATATTTAAAGTAGTTGGGGTTTTCTTTTTTGTTTTGGGGGTTTTTTTGGGGTGGAATTGGAGATTGAACTCAGGCCCTCACGTTTACCAGGGAAGCGCTTATTCCACTGAACCATCTCCCCGGCCCCAAGTAGTTGGTTTTTAACTGAAAAATATTTCCTAAGCCATTGTTTCAGCAGTTCTTATTGAGGACTTACTGCGTGTTACGTGTGTGCACTGTTCTAGGTGCTGGGATCTAGGACAGAACGAACAGGCCCAATATCACCAACTAAGAAACATAAATTCAATTTTAAGATATAACTTTGCACCTTAACAAAAAAAAAAAAAGAGAGAGAGAGAGAGACAAAATCCAACATAGAAAAGAGGGAAACAGACAAACATGCACTACTGGACCACTGAATCAACTTTTAAAACGCCATCCTCCAGTACACAGGAGAAAAAACTGACAATAGGTGCCACTTTACATATGTTATACCTCCACAGTTTTAACGTAAAAGACAATTTTTCTTTCTTTCTTTCTTTTTCTTTTTTCTTTTTTTTTGCGGAACTGGGAATTGAACTCAGGTCCTTGTGCTTGCCAGGGAAGCGCTTATTCCACTGAGCCATCTCCCAGGCCTCTAAAAGACAATTTTTCTAAAGGAAAAATCAATCAAGAGTGCTTGCCTGGCACACACAAAGCCCTTGGTTTAATTCCTACTACAGTATGGGGTGGGGATCCCAAGAATAGCTTTAGGGGGCTCTTAACACTTGACATAAAATAGCAAAACTAGATACAGCCTCACGGCAGCTCAGTCCTGTGCAACAGAAACATGCACCTACCGTAATGCAAATCTTTCCAGAGCCACATTTAAAAGTAAAAGGGGGCCGGGGAGATGGCTCAGTGGAATAAGTGCTTCCCTGGCAAGCACAAGGGCCTGAGTTCAATCCCTGGTTCCACCAAAATAATAATAATAATAATAAT
>NW_004524702.1:6799321-6801049 GCF_000260255.1 Octodon degus
TAGGATATCATGTCTACATCTTGTACAGCAATTAACCACTAGGAAGAATGTATGCAATGTGTTAATTATTGAAACTGTCCTATCAATTTGATTTGAAACTGTCTCATTGCTATTTGTTTCTCAATAAAATTATGGGGAAAAAAAGAGCCTGTTTCAAAAAACAAAGAAAAAAACCAAAAAGTAAAAGGTAAAATTAAGTTTAATAGTATATTAATGCTAAATAAAAAGCATCACTTTTTAAACATACAATGAATATAAAAATTATTAATGAGAACCTTTACAAATGAAATACTCGGGTTTGTACTAACCCTTTAAAACTGGTGTATTTGCAGGGTCCTGAGTTCAATCCCCGGTACCGCAAAAAAATAAAATATAATATAATCTGCTGTACTTAAATTCAGACTAGCTGTATTTTAAATGCTCAGTAGTAGCCATATGCGGTGTGATACCAGGGAGTACAGCTCAGTAGTGCTCAAGGGCAGGTGCTTCTGCTTGCCGGGGACATTTGGAGATACCTGTATGTCACCACTGGAGGGTGCCCTTAGCTAGTGGACAGAGGCTAGGGATTCTTCTACAGAACCTCTGACAATGCTCAAGGCTGCAGGCAACAGAGAACTGTCTAGCCCCAAATGTCAGTAGCACTCAGGTCCCCCAGACAGCTAACAAGCCAACACAGTACCTGACATACATGAGGTAGGATGGGCTGCATTTTACGAAACCCTTTTGTTCTATTCCATTTTGTTTGTCAATCACTGAAGCTCACATATGCCGGGCAAGGGCTCCACCACTGGGCTACATCCCTGGGACAAGCCATTTGCTTTTTACATTACAATGCTGCAGACTCCTTTCCAGAAGTAACTTCTTAAGGGCTCTCCTGGGATGCGGTAGAGCGCTCATTCTTTTTCTCAATGGCAGGCAAGGCTCTCAGAGGCCAGATGGTCCAGCCACAAAGAGGCATCACAGGGGTGGCAAAAATGCTACTAGATTCAGGAGGTGAGAGAGACGGAGGAAGCACTGCCATTTGTATCTTCCCCAAGCCTATACAGCTGGGACACACTGGGCTTTGCTTTCCTGCACAGGTGGTGGCTGTGGGGAAGGAGTAGGGACACAAAAGAGCTAAAAAGGGACAACAGAGTTCAGATTCTGCTTAGGTTCAGCAGTCAGATGGCAGGACAAGGAACTTTCCTCCCACAAGCAAATAGAGCTGCTTGCACATGAGACTTCCCTCTTCTGCGGCTCTAATGTCATCTCTGTGTCTATGATAATTAATGCACCTGCCACGCTGCACAGTGACCATTTATCCAGGCTGCCCATCTCGTTTTAGGTCTGCAGAGCAATGTTCACTGCACAACTGCCTCACTGTCCCTCCGCAGAGGCCCTGGGGACACAACTCCCCAGGCTATGGGGTGCATCCCTGCCTGACAGCAGCACAACAGCAGTGCAGCCTCCCTAAGCCTCATAAGCCTTGCAGCTAAGGTTCATCCGGTTTGTTCCTGGACACAAAGGTGGCAGCTTCTACAGGAGACACGGAGGCACCGCCCAGCTTCCAAGAGGATTAAAGGCTGTAGCACTCCCGTCTGCACAGCCGTCAAACAGCACTTTCTATACACTAGCAGAATCTACGCTGCCGCTCCTGAAACCCAGCTGCCTCCTCCTCCTCCACTCTATAACTCACGAGCTCGAACCCAGGCCTCTTCTTACATAGCCTTGAGACCAAGGAGAGCTTTT
>NW_004524702.1:6801294-6806921 GCF_000260255.1 Octodon degus
AAAGAAAGAAAGAAAGAAAGAAAGAAAGAAAGAAAGAAAGAAAGAAAGAAAGAAAGAAAGAAGTTAAAATGTGCTTTTAGCCAGGTATGGTGATGCACATCTATAATCCCAGCACTCAGGAGGATGAGGCAGGAGGATCATGGTGAGTTTTGAGACCAGCCTGGGCTACAAAGGAAATTCAAGGCCAGCCTAAGCTGCAGAGTAAGACCCTGCCTCAAAAAGATATAAATAAAATCAAATGTGCTTTTAAACTAAAAAGTGATGTCTTCCCAAGCTCAGCTAACTCTGTGCTGGGCCACCCTCGCCATCTCCAAGTGAAATCTACTGAAAACATTTCCTCTTCTGACCTCTCGGCATCCTTCCTTCCCAGCAGCTTGTGAACAGGATCCTAGCCACCTCAAGCTCTTCCCTAAGAACTTCTAAATAGCGGCCACTTCAGTCATGTGGGCCAGCACAATTCCAGAGCTAACTTTCACATGGAGGAAAAAACAGGCAAAGCCCACACTATTCACCTGCTATTCAAAGTCAGGTGTTGCTAACCTCAGCCCTACTACCTGGCAGCCATGTAACTGTGAAGAGAGTTAGCAGGACATCAGCTCACCATCTAAGGCAGCGCTGTGCAACTCTCACGCCAATGCCAGGCTGTCAATACAACTCACAAGGGTAAATACAGAACACCAATGGCTGTGACTTACACCAGCATCACGGTAAAACAGGTGTTTTTTCCCTACATGTTAGAATCTAGCATTACCCCGTAATAGACTGGAACTTGAGGGTATTCAGTGGTTTCATAAGCTTAATACCAAGCACCTAATTTAAAGCTCCTATTACACTGGGAGGCCCAAGATTAACTCGGTTAATACCATGATAAGGTTTCAAAGAATTAAACTGAAAATGAATCACAGGGCAGGAAAACTCTTAGAATCCATTGCCTGATGGGACAGAACAACCTTTACCCTGGACACTTTGGAGCAAAGGTTCCCAGCCCCAGCCACAGTTAGACTCACCAGGGGATCTCTACGACATCATGAGTGACTGCTTTCTACCACTGAGATTGAGCTAATTGCTCTGAGATAGGGCTCCATAGATTCTTTTTTAATGTTCTTCAAGTGACTTTAATATGCAGCCTGGCTGGAAAATCACTGCTTTAGAAATAGTGGACCTTCTGAATTTGGTCTGTTAATACTTAACAAATATTCCTTCAACAAGATTTTCAGGCTTTAGCTTAAAAAAACCACACACACAAAGTGGAAGTACACCTTTCACATAGAACTTCTTTCAGAGCTTAACACACTGTGTCCAACATCCAGTGCTGAGCACAGGCATCCAAGGTTCCTGGTTGTGGCCACTGAATTACAGAGCTGGCTAAAGCTGCCCCAAACGGTAAGCCAAAGCACAGGGTTTCTGACTCTTATGGGAAAACTCATCTGTTTTTCTACCATGAGACATGATGTTAAAAAAACTAAGCGATTACTCCATACAATACTTACACAACACCAACTAAAAGTAAGGTTATAAAGTTTTCATTCTGAAAAAGCCAAAGAACCACATTTGCTGCAACCATCCTGAGTGACTCAGCTCTCAGTGCCTGACTGGCTGTCTACCTCCACGGCTCGGACAACACCTGAGTCCCTTTTGGCAATATTTGTTTTTGAAAACAAACATATCCCGCTCAGAGATTAAGGGGAGCGGTCAGAACCATAGGTGCCTGCTGGCCACCCTGCACGCCTTTCCGCAGCCCAGCACACTGGCCAGGGCAGCAGGCAGCCGAAAGGAAGGCTCGCGCGGAAGGGAAGGTGGCCAAGAGCTCCACTCCGGCACTTCACTCTGCAGACAGCCTCCCAGGGCCTCATTCCAGGGAGGGGCGGCCACGGGGACCTGGGCTGAAGAGACTTCATGGGCCACCTGTCTTTCAAAGTACACACATTTACTTAGAGTCCCGCTTCTCCAACCATGTTCAGGGTTTGTCAAACAGAAGTTTTCATCCAATGCCTATGAGACCCTGTCTCGAAAGAAAGAAAGAAAGAAAGAAAGAAAGAAAGAAAGAAAGAAAGAAAATAAATTAATTGAGGTTTTGAACAGCTAATTTGGAAAATAATCTTGAATAATCAAAACATATGGGGAGGGAGAAAGGAAGGAAGGGAAAAGAAAAAAGAAATAAAGGGAAAATGGAAACAAAGCTTTCGTAAATAAGAGGAGTTGAAGACAGGAAAAGGCAATGGGAGGAAGTCGAGTTGTGTCACCTAAGGTACAAATTCCCTATAATGAGAGTGATCATTATGTGTACTTAAGGTACCAATAAACATAATTAATTACAAAAAAAATATGACTAAACAGCGTATTCCCTAAAAAGAGAGCAGGTAGGGAAGAGCTAGAAGAGTCCAATCCTGTTAATTAGCGGGCTTTGGTGTAGCATACGAATTTTCACATTAGTCTTCAACGGAAACTGCCAAATTCAACTAATACAAAGACTTCCAGAGACCCTGTTTATTCTCCTTGGCATTGACCTTTTAGTTCTGATTAAGAGAAAGGGAAAATGGTTAAGACATTAAAGAAAGTTTTAGCAGAAGGTTACCTAAAAATAGAACCACGTTTCCTTGATCTTTTTTTTTTTTTTTTTTTTTTTGGCAGAACTGGGAATTGAACTCAGACCCTTGCACATGCCAAGGAAGCGCTTATTCTACTGAGCCATCTCCCCAGCCCCGAACCACGTTTCCTTGAAGAGGTTTTTATTGCTCATTTGTAACTTCCAAATTCCTTTTCTTCCTCGCTGCAGTGTGGCAGAGCTGCACCCGCCAGCTAAGCGCTCTACCTCTGAACCAGATCCAGCTCCTAGTTCCCCAGCTAGCTTCACATCAGACCACTGAGGTCATGAAAACTGCTCTGAAACAGGAAGCTGGTTCCAATGGTTTCCTTCCCCTTTGACAGAAAGCTCTTGCAACCCATGCCAACAAGCTATATTTATTTCCTTTAGCAGCATCTCCTCGGAAGGCAGTGCAGTCTTGCTGCAGATGGCAGCGTAAGGGAGCTCCTGGTGGAGGCAACCCGCCAACCTCGGGAGCCCCAGCAGGCTGGAGCTGGCAGTGAAATCCCAAGCAGCATAGCCACCTGGACTGCGCACCAATGGCAGCACTGTTGTCATCTCCACCAGGGAGTTCTGCACTGCTACTGGAGACCCACAGCTGGCACCAGGCCAGAGACCGTATTCCAGGCAGCAGTGCCTAACCCAGCCTTGCCAAGGTGCACGGTGCTTACGGGGAGCAGGGCGAAGGAGCAGGTGTTCTCACGCATCTTAATACTGTGCAGAAAACCTGCTAAGTCACTGAATACCAATGCAAAGAAAAATAATGCAGAGCCACACAATACTAATCTCCTTCACCCCACTCTCCTTCCTAACAATGAGCAAACTCACAAGTAATGTTCCTGACTCAGAAAACACAAAGGTATAAACACCTCACATAACCTTAGTCTGTAAAGAAAAGCTTTCAGGGACAACTGTTCTATAGGTATAACGTTACTGCACAGATTACTCTAGGAAAAGAAGAGTTGTCTCTAGGGAGAAATGTTAAGGCTGATTTATTTTTTTCTGTTATAATCTTCTATACCTTGCACCTTTTCTGTATTGAGCCTTATTTCTTTCCTAGTAATACAACTTAGAATCATTCCTGGTAAGAGATCAGACCTTAATTAACTTCACCTCACCAAAATATTTCAAGAAGTTAATTATGAAAACTGCAAATAAGATTAAAGAGTCAGCCTAGCAAAGACCTTAAAAAAGTACTAAGTGGAAGATACCTAGATTTTATAAATACTTGCTTTGTCACTTTTCCTAGATGAAGAATATCCTAACTTGGAGGAAAATTCCACCAATGATACTTTTGAGAGAAAGGACAAATAAAGCAATAAGAATGGCCCATGAACTGCTGCGCATGTTCTGCTGTTTTCCGTTCTTCTTCCTTCTCAGATTAGACATGCTAGTGAGAAACAAGATAGCCTTAGCTGTGGACCGAAAGCACCAAGAAAAGCCACCAGCACATAAAGGAATGCCTCACCAAAAATGTTTGACAGCTCTGCCCTGTTTTTGCCTAAATATTAATTTAAAACAATGAAATCCCAAATTCCTTGACTGATTAAGAACATCCACAATCTCGCTACTCAGTCCTCTGTTTTTATTGATTTTTGTTTTCTTTTTGACTGGGCCCTCCTTACATGACTTCACACACCTGTGTTTAACACCAACAGGCCCTAGCTGTCACTCTGTCCACAACTTGTTCTTCTGCCTGGCATGGCCATTTCATCTAATTCTACCGAATCCTTCTTCGCCTCTAGTCAAAAGCTCCCTCAACTCTTGCCTGAGGGAGAAGCACTTCCCCGTTAATTTCCACAACACTTCAATTACCATAAGCTACACAATCAACGTGATGTCCCACACATCTGCTGGAGGCAGGCAGGCCCAAATCAATGAATCTTTATCTGCACCAGACCTCTGGGTTCAGCACAATGTATGTATCTTGAAGACTGCTCAGATGTTAGCTGAATAAAAAAATAAATAAATACTGCATCTTCAAAAGGCCAATCCGGTTTGGGATGTAGCTCAGAGACAGCATATGTGCCTGGCATGTACGAGGCCCTGGGTTCAATCCCAGCACCACCAAAAATCAAAACAAGATGAGAAAAACTCAAGGCTCATGGAGTCATATGGTCTTCAAGTGCATAATGAGCACAACAATAAGGAGCCATGTCCAAAGAAGCCTGCCTCAGGCACCATAACAGTGTTCAGTTGTGGCCCAGATACAAATCTGCAAATGAGTTAAAACAGTGCCAGCCTAAAACCAGCCACAGTTGGCTCTTAGGCTCAAAGAACCAACAGCAATAGACCAGTAACAGCTGGTCTGAAGGGCGTCCGCTGAGCATTAGAGTGTGTGTGGCCACAGACACTGACCTAAAGAAGGGGTAGGTATGCAAATGCACGACTCTTACCCAATTATCCCCATGTGAATGTGAAGGACACTACCAAAGATATGACTGGTTAGGACAATTTTTTCAATGAGTATTGCAAAAGAAAGACTTGGTCATAACACTAAGAAATAGTCAAACTGTACTCTCAAACTTTGTTTACAGTGTTGACCAGTTTAAAATCAGAACACACTCCTTGAACCTTCGATTCTGATATCTGTTTGACATAGTTTCATGCCTCCATGTTAACTGCAACTATCGAAGGCTAACAGTGGTAAATGAAATGTTTCCAATTAAGAAAACAAGATGTGGGGCCAGGGAGAAGGTTCAGTGGCATAGCATCTGCCCGACAAGCGCAAGGTCCTGAGTTCAATTCCCAGCACCAAAAAAACAAAACAAAAGGGGGTCTGCTGGTTAGCTCAGTTGTTTAAGCGCCTGCTCATGCAAAAGCAGTCAGGCGCAGGATATGGCGGCGGATCGATCCCCACCTGCACCTGCCTTACCATACCAACTCTTAAGGCAGCCTGAGCCACCCCCCCAAAGAAAAAAAAATCATCCTCAACTTCTATCTCCACACTGCATCCCCAGTTACCATCACTCTTGTCCAGGAGAGTATTGTGTTCATCCAGAGGAGTCCAGAGACTTACTCATACATTCTTTTAAAAAAAAAA
>NW_004524702.1:6807163-6812312 GCF_000260255.1 Octodon degus
GTGCTTTAGACCACTGAGCCATCTCTCCAGCCCCACTGCTTTTGCTTTCTGATGAGCACTAGGCACATCTGGCATCTGGGAAATCCTGTCCAACCAAGCGGTCAGCACCCTGCCCCAGGGATGTCACAGGGCCACACACCACCTCGCAGGTTCTCCCAGCTGTCCCCCAGCAAAGCTCCTCTCTCCTGTGGCTTCATCTGCAAGGACAGCTGAGGGTTTCCAAGTATTTTCCTTACTTCTACCTCTTGTCCAGATCGCCTCTCTAACAACAGACGAAGACATAAGTTATGATGTGACATAAAGATGCAACGTTCTCCCAATTAGCTGTTTACTTAAAGAAAAAAAATCTGTATGCCATCACAGGCATTCTGCTTCTCAACCAACTCCACTTACACCATCTGAGAAAATTTCTGTCACCTTGTTGGTTCCCCCTGTGAGCAAAGCCCAAGATAAATAACAGGTAGCATATTTCAGGAGGTCCGAGACAATACACGAACTTCTAAAAATAACAGCTATGCATTCGTCTTACTGTGCATACAAAAATAGGGTGAATAAACCTGTGATTTATTTATTTATTTGTTTGTTCATTTATTTATTTATTTCAGAACTGGGGACTGAACTCAGGCCATCGTGCTTGCCAGGGAAGCACTTATTCCACTCAGCCATCTCCCCGGCCCAAACCTGTGATTTTATTGCATAGGTCAAAACTAAGCAAAAAGAAAAGAATGTAGACCAAAAAGTATTTTAAGGAAAAAAAGCTCAGAGGATACATGCATATGATAAAAAAAAAAAAAAATCAGGAAATAGCACTCAACTTTAAGTTCAGAAAACAGGAAAGCATGATGAAAATAAGCTTCCTAAGGGCTCCTGCAACTGCGGCGGGCGCATTAGCATTCCTGCTGCTCAGCTAAGGTTTCAGTCACGCGGGAGGCCCGCTCTCGCCCCGCTCTCGCCATCGCTGACTCAGCTGATAGTGACCCAGTTTGCCATTCTGCACCTAGAGGAGAAGGTTGCTGCTAGCCTGCACTCCCTGTCCAACCAAGTGGTCAGTGCCCTGCCCTGGGGATGTCACAGGGCCACGCGCCGCCTTGCAGGCTCTCCCGGACGTCCCCCAGCAAAGCTCCTCTCTCCTGTGGCTTCGCCCACGAGGACAGCTAATGATTTCCAAGCGTTTTCCTTACCTCTTACCTCTCGCCCAGCGCTACCTACAGACAACTCCACCTGCATACACTCCCAACTCCTCATGCTCAACGTCACACTCCTTACACTTGATCTTAACCAAGAGCCTGAGACGTGATCACAGCCACTCATTCTTGTCTCCCAAATCTTCTTCTTGCTTTCTCCCATGTCCATGAAAAGTTTTACGACTTCACGACCACACCCAGGAGCCCCTCACCTTCCTCCCCTTCAGAGATGCTCCTCAAACGCCCCTATTCACGTCTACACTCTGAAGCAGACCCCCACCTCTCACTTGAACTGACACAGTTGTATCCTGACTGCTCCTGTATTTTGTCTTTTTTTCCAGAACAGGATTTTTCTGCATTATTTCAAGACTAGCCTTTCTGGGCCAGGAATATAGCTCAACAACACAAGTGCCTGCCTAGCACGTGTAAGGTCCTGAGTTCAATTCCAGATACAAAAGAGAAAAAAAAAGAAAAATGTGGCTCAAGACTAGTCTTTCCCAGGTCTTGCTTTATCTTGGTCTTAACCATCCAGCAGAAAAGTATAAAAATGAGGTATGAAAAGTAAAGCCATATTAATATGCTGAGCTGTAAAAGGCTCAAGTCAACAACTTCTGACTTTGCCAGTCCTACAGATAACCCACTACTATTATGGACTACTGGGCTATATTGGATTATTTTGCTGAATTCACGTACCTACAATATTTAAATGGCAATGGAATACCCATTTCTGACAAAACTAAACAACAACAAAGAATGGGATATAAATGAAGGACCATTTTGTATCTGTATATACAAAATAGGATAGATATACAGCTACTTTCTCTTAATTCAATAAGAAGCAAGATTTGTACTAATAGTGTTTGGACAGGATATCATGTCTGCATCTTGTACTATGAATGACCACTACGAAGTCAACAATATGCAATGTATTAATTATTGAAATTGTCCTACTAATCAGTTTTGAAACTGTCTCACTGCTATTTGTTTCTCAATAAAATTAATTTTTTTAAAAAAGACTAGTCTTTCCAAGATAAAATTCTAGTTTTAAAAATGTCTTCTCACAAGCCAGGTGTGGTGCCACACACCTGTAGTCCCAACTCTTGGGAGGCTGAGACAGGAGAACGTCCATGAGTTTGAGGTCAGCCTGGGGTACTTAGTGAGCTGAAGGCCAGTCTGAGCTACACGATGAGACCCTGTCTCAAAAACGCAACAGCAACAAAACCACCTCTCAGTGATGTCAGTAGCCATTAGAGAAAGGCAAAGTAAAACCACAGTGAGATAATGGACAAGCCTATCAAAATGGTTAAAATAAAATAACAGTAATATCAGATACTGGCAAGAATGCAGAAAAAAAATCATTGCTGCTGGGAATGTAAAATGATACAATCACTCTGGGAAAGAGTATTGCCATTTCTTATAAAACTAAATATGCACTTATCCATATGACCCAGCAATTAGAGCTCTGGACTTCTATCCAAAGAAATAAAAGCTCTGTTTACACACAACCCCATACAGAAATGTTAAAAGCATCATTATTTGTTAAGTGTCACAAACCAAAAATGATCCAAGTGTCCTTCCATAGATAAATGGTTAAACAAACTGCGTTATAACAAATTTTCAGCAACAAAAAGAAAAGAATTATTGATGTACCTAACAAAATGGATATAAGGGGAATTAGACTAAGTGAAAAAAAATCTCAAAAGATTACATAATATGATTCCATTTATATAATAGCATTCTTACAATGACAAAATTACAAACACGAGGAAGTAACTTGTGGTTGGCAGAGGGGCAGGGGGAATGGCAGTGGCTGTAAAGTGCAACATGAGAATTCTTTGCAATCAGACCCCAGTGTTGTGACTGTGGCAGCGGTTGAACAAATGTAAACACAGAAAAACTGCATGAGATGCACACATATGCACCCCACAAGCACGGGTACACGTAAACTACGCGTTGAAATCGCTACAAAGCTGGTGCACCCTGCTATGAGAGTATATAACAGTTACACGAGATGTTATTACCACGAGGAACCTGGAAAAAGCGTACAAGGGACCTTTCTGTATTTTTTGAATTAGCTGCACAAAAACCTACAGTTATCTCAAAACAAAGGGTTAAAAATTCTCATTAATTTCCAACAGTTCGGTTCTCAATGCTCATAGTCAAAGATTCCTTGGTGCAGCACCCAGAATCTTCTTCTCTTTGACACATCCTACACTCCAGACAACTAGTTCTAAGAGCTAACATTTACGGAACACTGGACATGCCAGATAGCGCTACTCTCAGTATCCTACTAGTTAAGTCAGTGTCGACATTATTTGAAACATAAACCACTAAGACACAATGAGATAAATAGCTCATCCACACTTGCAATATACCATGTATTTTTTCCTCTTTCCTTCTATGGCCTAAAACACCTCTCCCACTAGCCAACCCTGAAAGCCCTACTCCAAGGTTACCTGCGTGAATACGCCACAATGGTGTCATGTCTAGCACTCAGCTGCACTCAATAATGTTTAATTAACATAAGGTCTAGACAAAAGGACACAAGTTACAAAACTGGCACCAAGGAAGTATTTGATTACACCAAATCTGCTTTGCCAAAGGTAAGCTTGAATGGCATTTAAGCTTGAAAGTAAATATATCCCAGCACTCAGGAGGCTGAGGCAGGAGGGTTGTTGTGAGTTCAAGGCCAGCCTGGCTACAAAGTGAGCTCAATCCCTACCTGAGAGGCCCTGTCTCAAAAAGGCCAAAAAAAAAAAAAAAGAAAGAAAATTTAGTACTAAATACACATTTTCACATTGCTAAAGCATGAACATAAACCTCAGTTCCCTAATCCTACATACCCCTACGGTGCCTATAGCTACTTTTGCAATTTGAGAAAATGTATAATGCTGTTTTCTCAAAGGGGAAAAACATTCCAGTTTATATCTTCATTATTTCCACTGGAGGAAAAGAATTCATCAATTCACCTAAAAATCTTACTGGCAATCACTACTTGAGATCTGTATATGTCTCTCCAAAAGATTCACTTTTTAAACACAGAAAACAGAGACAGAGCAAAAAAACCTCAATCTTCTTTAAGTGCATAAATGAAGCTTAACAGTTTAGATTCCTCTCTACACAGCCTGCTTTCTTATATGCTTGCTTCCAGACAAAACCTTTGAGAAGATAGCAAAATCAAGTCAACTAAAAAAAAAAAAAAAAATAGGTGTGAGACTTCAATATACTCTCTCCTTCCATTTATTGAGTACTATGGACTAAGAACTCCTTCATAAGTAAACAAAAATTCCTTTTTTGGTGCTAGGCACATACTATACCACTGAGCTATTCTTGATAGTAATGAAAAGCTAAAAAAAATAAATATTTAAATTATGCACTGTACAGAAAAAAGCAGGTGACCTATGGCCCGCCCAGTACAGCAGGCAGATAAGAGAAGGGACTAGGAACAGGAAACACTGACCGGCCGCGTTCTCTGGAGCTTGGACTCCTCCCGCTCTCGGTGCTGCCCGGGAGCGCCGCCCCTCTCCCTGACACTTCTGTAGCCAGGGCTGGGGATGATGTACTCTTTGCCTATGTCGATATCCTTCATCTTCGCTGCCTGGAGGTGCCAGGGTTCACAGATGCTGGGTTTCTTCACTATTCTGAAAGTAAAAATATTGGAAACACACATTTTCTAAGTCGTGCTTAATCAATGCTAACGTGCTTTAAAATGCAGAGGGAAGCGCAAAGCTATTAAAGCTTTTTTTAAATTTTTTGGTGGAACTGGGGATTGAACTCAGGCCCTTGTGCTTGCCAGGCAAGCGCTTATTCTACTGAGCCATCTCCCCGGCCCCCTGAAGCTTTCTATCAGAGTTATACAAATAATCACCCCCACAAATTTCAAGTAATATTACACTTTTTAAAAAAGAAAACATAAAGTCACGGAAAATTATCTTTTCTCATCCTCAAAGAGGAAAAATATGAGA
>NW_004524702.1:6813121-6824026 GCF_000260255.1 Octodon degus
AAGGTAACTTAACTTTAAACACAAATTCCCCATTGGGGTACTGAAAATATCCCAATTACATAGTAGTGATTGCTACATAATTCCATAGCTATACTAAACAACAATGCTGAATTACATATACACTGAATCACATACTTTTAAATGGTGCTTTTTGTTTTGTTTTGGGGATTGAACTAAGGACCTCACATTTCCTAAAAAAGCATTTTTATTGTTGAGTTCTAACCTCACCCCTTTTAATTTAATCTTGACATAGGGCCTCAAGAAGTTGCCCAGGCTGGCCTCAAACTTGCAATCTTCATCTTTCAGCCTCCCAAATCACTGGGATTACAGCTTTGCACCAGGCCAAAAATGAAAAATGAATTTTATATATAAGTTCTATCTCAGTAAAACTGTTATTAAATAATAGTAAAAACTAAATTTCTACCCTTAACTACTAAATCTTACCTAGTTTCTGAAACTGTTCTAATCCACTGCTCACCTAACACTAATCAATATCCTGCATCAATTCTGGCCACTTTTAAGAAACTAATCTGGCCACACCTGTAATCCAGCCCTTGGAAGGCTGAGGCAGGTGAATTACAAGTTTGAGTGCAATCCAGCCCTTGGGAGGCTGAGGTAGGTGAATCACAAGTTCAAGGCCAGCCTGGTCTACATAGTGAGCTCAAAGCCAGCCCAAACTACATGGTGAGACCCTGTCTTTAAAAAAGTAAATAAAACACGTATGTGCTGCTCTAAAACATCCTCCACTCTCAGAAGGTTCAAAGCTTTTCAGATACAGTACTAGCTGAGAGAACACCTTGCGTAGCAGACTCATGAGAAATTAGACATGTAGCTGTATTACTGCCTTTCAGAGTCCATGAATACCCAGCTATCACTGTGACTAAAAACACAACTCACGCAGCACAAAATTCTGACAACTAAAATTGTTTTTAAGGAATCCATACTAATCCTTCAGCTAAGAGACTAAATGTCCTTCACAGAGACAAGTTAGCAGTACACAGATAGCTCAACTTCTTCCTTTTCCTAATTCCAGTCGAGTACCTTAAGTTGATATAGCTGAGTTTTTAATCTTTAAAAAAAAATCACCTTGCCCAATGACAAAGTGCACCATAAAGCACACCGGCTTACTAAGCAACAGCACAGTGAGCATGGACCACGTCACTGAGACCTCATTAAGGCTAAACTATAAACAGACCTGGCACCTGCCAAGGCTCCACCTCTGCTGCAGATAAGAGAAATCCTTCTTGTTACAGGGGTCACAGAAGTCCCCTCTCCCCTCCAAAGATTCCTTGCCTGGCTGAGTATAAGGGAAGAGGAAAACTGGTGCTACTGTAAAAATAGGCAGAAGAGAGGGAGGGAGGGGGAGTCCAAGGTAACTTGTTCACAGTACTAAGTGCTACATCAAAAAGAACACGAACACCTCAATTATCTGGCCAGATTCTTTTCAATCATTTTATTTCAAAGGATGAAGCAGATTCCCTGGCAAGCGCAAGGGTCTGAGTTCAATTCCCGGTTCTGCCAAACAAACAAACAAACAAACAAAAAAAAAAGGATAAAGCAGAATCAGTGAAATGTATGAGCAGAGAGTGGCAGCGATGAAATAACTGCCCTGTCACAATAAAAAAAAAAATTAGTATTTTGTGTTTATAGTGACTGGTACAAGATAAGGAATTCAGCAAGCTACCCTAAGGGACCTAACCCAAATGATCCTTAGGGGCCAGGCTGTGTTACAAACGAGGGGTATGGGTATTGTTTCCAATTATCTTCAAACACCTCCATCTCTAATTTTCTGGAAAAACAAGCACAGCCATGAGAGTGGGCAAGCTCTGAACAGGCACACAGTTACTGAATCTTGGCCTTGAACAGGAGAGGACACTGTCCTCTGTGTCTCAGGGATATGACAGGCAAGAAGGCAGTTAGGTTCAGAAAACAGCAGCAGATCCCATCCCCCAATATAAAGCAAGGAAGTAAAGAAGAATCACTAGCCCACACCTTTCCTTTCCTTTTTTTGGTACACTACTGGAAGTACCCTGTTTTTCTGTGTTACCTCTTGAAGTTAATGGAAAGTCTTCAAAATGCTAAGTTGCCTAGCTATGGTGGGAGGCAAGAAAAGGGAATTTTTGTTTAAGTTTCTCAACAGAGCTGTACAAGCAAAACTACACAGTGATCGAAATAAGGGAGCCCCCAAAGAAGTGCACAAATTCGACATGGTTGAGGTCCCTGGGTTGAGCTGCCTTTGGCAGCAGGATCTCCTGCCAGTGCTAGGAGTCGGCTTTCTCCCTGCACAGCACTACAGCACTACGGACTCAGAGGCAGGGGGAGGGGAGCTGCGCAAATCCTGACAACTGTAACCAGCCAGACTGGTGTCTCCAAGTTGCCTCGTCCCTACATTCCAGAGCAGGGCTCCAGCAGCTCAGGAACTGTACCAGCTCCGGAGCTACAACTGCACATGAAGCTTCGAAGCTAAAAGATCACGTACTTACCATGCCGCTAGTAATCCACTATCACGTATCCATCTCCTTCAAAACCTGAAAGTTTCCCAATCGTTCCTGCGCCCATCTGCCTCTAGCTACCCTACGTCTTTGCAGAAACCAAACGTCCCCGGTGTGATAGATGCAAAGACACGCGCGAGCTCTAGGCTGCAGAAGTGAAAAGGGCACTGGACGGTAGTCAAGAGATCTGGGCTCCATTCCCGGTTCTGCCACCGGGCTGCGGTGCGTGCCGGTGCCGCGTACCTCCATTTACCCGTCTGCTAAACCAAGAGAACGACTTACTCTGGCAGGGCGCCCTCGAGTCCCCGGCTTCGGGACGTGCTCCAGGCCGCCTAGCCACAAGCTCAGAACAGGGGTCTCTCCCTGGCCAACCTCGTCCAGGTTGCCCCAGCCCTAGGGCGTTCCCACCGCCCGCGCTGGCCTGGCCGGGAGATTGCAATCCACACCCGCGGGGCCGCGCACGTAGCACCCCCTGGTGGCGGCATCCGCTGATGAAGCCGGCACCCGACAACTCATCCCAAACCCACCAGTGCCCCTTGCAAAGCTGGACCCCACCACGCGCATTCAGGGGTTGTAACTCGAGGAGGGGGCGGCAGGGCACTAGAGGGAGAGCAGGCCCTGTTTCTTGGCTTGGCTTTCCCAAAAACTGGTCGAAACCCCAAGTACAGCCGGCCACACCTCGAGGAAACGCAAGGGGGTGAGCCCAGTGACAACCGGGGGTCACCACAGAGGTAAGGCTGGAGCCGTCACCTACCTGTAACCCAGCTCCCAGACAGGAGTGCCGACCACTTAACCACGCTCCCGAGCATCAGCATCGGAGCAAAACAAGCCTTTATAGCGGCATCGGCCGCCGCACGGCGCAGGCGCACTGCGCTCGGCTCGCGCAAGGCCAAAGGGAGTCGTAGTCCCGCGTGCAGCCTTCCCGAGTTCCAAGCGCGGCCCAGGACTACATTTCCCAGAAGTCCTGCCGGCGCCCAGGACGGGGGCGGGCGGCTCTGCTGCTCGCCGCGCTGCCGACTCTGTAGCGTCCTTCTCGTGCCTCTGCGAGCCAGTCTGGAATCTTCTCTGCGGTTGTACGTCCCAGTGGGCCAGTCCGCAGGGTGGCAGGTGCCTTGCGATCACAGACAGCTTGGTGTTCGTAGGCAGGGCCTTGCAACCCTTCGGCCAGTTCACGTGCCAACAAAATATCTTGAAGGTCAACGCAACCTGCTTCTGTCCCTACAAGAGTCGAGGGCACGGCCGCTGAGCCCCAAATCTTGTCTGTGTGGCCCATGGCGTTTTATGTTTGCTTGCTCAAGAGTCCACCCTGCGTTCTACATAGAGAACCACCTTTCCCGTTTTTATACCAGTTGCCCCTCACATAATGAGCTACTCTGGTTTCTAGATAATGAAGTGCCAGGATTGCAGTTTTAAAAGTACCAGGAGCCTTCGAAATATTATGCTAACTCATTCTTTTTTTTTTTTTTTTTAAGTGGAATTGGGCACCCAGAAAGATCCATCTTTTTATTTTGCGGTTTTATCTGTTCCTCCAATGTCACTATAAGGGCCACTCTTGAGTGACCCCCTTACTCTATTTGGGGCTGTATGTTTGCTTTGAGACAAGGTCTCACTCTAGTTCAGGCTGACCTTGAGCTCACTACGTAGGCCAGGTTGGCCTCAAACTCAGGGTGATCCTCCTCCTGCCTCTGTCCCGTCCCATCTCCCCCCTCCCTTTCCACCCCACCCCCGCTGCTGTCACAATGTTAGGATTATCAGGCACGTGCCACCAGTCTGGGGCATTACATACCATCATGTTTCCTTTAATCTAAACAACCTTGTGTGTAGATATTATAATTATGCTTGTAAGAGGTTAAAAGAAGGTAAAGTGATGTCTGTCTTCAGGCAAGCTAATTAGCTAGTGTGAAGACACTAACATAAAACTCAAGGTACTGACGCAGTAATCACCAATAGATGGAAATAGACACATGCCCATAGGTAAATTTGATCTGCGACAGAGAAAACCTTAAAGATCTGTGGGGAAATGAAGAGACTCAGGGATTAATACAAAATACCACCCTCTTGAAAAATATCTGTGTTGTGCTGTGTTGGGTTTGAGGGTGGTAATACATAGTCCCCACCTCCGGGCAAAAAGCTAGAGAATGCATTGCCCTACAGAGTTGTATGTAATTTTAAATAATATTAATGTGCTAAAGATATTTGTTCATTCAATATTTGATGGCCATTCAATATTGCTGAAATAGACAATTTTCCTGCCCTCTTGGGCTTGAGAGTTCTAAGTAAATATTAAATTTAAATGACAACAATGGTAAGTATGGAAAATGAAAGAGGGCCGGCAAGATAGCTCAGTAGACTAAAGCACCTGCTAAGGCAAACTTAGGTAAGCTCAGGGACTGCGGTTTGATCCCTGGCACCGCATGCTGTGCCAGCCCCAGCCTCAGGGCAGACTGAGCTGGCAACAACAACAAAAAAAAAAAAAATTAAAGAATGCTCTGTCTGAAGGATAGCGGGAGTTAGTAAAGTGATGGGGTACAGGTGGGCAGAGGAAAGACCAGGTGGTGGTGAGAGAGGGGCATCTCCCAAGACATTAAAGACTGCATGACAGCCCTGTAAGAGCAAAAGGCAGCCAGTTAAAGGATGACAGGGAAAGGACTAGTCTACCTAGCTGGTCAGGACCTGATGCCAAGTGGTAGTGACCCTCCTCCACCTGCTGTAGCACCCACTCGTGTCAAATGCTTCTTCGGGTTATGAGAACACAGGTCCTCTTGCAGATCAACTTTGCAATGAAAGGCACTTCCATTTTCTTAAGTGAGTTAATAAATTGAGGGGTTTTTGACATCATAGAAACAATGCACTGTGGAAAAATAATACACTGCTTTAATGGCCACAGGCAATTCGGAAAGAAAAACTTAAATGTAGACAATGCTAGATGAGAACCCCAAGGTTTACAAATTTTATAATAGAAAAGATAAGCACTGGGATTACAGGTGCGCACCACCACTCCCAGTCTCAGTGGCCGGCTCAGCCCTCCCAGAGGCAGGGCCAGTGTGGCAGGGATCAAACCCTAAACTTGCCTAAGTAGGTCCTTAGTCCACTGAGCTATCCTTCTGGCCCTGGCATAAAGACTTTGTATGCTGGTTTATGATGTATATATGTAATTAATATTATAAATAAGTCAATATCAGGGATTTGAATTTTCCTTAAAAGAGGCCTGAATCATTTGTTTATTTATTTATTTATTTATTTATTTATTTATTTATTTATTGAGAGATTATTTCATCCAGGCTGACCTCAAACTTGTAATAACCCTCCTGCCTCTGCCTTCTGAGTGCTGAGATTACAGGTGTGTACCACCATCCCCAGCAAATCAGTCTGAACTTTATTCTATTTCGGAACGACGGACTAACAGAATAAAACCGAACCTTAGCTTGGTGGCAGGGCCTTCAGGATCTGGCACCACATAATATTGTTACTGTACATGCCAAGATTGTGGTCTCCACATCAGGGGATGAAGTCCCGAACCAAAGGGGGAGGTTAGGAGAGCTTATTGGCTATAAGAAGAGTTAAGGGGCCGGTGAGATGGCTCAGTGGTCTAAAGCACCTACTTAGAACAAGCTTAGCAAAGCACAGGGACCGCGGTTCAATCCCCCAGCACCACATGCCAGCCAGCCCCGCCCCCTGGTGGGCTGGGCTGGCCACACACACACACACACACACACACATAAATAAAATTTAAAAAAAGAAAGAAAGAAGAGTTAAGAATAGCTCGTGGGTTTCCAGGGGTCCTCAGTGGGCGGTTGCATGGCCCCTCGAGCCAGAGATAATTACAGAAATGCAGAGCACAGGAACTGCTCAGTCATTCCGTGGCCACTGTCACAGGTGGCCCTGTGGGTTTAAAACGAGCAAATGGAACGTGAACTTCCTAATTCACTTCTGCAACACGTAGGATATATGGAAACATGGGATTTTAGAAAAAAAAAACCAAAAAACCTGGTTATTTTGCATTTTAATTCCTCAAAACTCAGGAGCTTAGTAGAGAATGATTGCGGGAGGGACCTGCAGTCCGTGTCGCCTGAGGAAGTCCACCCTTGGCCCAGAGTCCTAGTTCACTTTATATTCTTATTTCCGTTTCCATCAATGCAGATGAGTAGCCAACTCTGGCTCGGGCCTTCCTCGAGCTGCCTCACTCGTGAGCTAAGTAAGCCATTCGTCACGATGGGAACGTACTGTGCAGTCTCATCCTGGCACTCAAATCTCCCACTCAAAGCAGAGGTTCTGCTAGCATTCTAGTGTTTCTTTTTACTCTGACATTCCACCACCCCCAGAAGAACCTTCTAAATCAAATAAACTAACATGGACATGGTGGCACGTGCCCTCAGCCTCCTGCTTCGGCCTCCTCACTGCTGCGATTGCAGGTGTGCACCACTGAGCCTGCTTCAGGATTTGAAATTGTACTCCTCCCGGAGGGATCAGGAGTTAGTCACAGAACTGGAGGAGATGGTTCGGCATTTCAGACGTCTCTCGTGGTACAATGGATGCCAAATGTTCCCCCACATCATCATGAATTATGGACTTTATACCTGCCAGCCACTCTAAAGGGATGCAACAGGGTCCCCCTAAGCCTGGGAAGGGAACTCCAATAGCCCAGCCTGGGCAGAGACTTCTCAATAAGACCGGCCAGTGCAGATCAGAAAAATGGTCACTTCCAGTCATTCCCCAAAACTTCTCAAATATTTCTACCCATAAATGTAAGTTTTTGATCAGAAGAAGGGATCGACATTAGCAATAACTTTTGACCTAGATGTTAACTAAGGAAAATTAATAATGCATGGACCCTGCATTTACTTTTCAATCAAAAAAATTCAATTATTGAGTCCCGTGAAAGAATACAATGTACTCGTAAAATACAAATTATATATTTTATTGATTATGAGACCACCAATGAGGAATTAGCATTGCTCTTCAGCTATTGGCATTCTGTGGACATATTTGAGAAGTAATAACAAAAACTATCTTTCTAAACTTTCTTCTTAAAATTAAGCCAAGGTGGACATATATAGCCTATAGCTAGGTCATTGATCTAAAGAGAAAGGAGAAAAACTTTATCCTTTCTTGAAGTGGTTTAGGTTTATATTGCTCAGGAATTGAGAGACAACTTAAAAATTCTGGTTTTTGTTCTTCTAGTTTGTAGCTTTTTTCAGTGTAATCAAACCTCTGGTTTCAAATTACTTATCTAGTTTATGGTTTGTATTTACTTATTTATTTGTACTATACCATTTGGATTCTATATTCTGGATTCTAAGACAATTTTTTCAAGTTTTTTTTTTTCTTGATTTATCTACCTAAATCAGTGTTTCTCCAAAACAATCCATGGGATACTAGATTTTCAAGGTGTTTTGAGAGGGGCCGGGGAGATGGTTGAGGAGCCAGGGAGATGGTTCAGTAGAATAAGTGCTTCCCTGGCAAGGGCAGGGGTCTGAGTTCAATCCCAGTTCCATCAAAAAAAGAAATAATAATCATAATAAATAAAATAAAAAGATGTTTTGAGAAAAAAATTTCCAAAGTCAGCTATGTTTTGGAAATACATTATGCACATATTTGAAAGTCACATTAACATTTTAGTTAAATTTTCTGAGAAATCTCACACTAATGGGACCTGCTTAGCCTGGTTTAATTCATTAATCTTTTTTTTGCGGAACCAGGGATTGAACTCAGGCCTTTTCGCTTGCCAGGCAAGCACGTATTCTACTGAGCCATCACCCCAGTACTCCTAGCCTTGTTTAATTCAGTATTTCTCAGCCCTATTTGATCAGGAAAGAAAACTTCAGTTTTAGAAATAGCCTTTAACTCCCTGTAACCAGTTATTACCTCTGCCACCTTTCCTCTGCCCCCTTAATCATTCCCTTGATTCAGTAGACTTGGGCTTAAATAGCTTCTGACACTAGAACTATCAAAAGCTCAGATTATCAGTACTAAGGTCATGTTTAAAACCTCAGAATCAGAGGTAGATTATACAGAGAATAACATGCACACACACACACACATACACACATATGTGTATGTGTGTGTGCGTGTGTGTGCGTGCATATGTGTGTGTGTGTGTGTGTGTGTGTGTGTGCTTTGTTTTTAATGGCAGCAGGGTTAATAAGTACCTGTGCCCTTGGAAGCCGCGTAGCCAGTGCGTGCCTTCTCAACCATGCATTACACACCAGGATGGCTGGAAAGTACGGGAGGTCCATTAGCACTGCTGTGGTGACCGACCACACATTTCTGTCTCCTCTCCAAACTGATTTGCTAGTTACTTTTGGAAACTATATTCAGACTGTTACAGTTGAGTGGGCCAAAAATAGTTTAGATCCTTGTGTAGAGAAAGAGACAAGGAAAGAATTGGCAAGCGTACACCGCGTAGTAGTACGTAGGAAATATATTACGCATATATTTGAAAGTCACATTAACATTTTAGCTAAATTTTCTGAGAACTCTCACAATAATGAGAACTGCTTAGCCTTGTTTAATTCAGTAGTAAGTAGCTACATTTATTGAAGATCAGAGGATCATGGGACAGCAGCAGGAGCAGGGGCATCAAGTATGAAGGAGAAAGAAAAAGGGGTCTCCATAACTCAGGTCTCTTGTACTTGTAGAGTCAGACACCACTAAAACAAGATGTCTCCCATTGTCTCTCTCACTGATGTCAGCAATCTTCAAAAGCTCCTGAGCTTCAACCTGGATAATCATTGGGGTGGGGTGGTGTTTACAGTTGAACAAAAGGAAGGGAGTGACTCAGCTCCTTTGTTTTTAACTGTACTATTGCCCCCTGAGAGCACTAGTCCCCAAAAACCTTTGAGGTTGAGCTGAGGCAGGAAGTTCCACCTTTTGTAGCTACTTCCAGCTACATGAGCCTGTTGGCCCTACCTACTTAGAGACCAAGGAACCTTCACCCTGACTGTTCTGGGAGTTCAAGGGAGCTGGACCCATCCTCTAAAGGCTTCTTGATGAGCTGTGGATGTGGAAGCAGATTTTAATCTTAAATTATGGTCTCTATCAGTAGTTTGATGGTATTTTAGACCTATTGGCAAGAAAATATATTCTTCTTTTAGGGACTAACACAGTCCTTTCTTTTTTTTTTTTAGCTATTAAGAGATCTAGTCCCCACCAATGTAGTATGGCCTCTGCTGCCCACGAGTCTATCTGGTCTTGAAGGAAGACAATGTCCTGGTCAAGTTCATTTGGCTATCTGTCAGTACTTAAGTGATGCGGATTTCATTTACATGATCACTTGGGTTCTGGTAATCTCTAGGTGAGAATGCACAAATTTTACCAGGAGAGTAAGGCGTGCATGAACAAAGCATGAGGGTGCTTAGGAGCTGAGTGTGAGTGAGGCGTACCTGCTGAGGTTCCTGAGATCCTGAGACGTGAATATTTTAAAAATGACCACGCCAGATAAGACACCTCCTGGTGCTGACCCTAAGCAGTTGGAAAGAACTGGAACAGTAAGGGAAATTGGGTCACAAGCTGTTTGGTCACTCTCATCTTGCAAACCAGGATTTGGAGTGGATCAGTTACGAGATGACAATCTAGAAACTTACTGGCAATCAGATGGCTCCCAGCCTCATTTAGTGAATATTCAGTTCAGAAGAAAAACAACAGTGAAGACATTATGTATTTATGCCAACTACAAGTCTGATGAAAGCTACACACCAAGCAAGATCTCAGTCAGAGTAGGAAATAATTTTCATAATCTTCAAGAAATTCGGGTCTTGGCTTAGCTTTTTAAGTCTTTTTGAAGACAGCTTGATAACAAAGTGACCTTTTAAAGGCTTCATTGCTATTCAGAACATATTTGAAAAGCAACTTGAATTGGTGGAACCAAGTGGCTGGATTCATGTTCCCTTAACTGATAATCATAAGAAGCCAACTCGCACATTCATGATACAGATTGCTGTTCTAGCCAATCACCAAAATGGAAGAGACACCCACATGAGGCAGATTAAAATATATACACCAGTGGAAGAGAGCTCTATTGGTAAATTTCCTAGGTGTACAACTATTGATTTTATGATGTATCGTTCAATAAGGTGATTTAAGATGGAGTAAAAATGATTAAGCATGTTGTTTTGACATATTGATATAACCCCGTGTATATCTACTGAAAAAATTAGTTATTTTGCATTTTTATATATGTTTAAAAGTATTTTACTTGGATAAATAAATCAGTTTTGGTTCATATTGTCTCTGCTTTCTTTAATATATGATAAAGCTCACATTTTGTATTAATAAAAATTTAAAGCCAATCATATTTTCTTATATTAAAACTAGTTGAACTGAAAATTTCAAGATGTACACAAATAGGTTTTTTTTCAATTTTTATTTTTTAAAGGTCCATGTTTGCAGCACGTAATTATTGACATGTGGATAA
>NW_004524702.1:6824126-6831214 GCF_000260255.1 Octodon degus
ACCCCGTGTATATCTATTGAAAAAATTAGTTATTTTGCATTTTTATATATGTTTAAAAGTATTTTACTTGGATAAATAAATCAGTTTTGGTTCAAAAAAAAAAAAAGCATGAACACTAGAATGGAAAGACAGGCTGCGAAAGGATCCACAATAGACACTGTTCTTAAGGGATTAGAAGAGCACTTATGGCCAGCTTATGGCTCTGTCTACAAGTGTAGCTCAAAACTGTAAGCAGGAGTCAGCAATTGGAGCCCCCTTCTAGGTTTAGCCTATATTGCTGTGACTCTTATATGTCTTTGGTTATATTCCCCTGCTGGGTGTTCAAGACTAGGTTAAAGAGAGACCAGCAAGCAACCAAAATTTACCTCTTGTTGTACCTCAAAGTAAGTTTAGTCTCTTCAGGCATTACTTTTTGGACCATGTGTAGAGCCTCTCAACTCTTCCCTCCGTGTCAGTCACTAGGATGGGTCACAAGTTTGCTTGACCATTTGGCTTCCTGTGACAGCATGGAAGACTTTCCCCCTGGGTGATCCATCTTTTTGGCACATTGTGTTAGTTGGCTTCAGTTCTCTAGGGTCCAAAAATCCCCTTGCTGGAGGGAGAGGGTCTTGGGTGGCTCACCAAAGTTGTAGGATCATGTAGAGGTTCCCTCATGTTCTAGGTCCTTGTTGACCTTGGGGGGCCAGGGCAAAAATAGTGGCTACCTTTTAAGCCTAGTTACCTTAACTTTGGTCTCCAAGCTTTAGTTGTTGAACACATAAATGTTAATTGCAGTACTGAAGTAGGAGCAGGGAGTTTACATTATATAGTAAATATTATATCTGGATATGAAACACTTTGAAAGATAAAGTATAGGCAGGGAAGTATTAATTCTTATCAATCATGACTGTTATAGAAGTTAAATCCCTACAGGATGTTAACAGATAATAATTAGAAAGTCTTACAGAAAAAACTTGAGCTCAAGAGGCACACATGGCATTGCCCCATGACAATCATGATGATGTTATCTTTGAAACACACTTACATGCCCATCTTAGTATCAAATAGCCTTTTTAGTCAAACATCTCTATCTGATCACAAGATATTAAATGACACAAAGAAACACTCACCTAATTTGTTATACTTCAATAGGATGCTACCCAGGAAGAATGCACCTATCTATAAAGGTACCTTACAAGTTTATAATTTCTAGCCTCTAATTTTTAGTGTGTGACATTTTCTGGACTACTTGGTACATCTCTAAGTGTAGTGACACATATATAAAACATAGATCACATAAATTTTTTTGTTTAAAAAAATTATTTGGTGGGTAGTTTCATGCTAGCTTAACACGTATCTTTTATCACAAGTAGCTAGAACACAAATAAGAGAAAGGCAAGCATCTAAGTCTAAAAGAAAAGTTTTCCACCATAAACAACCCTAGTTTTACAACTCTGAAGACCTATACACCCAGAAGCCATGAATGCATTCAGTATACCATTAAATTAGCAATAATGAGTGTCACAACTATAGAGAAACCTTTGCCTTTTACTTTTGTTTCATACCAAGAGCATAAAAAAACCTTGTTTACCCACATTAAACTTAACTTTCTGATGATAACCAATATTTTTAGCAATGTTTATTGGGGTCTATCTCCCTTAAGGTGATAGAAATTATTGGTGGATAAAGACTGGAGTAAATTGTCCCGACCAGCAGGTCAGTCAATGAAGGTCACCTGGGAGAGGAGCAGGGAATGGAGGAGGGGACAAAGGACAGAAGATGCAAGAAATGGAGACAAGACAGGATTCTGATCAAGTCTCGTTTATTCAAAGGAAACTCTGGGTATATATAGTGGAGGCATAGGGAAATGACGTCAGCAGGTAAAAGGCGCAAGTAACTAGGCAACCGGGCTATGACAGGAAGTCCCACCTCCGGGGCATAGCAGGAGACTTATGGGAAATAGGCGGGGTAAGAAGAATTAGGAGCTTAGCTCAGCAGAGGTAGGGGAAGAGGAACCCAGAAACCCACTTGCAATAGGATTGGAGGCCTGGAGTTATTCAGCCTCCCACAGTAAATGTTTCCAGGCAGCCGCTCCTTTGTTCACCAAGAAGAGTCTTATCAGCAGTTTTGCCAAGTCCAAAGGGTCTCCATTTAGTCACCTTCACAGAATACTTTTATTTTTAGATGACCTATGAGAACTAGATCATAACAACAGACACTTACTTTAGACCCATGAAAGACTCCCAAGTTATGGTATACAGACAACCACAGGCATTGCATTTGTAAAACCAGGTTTGACAGGCTGGCAACATGGGTGGAAGCATATTCCTTAACACTAGTGACACTTACTTTATCTATAAGCAAACTTAAATTGATAGATATAAATATTTTAACCTTTAGAAACTTTTCTATGGAAATCTCAAAAAAAAAAAAAAAGGCAAAAAGAAGAAAATAATTGTTGAGCTCAAACAAAACAGCTATCAATGTTACAATAAGTATTTGGCACAAATTAGACAGGCATATGGACAAGCACACATAAGACAACTGTTTATAAATGTGTCTATGCAGATGTATTTGGCCATGGCCCCTTTTATGAATCAGGTACCACTATTATTTTATTTCATTTTTTTGTTTTTGGTACTGGGAATCAAACTCAGCTTTGCTATTATTTTAGTAAGTATAATAAACATGATAGTAGTGTGACTCTTCACATAATCTATTTAGAATGGGCAAACCATTTTATCCCTCTGTTTCACTAGAGTAGATGGTGTATTCTCTTCAGAAAACAAATGGGGTTATCTATTGGTTCACAAGTATATGACATTTGTGGTCCTTCTTTGGCTTCTGATTTTTCAGTTTGAGTTTTGCCTTGGAGAGATGAAGCCAACTATATAGCTCCTGCATCATAATAATCAAAGAAGTGGTTAATAGGGTTGTGAAATTTTGTATTAGGTAGCTTTTTCCTGATGGCTCATCCATAAGTTGAGTCTGAGGGTCAACAAGGCTGAATTGAGGAATTTAACCAATCCCTTTAAAATAAATATGTAGGTTTGCTGATTCCTGTTATAGAAAAAAGAATTTTCAGACCCAGTCAGTAAAAGAGGCATGGGAAAGATTAATCAGAGGTAAATAGACACAGGATGCACACAAGAGTAGAGTATGGGTGCTCAAAAATGAGGCACAATACACCTGGGAACTGGGGGGTCTTTTACCTGCTTTGGAAGGTGGAAATCCACCATTAACAACCCTAGTTTGACAACTCTGAAGACCTATACAACCAGAAGCTAATTCTTCATTTAATTTTTTAAAAATGTGTTTAGTACAGGGTCTACAGGACCTCACTACACAGATAGGACTCATAGTGATCCTCCTGTTTTCAGCCTCCCAAGCCCTGGGATTACAGGTGTGCACCACCACGCCCAGTCTCATTCACTGTCTCAGTGCACCCCGGGGGCAGGGCCAGCAGGCACGCCAGGAATAGAACCCCATCCCTGCGCCTGCCTAAGCAGGCTCTTTAGTCTGCTGAGCTATCTGGCTGGCCCTCATTTAATAATTAATAATCTAGGACCAGGAAGATGGCTCACTAGAATAAACACTTCCCTGGCAAGCACAAGGGCCTGAGTTCAATCTCTGGTTCTGAAAAAAAAAATTAATAATCTATAGTCTTGGTTTTAGTCTTAGTCTTCATGGGTGGGAGAGAATGACTCACCCCTAATGAAATAATGATCTAATCCTAGGGGAAATGCCAAAAAGGAGGTCACTTCATGGGTGAAAGAGGACCAGTGACAAGAAAAAGGGAATGGGCAGGACCATTTTTAGCTGAATGGGAGCTGTCTAGGTTTGTTCTTTGGAGAGAAGAAAAAAGTAAGTAAACTAGACTTGTATTCCGAGGCTGCAGGTTTTCTTTAAAGCACAATTTTTAAGTTTTTTATTTCCCTCTCTCCTTTCCTTATCCAGTTCTCATTTGTCCTCTGCTTCTCGTGGCTGTTGAACACTGAATAAGCTTCATCAACCGATTGGCTCATTTTGGTTGGTTTGCCAGCCCAGTTGAAAGTTTTGGAGCTTTTGTCTAATATCTGGAGCTGACTGACAGAATACTGCCTTAGGATAATCGGACCCTTCTCTAGACTCAGAGTCTAAATTAGTGTATTTACAGAGGGTTTCTTCAGGCCAAAGCTGAAAAGTGACTGGCTTCTCATCGAGGCCCTGACTATAGAACTGAGCTTATCATAGTTTGCAGGTTAGGGCTTCCCTTGGCTCATACCAGCTAAAATGGCCTTGGTGTCTCTCTTTCACTTAGTGCCTCAACTTCCTATGCTGTAATTCCACTAATTCTCTTCCTGGGACTCAATCCTACAGTCAGTTGATTAACAGAGGGTGAAGCTACAGAGGTTTTGTCATTGGCCTGCTTCACATCCCACAGACTGTTCCATTGGTGCCTGCCGTTCCTCAAAGGGATAAAGCAGTGAGGAGCTCAGATGTAGAGTTCCCTGAGTCTAAGGCCCTATGCCAAATAGACCCAGGCCTAGTATGGGGAGGCCCAGGAGAGGGCCCTTATTCCCTGAGGTACTGACTGAAGTTGCCAAGGAAGTTGTCTGTGGGGAGGGGCAGCTGACAGGAGGGAGTTCTCAACAATATCAGCTCCTGAGAGACGATGACTTCTAGGGCACAGATCAGGCCCCTGGGAAAGGGTCATAAAGGTCTGAATATAAGGCACTTCTGACCATTTGTCTTGCTCCCTAGAGTAGAGATATAACAAATATGGCAATATATGTCAGGCTACCAGGGGAGGCCATATCTCATTTTCCCTACACGGATACTTAGGCCATTTGTGACTACACAGAGATATTAGACAAAAGTTGAAGGGTCTGAGTGTGGGACTCATCCCGGTAGTTATGAAGATATCTGAGCGGGGACTCAGAAGGCACAGATGAGGTTGTTCCCATCTGTAGAGAGGAGTAGCAAAGATTAGGATCTAGGTTTGTCCCCCCATAGGTTTAACCTGGTCAGGCTCCATATCCCTCCAGGAGTTTAACCTAACAGAGCATTTCCTTCCTGGGACTAAACTTGGTGAGGTTAAATTTCTTTTTAAGTACCCTCAGGGGTTTATTAGCTGGCTAGGCTGGATTCCATTAAAGTGATCAGGATTTTAATCTGATTAGGCTGCAGGACCCAGATTAGTTGAGTCAGCCAGGGCTGACTCTGGATCACTGGCTCATGTGGAAGCAGTGGCGGAAGGTTTAACCCAACAAGTTCCTCTGTTCCTGTCCCACGTCTCCGAAGGTCTCTGCGTTGCTGATGCCTCTGGAGTCCGGTGAGGTCTCCCAGGGTTTGCTGGAGTCCTCCCTGATGGCTTGCTAGAAGTTACAGTTGAATGGGCCCAAAAGAGCCCAGGTTCTTGTGTATGACAAGGAACAGGCGCCAAGTGTGCACCTCGTGGCATAGTCTGTAGAAAGTAACTGTACATTTATTGAAGATTGCAGGATGGCAGCAGCAACAGGGAAAAGGGCCGCAAGTGAAAGGGAAAGAAAAGGGGCCGCGTGTGAAAGAGACCAAAGCAGGCCTCTGGAACTCAGGCTCCTGGCACTTGTGGTCAGACCCTGCTGATCCGAATGCCTCCCACTGTCTCTCATTGAGGTCTTCAATCTGCTCCAGCTTCTAAGCTAAAACCCAGATAATCATTAGGGTGGTGTGGTGTTTACAGTTGAACAAGGGAAGGGAGTGACTCAGCGCTTTTGTTTCTAACTGTACTATAAGCAGTTAGGCCACACAATGGGTTACTCCTCTGGAACATTCCTTTGTCACCCATCATGCTTGTTAGAGGACGTGCTTGTTACAGACACTAGGCTGTAAAACGAGGGCTTAGGGTGTGGCCTGTGACCTTTCCATGTTGTGGAAGTCATCAAGTCCCCAGGGAAGAGCCTAAGGAAGGAAGGTACAAAGAGGCTGGCTGTGGGGAAAAGGAATCCCCTGCTTTCCCTCCAGCTGTGTGTAGCTCAGACTGGATCAGTGCAAGGGGAGCCGAGATGGCTCCCTCCTAAAGCAGGCCTTTTGTTACTCCTAGACTGTTATTTCGGTGACACTCACAGCCACATACCTCTTCTGAGGACCCTAATGGCCCAGTCGCTCCTTCACTTACGCTATCCAGCCCACTGCTTCTATCGCGTCTTCTCCTCCCCCACATCTCTTTCCAGGCATGGAAGGTAACCCTGCAGTTTCTGAGTAGCAAGGAAGAAAAAAAAGTAAGTTATCTCTTAACTCTTTCAAAGCCAAAAGAAATGGGCCAAAAAAGAAGGCAGGAAAAAAGGTGGATGAAAAGAATTGTCATGCAAGTGAGGCACTTTTATAATATAACTTTCCCAGTTAAGAGTATTATGTAATCTTGTACATGCTGGAAAATGAGCAACAAGGGATCAACGTCCAGAGATAGATAAAAAGAGACTAGCAGAAGAGCAGCGTGTGGTGGTGCATTTCTCTAATCCCAGCATTTAGGAGGCTGAAGCGAGAGGTTCTCTGTGAGTCTGAGGCCAACCTGGCTACATAGTGAGTTCAGGCTCCGCCTGAACTGCACAGTGAGACCTTGTCTTAACGCTCAACATACCCCTGCCCCTGTCTTAGTTTCTTTTCTCATTGCTGAGACAAAATACCTGACACACAAAATTAAAGGAGAAAAGGCTTATGTAGCTCACAGTTTGTAGAAGTTTTAGTCATAGTTAGCCGGCTCCAACAAGGGTGGTGTGGTAGAGGGGCAACAGTTCATGGGGGCAGGAGATGGCAAAGGCAACCAAGAGAGACAGCAGAACAAGCTTCTTTCTCACCCTTATATGGGATGCAGGCTACCCGCCCTAGGGCAGGTGTGGCGCTCACTCCCTTAATCCCAGCATTGAACCATGAGGCAGTCACAGTCTGTAGATACAACCATATCTGACAAGGCCCACCACCATGAATGAGGTTTTGGGGAGACATCAAGACACAAACCGGGCTGGAGAGATGGCTCAGTGGTCTAAAGCACCTACTTAGAACAAGCTTGGCAAAAGCATCAGGGACCGCGGTTCAATCCCCCAGCACCACATGCCAGCCAGCCCGCCCCCTGGTGGGCTGAGCTGGCC
>NW_004524702.1:6831314-6836669 GCF_000260255.1 Octodon degus
AAATAAATTTTAAAAAAAAAGACACAAACCATTACACTCCTCAAAAAAAAAAAAAAGAAAAAAAGAAAAAAGAAAAAAACTGGTGCCACATAATTACCTGTTTATGCACCACAAAGTACTAGGTTAAGGTAAGTATAAGGTGGCTATCCAGGAATATAACCTTTAAGATCATTTGAGTGGTAAAGCTGCTGAATGCTGGACGGCAGCTAGAATAGTACATAGCCATAAAGAAGGACACATTTGTGCCGTCTGAAGAAAAATGAATGCACCTTGAGACCATAGTGTTAAGTAATAAATCGGTCGCACAAGCCTAAGTAGCATATCACTTGTCTTCATGAGGAAGCCTGAAGTATAAATACTTAAAGGAAAGACAGCCAATAAGGAATAGAGACAGAGCTTTTCTGAATGGAAACGGGATTCTGTGATGGAGGGAGATCAGGGAAGGGGGACAGGAATGAAGATGTCCTATGTACATGTACCTACTCCCCACCTAGATGTAATTAATATGTACTACAAACATGTGCTGATAAAAAAAAAAAAAATTTAAGCCGAATCAGAGCACGTAGTAATCGACGCAGGAAATACTCAAACCAAAAAGGCTGAGCTGCTTCCCTAAGTTGCATATAATTCACACTACCTACCTGGTAAGTTATCATTAATTCATGACTATCCATGCTTTATTAATAAGGTGAAGAGGAGAGATGTGACTGCAGAATTTGTCTCCGGCATCCCAGGGTAAGTTAAGGACGGGTGTGAGGGATACAAGGACATTCAGTACAGGCAGAGAGGTTAATGGTAGTGGTAAGAAGATAACAGAACCCTGTAAAGTGGTGGGCAGGGCTGAGTTGGTGTGCATGAGCACATTGTTCATGGAGACAGAACCTAGAACTTTTGTTGGGGCAGACCGGGCCTCGCTCTGTAGCCCAGGCTGGCCTCAAGCTCACCGTGATGGTCCTGCCTCACTCGGCCTCCCCAGTGCCTCAGCACGCTTGGCCAGAAACTAGCACTGAGGCCAGGTGCCTGATTTGGTTCATGTCATCGAAGTTCCCATGTTCCACCTTTGCTGGCCCAGGAATGTGCAGCTCATGTGCACCCTCCTGTGCCCATGTTTCCTCTCTATTTCCCTAGCCCTGGCCTTTGCCTCACAGGGTCCCTGCACTGGGACAGGTGACACTTTCACCATCAATTGCTCAGGTCTTGGCTAGCATGGGTGTGTTCTGTTGCTCCTCAAATAGGCATTACTAGAAAGGCCTTTGGTCTGGCCACAAAGCACAGCATCCCATTTGTATCCTGGCAGCTGTCCCGGAAGTGGTATGTCCTGACCAGCATTTCTGTGGACCAGTGATGAGCATTGGGTCCTATCACTGGATTCTGCAAAAGAAGAGACAAATATTCAAGGAACTAGGATGGACATTTCTCCAAAGAAGATGTATGTACAGCCAATAAGCACGAGAAGAGATGCTCAGTATGTATCACTTATCATTAATGAAACACAGCTGAGCATGTAGCACATGTCCACAGGAGGCTGAAGCAGGAGATCACTGTGTTCAAGGCCAGCCTGAGCTACACAGCAAGTTCAAAGCCAGCCTAAACTACATAATGAGGTCCTGTCTCAAAAGACAAAAAAGAAAGAAAGAAGTGATAGGTTCCAGCCCGAGTACAAACTGCTACATTGTCCTGGCCCTGATTCACCGCAGCGGAATCCCAGAAGCAACAGCGCGCCTTCCCAATGCCCACTTTCTCCCCCTTCCCCACTCCAGCCCTGAATGCTGCTTCCTTTTACCTTTCCTCTGCGCACAAGGGAGCCCCCAGTTAGCTCCGAATGTGCCATGGGCCTGCCCCTCAAAATCTACCCTCAGCAAAAGGCCGTAAAGTCTCAGACTTCTCTGTCTTGGGTCAGTGAGACAGGAACTCCCACCTCCCTTGGATTCTCTCTGTATCCTCGGAGTCAAGATCTTCCACCTGTCTTTTACTTCTGCTTCTCTGCCGTGCCAAAAAACCTAATGGGGAGAGAGAGCGAGAACACAGACCAATACCACCTAATACCCTTTAAGATGGCTACCATTTAAAGAAAAAACATATTGTCAGCAGTTGTTGACATGAACCTTTTATAGCTTAACATATTAACATAGTTTTGCTTTTCATATCTCGTAGTTACACTTTTCTGCTGGATGGTTAAGACCAAGTTAAAACAAGACCTATATAACTAAAAACATAACTTTTGCCTTCTGACAAGGTCATTCAAATCCCCTTAGCTGAATTTAGGATTTACCCTGGAACCATGTACAGCACCTTGTAGATCTTGTCAGTGTCAGCCATGTGGATGAGTCACGGCCATTGCTTGACCGATTTGCTCTCTGTGAAAGCCTGAGAGTATTTTTTTTATTCTCTCTAGGTGGCTCTCCCCAGGCACACTCTCCATCGTTTAGCACTTTCCTCTGTGGCCCCATAATCTCCTTGATCAGAAATTTTGGGACACCACTTAGTTACAGGATGTCACAACAAAGGTTCTCTTATGTCCTGAGTCCTCACTGACAATTGCCAGTTGTGCTGCTAACTCACTACTATTATGAACTATTGGATTAGTTTGCTGAATTCAGACACCTACAATCTTTGGTCTGGCATCAGGTATGAAAAGGTCCTTTAAAGGCTTCTCCAGGGCCAGGGAGATGGCTCAGTAGAATCAGCACTTCCCTGGCAAGCACAAGGGTCTGAGTTCAACCCCCGGTTCCGCAAAATAAATAAATAATTTAAAAAATAAATAAAGCCTTCTCCAAATACAGCTTCTCTAACTGCAGTGGAACACACATTTCTGACATCACAAAACAAAAAAAGGGTTTTGTTATTAATATATATATATGTATGTATACACAAGTTAGGATAGATATACAGCTGTTTTCTCTTAGTTCATTCATTCAGAAGAAAGGTTTGTACTAATATTGTTTTAGACAAGATATCATGTCTGCATCTTGTCCTCTGAATAACTACTACAAAGACAACCATATGCAATGTATCAATTATTGTAACTGTCCTACTAACCTGTTTTGAAACTGTTTCATTGCTATTTTTTTTATTGAATAAAAAAAGGGTGGCCAAATAGCTCAGCGGATTAAAGTGTCTGTAAGCAGGCACAGGGGCTGGGTGCTCCATCCTCAATCCTGCCGCGCCAGCCCAGCCCCCGGGGCATGCTGAGCCGGCTATGGAGACTGGGCGTGGTGGCACGGGCCTGTAATCCCAGTACTTGGGAGGCTGGAAACAGGAGAGACCCTGAATACCCTGTAGATCCTTCCCTAAAATACAGAGAGAGAGAGAGAAAAAAAGAAAAAACAAAGTAAAATAACAAGTACCGGATGTAGGAATATGAGACAGGAGCCTACGAGGGAGCAAGAAACAGAGAACAGAACCTAAGGAAATGCGCTGCCCGTGCGGTTCCCGCAAGCTGGGATACAGGGAAGAACAGATTCCTGGAGGCGTCAGTCTGGTCTTTGTTCCTTTACCTGGGACAGCCAGTGATACGTAAACTCACGGCATGGTGAATGCCAGGAGGTGATGCAAATACCAGCTTGTTTACACCACACTAGTTACGCACATTCCTTAGTCTGCTTTTAGCCCTCAATAAATGTGAGAAGTTTCCGTGGCTCTGGAACAATCCAGTCCTTTCATAGTTTCTTCGGATCTGACTGATTTCACACACAGCTGGGAGAATGTGGATAACCTGGAACCCCTGTTCGCAGTGGCCAGGGATGTAAAATAATGCCAACTCTGTAAAAACAGCTTAGTGGATCTTTAAAGTTAAAAATAGAGTTACTGTATCAGTAATTCCTCTTCTGGACACACACTCAAAAGAATTGAAAGTAGGAGCTCAGAGAGGCATTTGTGCATATGTTCTCGTAGCAAAATTATTTGCAAGAGTTAAGATGTGGGGCAATGCAAGTATCCATTGACAAATGGACCACACATGTTAATGAAATATAACTCAGCCTTAAAGAAGAAAATTGTGATCCACACTGCAATGTGGACAGATGCTGGGTGAAATAAGGCAGTCACAAAAAGACACTAAAGGACTCCATTCCTAAGTGGTACTTACACTAGTCATAGCCACTGAAATACAAAATAAAAAAGTGGTTGAGGGTGTGTGGGGAGATGGCTCAGTAGAATAAGCGCTTCCCTGGCAAGTGCAAGGGCCTGGGTTCAATTCCTGGGTCCACCAAAAAATAAATAAATAAATCCAAGAGTAGTTGCCGGGTGCTAAAGGGGAAGTAGAATAGGGACTTATTGTTTAATATTTATTCATTTGCTATTTATTGTTTAAATAGAGAGTTTCAGTTTAGCAAGATGTTGTAGCTTGGGGTTTCATAAGGGGACCAATGCAATACAGGACACTTAATTATAAGGTTATTTTATAATGGTCACCCAAAGAATCATATAAGAAGAGGATAGGAAATGTGTCTATCCACACACTCGAGACCAAAGAATCCAGCTGAGGGCCTGGATTCCACAGCAATGTCCTGCATGAGGCCATCTGAAGAGCTAGAGCCCACAACAGTGCCTCCCAGGAGGCCAGCTGGAGGCCTAGAGCCCGCAACAATGTCTCATGCGGTTCTGTTTCATCAGTCTGTACTGGGAAGACCCAGAAGTCTGTGGTTGAAGCTAGGAAGTCAGTGCCAGCAAGATAAAGGATGAAGCTCCCCAAGAACGCCACAGCCATCCTCAGTGACTACAAAGTTCTGAGCTCCTCCGACAATGAGGAAAGCGGAGTTCCCGTC
The DNA here is from genome assembly GCF_000260255.1 of Octodon degus. Classification (NCBI taxonomy): domain Eukaryota; kingdom Metazoa; phylum Chordata; class Mammalia; order Rodentia; family Octodontidae; genus Octodon; species Octodon degus. The sequence goes on from NW_004524702.1 coordinate 6,836,081, forward strand.
AGCAAAGCCAATGTGACAAGCTTCTCCAGGAGGCTGAGCAGCGCCCCCATCTTCCCCTCTGGAGCCAGGAAGAGATGCTCAGGGTGAGGACCAGAGCTCCGACAATGGGAAGCGTAGTCATTCTCAGGGACAGCAAGGTCCCGAGCTCCTTCTGCAATGAGAACAGCCAAGTCCACTAGGAAAGCCCACAAGGCAAGGTCCCCCAGGAGAACTCCTGAACGGCTTCAAGCCTCCTCTCCAGTTCCGCCTCTAGGCTGCTGACAACAGCCCTCAGGTGGCCTCCCACACCCCGCACCACGCTGGTTCAGTTTAGCCGGCTGTAACAAGTGGGCCACCAGCTGCCATTCACCACGCAAGATGACGAGTTGTGGCACTGGACGGTGACCAAAGTTGCACAACAGTATGAATTTATTTCATGCTGCTGAACTATACACTTAAAATGGTGCATGCGGTAAATTCTGTTATATGTACTTTATCACAATAAAAACTGGGGGGGCTGGAGAGATGGCTCAGTGGTCTAAGGCACCTACTTAGAACAAGCTTGGCAAAGCATCAGGGACCGCGGTTCAATCCCCCAGCACCACATGCC
>NW_004524702.1:6837599-6842007 GCF_000260255.1 Octodon degus
AAAAAAAAAAAAAAAAAAAAAAACTGCAGAAAGTATTGGATCGTCCCTGAATTATATCACAGTCAAAAATCTTGGGGTGGAACCAAGCATGATGTTACACCACTGTAATCTCAGCATTTGGGGGACTGAGGCAGGAGGATCTCTGTGAGTTCAAGGCCAGCTCGAAATTACTCAAGAAGGATTTTGTGTGTGCATGGGTGTGTGTACGTGTGTTTGCTAATTATAGCAGACATGTAAAATGAGGGGAATGGAAAGAAGGAAGCAAATCTACTAGAAGAAATTACAGCCCAGGGAAGATTAACTGCCTAAATCCAGCTACCCTGGGTTTAAGTCTCAGGAATTAACAATGCCCCAGAACAAGGCCTCTCTTGCTTCAAGAGGGAAGCCATTGTCACCACCTGGCGAGTGACTCATTCAGTATTAAGCATGGTGAGTGTTAACCTAATCCTGCAGCACTGTTCAGGGTCTGTGTGGCCATGGGAGCCACTTCCTGTGTCCTACTCATGTGCAGAAAGGTGAATTAGGCTGAGGGCCAAGTTTGAAGATGGCATCTGCCTGCCTTGGGAGCCACAGTGCCCCCCAGCTCAGCAGGGACATGGTCCCCCACAGCCCTGACCTTCCTGTTTAGCAAATCCTTTCTCTTGACCTGTCCCTTCCACTGAAACTGTAAGGTCAGAATGGATCTTTATTTTTTTTTAATGAAAAAAGGATATTAATTTTAATCTCCATAGCAATCACTAAGAAAACCCCCTAAAATATGTAGTAGAATAAACAAAAGAATTGATACAGTATAATAGGAAACATCTATTTCCTCACATAGATGGTAGTTGTGGAAAAATACAGGAACTAAGAACACATGTAACGTATAAAAATGAACAGCAAAATTAGATGAGAATCCTGTTACCAGTAATTTTATTAAGCATAAATGTATTAAGCATGCCAACTCAATGGCAGAGATTTCAAAACAAATGGAAATAAATGGGCATCCATATATAAAAAATGGATTTGGACCCTTCCCTTGTAACCTAGGCAAAAATTAACTCAGAATGGATCACAGACCTAAATTTTTTTCCATAATTTTATTGAGAAACAAATAGCAATGAGACAGTTTCAAACCAAATTGGTAGGACAGTTTCAATAACTAACACATTGCGTACATCCTTCCTAGTGGTTAATTGCTGTACAAGATGCGAACATGATATACTATTTACAAACACTATTACAACAAATCCCTCTATTCATTAAGAGAATGTAACTATATATCTATCCTAACCACTTTGAATACACAGATACAAAATGGACATTCATCTGTATCCCTTTTTTTGTTAAGTTCCATTATTTGAATATTATAGGTGTGTAAACTCAGCAAAATATTCTAAAAGAGTCCAGTAGTCCATAATAGTATTGGGTCTTCCGCTTCACTGGCAATGTCACAAATTGTTGACCCGAGACCCCTACAGCTCAACATAACAGCATGGCTTTACTTCTTATACTTCGTTTTTATACTTTTCTGCTGGATGGTTAAGACCAAGGTAAAGCAGGACCTATGCAACAAGAGTTGTAGCTTTTGGGTCTGATAAGGTCAGTGAAATCCCCTCAGGATTTATCCTGAGATCCTGTACCTCAGATTGTAGAACCTTTGTCAGTGTCAGCCATGTGGATGAGTCACGGCCATTGCTTGGCCAATGTGCTCTCTGTGAAAGCCTGAGAGAATGTTTTCTCTCCATGTGACTCTCCTTAGGCACACTCTACATCATCGATCACTTTCCTCTTTGGCTCTATAATCTCCTTGATCAGAAAATTTGGGACACTACCTAGTTACATGACATTACAGGACAAGTTCTCATATGTCCTGAGTCTTAATTGACCTTGGAAGGCTAGGGCCAAAATGTGGCTTTCCTTGCATCCCTCCTTTTTCTCTAATTTTGGTCTGCAAACTTAGGTTGTTAACCATCCAGAAGACAAGCTTATGGTTATTACTGTACAACTCAGGCTGTTAAGCTTAACCTCACTATCTGTCTGAATATCAAACATCTTAGGCATAACATGGAACAGGTATTTTTGATCAAGTATTGATATGTTGAACTTTAAGTCCCTACAGAATATGATGAAAAACATTTAAAAATTAGAATACATTTTTAAAAATAAGCGTAAAGAATTATATACTTCTTATGTTTATACATAAGTCCAAAAATCTAACCATATACAACCTTGAAGCAGGACAGAATGGATCTTTAAAGATTAAGCCTTTTCCCCAGTATCGCCATGCTGAGCATGGAAACTTCCACCCCTAGTGTGGGCACCAAGGACATTCCAACAGAACCAGCTTTTCCACATTTCCTGGGCCCTCTGGTGGACCGAGGCCTGGCTAAGCTTTCCTGGCTGCTGTTCCCCTTTTTTATAAGCTGAACTGCTTCTGTGCACTCAAAGGGGGTGGAGCAGTTTAGCTGCCCTCTACCTTGGCCACACTGCGAATCCACTTTTTCAGTTTTATGGGCTTTTCTCCTACTTTGGTGGTGGGCACACAGATAAGGCCAGACAGTCAGGGCCCAGTTGGGGGCTCTGGCTGGACCCCAATAGTACTTCTGGCTGTCTGGGACAAGAAGAGGCTCTACTCCACCTCTCTCTGGGTGCAAGCAGAGAAATTCAAGTCTAGAATTTCAAAATTGAGTCTAGGTCTGTCCGTGTTACCCAGGCTGTTCTTCAATGCATGGACTCAAGCGAAACCCAGCTGCCCAGGCACCTAGGTGATGGAGCCCACCATGAGGCAGCTCTGAGCAGGATTTAATATTAACCAGTTGACTTTTCATGAGTACTTGTGAGTCTGTCCAAAGCTGAGGGCAACAAACTCATAGCACATGAACCTCTGGGAGTCACAGGTCCCATGAGGCCTGTACTGGCCTGTGAAGTTGGGACACCTCAAAGGACAAGATAAGGCCACAGCTGAGGACACTTGGCTCCAGCCCCAGTTTACTAAAAGGAGACTGTAGCTGTGTACCTCTCGCCTCTCGATCCTGCAATGACGGCCTTCCTGGAGGTAACACAGTTCTCCTAAGTTAGCATATGCGTTACCTGGAGAAGCCCTCAGAGGGACTTCCAAGCCTGTCTAGAATTCTGCATTTTTTTTTTCAATATCCCCCTCCTTTGTTTGAAAAGGTAATAAACACTGACCGCCCAAAGAAGTTCTTGGTCTTAAACCCCAGTAAATCTCTGTGAGAGGATTTGGATCCTCCTGGAGCCCTGAAGGTTTTTTTTTTTTTTTTTTGGTCTCATCTGACAACGCCACTGCCATCCACTCCTTTGGGACTTTGCAGGCCTAATGAGTCCACAATAACTAGAGGCTAAAAACAACATGACACCTGGGATCACAAGCAAGCTTCGCAACACCTGGCTTGTACTGTTTTCCTTTTGAAATCTATATTTTCCAGGTCATAATGGTCCAGGGGTAGAAAAGAGCTGCAGAATTATTCATTAGGCGATATTCTCTTCTTCTTCATGGCCGCTGCTCTCCCTTGAACAACTTCTTCTCTTCCTCTTTCTCCTCCTCCTCCTCCTCCTCCTTTTTTTCCCCCTTTATTTTGAGGAAGGGTCTCACTGTGCAGTCCAGGCTTATCTTGAACTCATTGTGTAGTCCACTTTAGCCTCAGACTCACAACAATCCTCCCGGCTCATCCTCTTGTCTCTTCCTGAGTGCTGGGATCGCAGGCGTTCGCCACCATGCCTGGCTTCTTCCTTGAACTTCTATAGCTCTTTCTGGCCACTGCAGATGTCTAAATGGGACAGCCAGGTGGCCAAGGCCCACCTGCAGGGTCACTACTGGCTCTGCCCAGCGAGCCTGCTGCAGGTGCCTGCACCCTCAGAGCAGCACTGCTGAAGGGCTGTGTCCTGCGCCTCCCCCAGCTGGCTGCCGAGTCGATAGGACCAGCTGTGACCTGTTCTTTCCTTGCAGTCTCTTCTGCTGGAGCTCAGAAGTCTGCAGGGCTCTCAGGTGTTGAGTCAGAGACACTCTGCCATATTCTGAATCACTCTTTCCCTGCAGCTCATTCTCTTTTGGGCCTGCCCCCATGGAAGTGTTGACACTCACTTCTCCCATAGCTAGTCCTGTAAGCAGGTTCAAAATGTGGCCAAGACCTGGTGGACACACAACCTATGCCAGAGGTGAGCTCTGGCACTCAGCTAAATCACAGCATTGGTTATTATTTTGGTACTTCCTCAAATCCCAGCTTTGTGTGGGCTGTCAGAAGGAACTCAATAATAGCAGTAATAACAACCAGCCTTCATGGAGTTACTGACAGGTAGCAAGCAGGTTTTCCACTAAGTGTGCTGTGCGAATCTTTACATAACCCTATGAAGTAGGAACTACATTGTGTTTTGAGATTTGGAAATTTTCAGAGATTTAACTCTGTCT
>NW_004524702.1:6843302-6863808 GCF_000260255.1 Octodon degus
ATGTGGCACGACTGATTTTATGTTCTCCGAGAGCAAAATCTGAACTTGTGATCCTAACACAAAGCCCATAATCACACACAACCTTTGAAATGGAAGCTCGCCCATAAAACTAACAGGTAGGGACCAGCGAGATAGCTCAGTGGACTAACCGCCTGCTTAAACAAGCACAGGGACCAGGGTTTGATCCCAGGCACCATACGCCATGCCCAAAGAAGTTCTGGGTCTTAAACTCCAGCAAATCTCTGTGAGAGGGTTTGGATCTTCCTGGAGCCCTGAAATTTTTTTCTTTTTCTTTTCTTTTTTTTTTTTTTTGAGGGGGTCAAAGAAGACGAGATTTTTTTTTTTTCTTTTCAGAACCAGGGATTGAACTCAGGCCCTTGCGCTTCCCAGGGAAGCGCTTATTCCACTGAGCCATCTCCCCGGCCCTTCTGTCTTCCTGAGTGCCAGGATCACAGGCATTCACCACCATGCCTGGCTTCTTCCTTAAACTTCTGTAGCTCAACCATAGAAGCACTGAGCCGGCCACTGAGACCAGGCGTGGTGGTGCAGGCCAGTAATCCCAGTGCTGGGGAGGCTGAGACAGGAGAACCGCCATGAGTCTGAGCTGCACAGTGAGACCCTGTACCAATACATTAAAAAACAAAACAAAAACCAGGCAGACTCACTGTTTTCGGTCACGCCCATCACAATCATAAGAGGACACTTTGTCCTAGACTTTCCTTTTGTTACCTGGCAAAACTTAGAAAGGCTTTGCAAGGAAATTTATGGCCTGTTTAGCAAAAGCTGCTGCCAGACAGCTGCCTGCCTACGCCCTCTTGCCCTCTGCTCACCTCCTGGTCCCACAGTGCTATCCTGTGGGGTTCTCACATGTTTCATTGGCTTTCTTGGTTCCCCAAACCGGCAGAAGTGTATTTTTTCCTGTCTCCTGCATCTCCTTATGGCTTCCCACGAGCTTGCCGTGAGGACATTTTACCTTAACCAGCTTCCCCTGCCTAACCCTTCCTCCAGTTCCACTCTAGGATCTGAAGTCACGGACCTTATTTCAAACAGGAACTGTTTCTTCTCCAATTCTCTCCTTAACGACCATTTAAAATTTCATCACTGAGGTGCACTTGCTCTTCCATACAGTAGGGGAAATGGCGCCATACAAAGACTTTAGAATCTGGCAGCTCTGGCCTGTTGTGGTACTAAGGATTGGATCTAGGGCCTTCACACGGAGCTACATCCGTGAGCCTTCTGTGATTTTTGTTCCAAGACAGGGTCTCGCTATGTCAGCAAGTCATGCAGATTTGGCTGTCACTTGCCGTCCTTCTGCCCCAGCCTCCCACGGTGCTGAGATTACAGGCGTGGGCCGCCACACCCATCTAGCCCTGGGTTAAGTTTAATCTGACTCCCTCACTTGTGAGCTGGGGAAACTTGGACAAGAGGCTTAACCTTCCAAGTTGAAATTTCTTCATTTGTAAAGTGGAACTAATAACACAGAGTAGTTATGTTTAAAATATTGCTTTTAAAAAATCATATGTAAGTTGATAGCAATGAAACAGCTCAAGACGAAGCACTAGACAGCATCCATTTTTCATGCAGGCTGAGAGCTAAAGTGCAAAATAGACCTCCAAGTGGGAGGCAACAGACATAAAAAATTACAGACTTTCAGGCGCAACCCCCTCGTTTTTTAGAAGAGAAAAATGAAATTGAAGCGAAGTGACAAGCGCAGGGTTGTCACAATTCAAGAAAGACTGGGGCCTGTGGAAGCAGCCACCACACACAGGAGCTCGTGCCTGCGGCTTGTTTCTCGGGTGCTCTTGGCAGCCGCACGCGTGTCCTGCTCTCTGGCCCTGAGCTGCGCCCTCGCTGCAGTGGGGGTGCCCACCTGCCGCCAGGCCAAGGGCTCTGTGGATGACTGAGCACTACCTCCTGCTGCCACCAAATTCTGCCCCTGCCAGGTTCCAGTTCTCTCGCAAATCTGACCTGCCAAGTCCCAGATGATCCAGGCCACAAGGCAGCCAGTCGAGGAGATCCAGGAATAAACTGAGGAGACAGGTGTTGGCAGCTATGACTTGCAAAGTTACAGCTGCTGGCTCCACTGTTTGCCTTTGTAGCTGAGCCCTGTCTGAGCCCAGAGGTCTCTCTAGAGCCCTAAAGCTCCATGTGCAAGACTCTAGCTATGGGTTGATGAAAAGAGCAAGGGAAGAATAATAGAATTGCATTTATCTGGCTTTGAATCTGGGTTCTGCCAGTTTCTATCTTGATGGACACTAAGCAAGATTTCATTTTTATCTCTCTTCATCTTGGTTTTCTTTCCTTCCTTTTTCTCTTTTTAGGAGCGTTTTGGGTTTTTTGGTTTGTTTTTTTTGTTTGTTTGTTTTTTTGGTTTTTTTTTTTTTGGCGGAACCGGGGATTGAACTCAGGCTCTTGCGCTTGCCAGGCAAGCATTTATTCTACTGAGCCATCTCCCTGGTCCTCTTAGGAGAGTTTTATTAAAAATAAAAATATATATGTTAGGTGTGGTGGCACACACTTGTGATCCTAGTACTCTGGAGGCTGAAGCAGGAGGATCACCGTGAGTTTGAGTCCAGCCTGGGCTACATAGTGTGAATAAGGCCAGCCTGAATCACATACTGAGACATGGCCTCAAAAAACAAAGCAAAACAAAAAAAGGAAGGAAGGATGGAAAGAAAGAATAAGAATAGCTCCTGAGTTTCCAGGACAGTGTCTGCTTAGTTCCTCTATCCAGCGCTAATTATAAACAGCACAGGAATTGCTCAGTTGTTTAGGGCCCGCTGTCATGAGTGCTTCTGTGCATTTGGGGAAGAGGGGTGGAAACAGGATTTCACTCTGCAGTGCAGGCCAGCTTTGAACTTATCGTGTAGCCCAGGTTGGCCTCAAACTCTCAGTGATCCTCCTGCCTCAGCTTCTCGAGTGCTGGCTTGCAGGTGTGCACCACCACATCCAGCTTGCTCTATGGATTTAAAATGATCAACTGTAATTCGAGCTGTCTAACCCAGTTTCTTGGGATGTAGGGTTTCAAGGAAATAGATTTTAAGGAAAAACTAGTTATTTTGCATTGCTGTTCCTCAGAACTCAGGAGTTGCTTGGGCAGTGGCTACACCTCCCTTGATGAGAAAGAGGGCTGCGTCCGTGTTGGATGAGGAAGCTCTTCTTTGGACCTTGGTTTTCTTATCTGTAGAGTGAGGAAAAAAAAAAAAACAAACAAACAAACCAGTGACCTCTCAAAGCAATCGTGAGGATAGAAATACTTTAGGAAAAGTGCCTAAGGAGGACAGTGCCCAGGACAACCACTCACCAGAAGTCACCAGAAGTCATGATGTGGGAACAGCAGTTAAACTTTCTGAGGGGCCCCACCACCCCCACAAGATCCCCAGCACCTAGTTCGTGTTGGCCTAAGGCGCCTGTATCCCATCTCTCCGCCCATGCTGAACTGATGGGCCAGGAAATTAACGAACATTCACGTTTCTAAGCTTTATTTTTGCTAGTATATGTTTGTGGTACATAAGGGATCCTTTTATTGTGGGGAGTTAGATTATGCACAAAGCACATCTAATTCTCTTAAGAGCCACTTTGTCTTCCCCTCCCTGCCTCCAACTCTTGGTTGCCTTCCCTTTTGTGAAAGATCTGTCTTCTTGTTCCTTATCATACTTTATTCTGTACTTCGACTTATTACTATTTTGGTTTTCTCATATAAGACAAGCCATGTGATATTAAAGCCTACATGTCTGGTTTGTTTCACTTAACATTATCATCTCACGGTGTATCCATCTTCCTACAAACAGCTCAAATTTACTCTTCTTTATAGAAGAGTAATACTCCATCATCATCATCATCATCATCATCATCATCATCATCATCATTATTTACTGAGGATCAAACTTAGGACCTTGTGCTTGCCAAGCAGGCGTTAATGACACTAAGCTATCTCCCCAGCCCATTATGTGTAATTGCCACATTTTCTTCATCCATTTTTCAGTGGATGGGCTCATACAATATGCTGCTTTCAAGACTAGCTATTATGAGTTGTGCTACTATAAACATAGTATTGTGGTTTGTGTCTAGGTGTCCCCCCAAAGTCTCATACCGTCATGGGGTGGCTTTTTTTTTTTTTTTGCAAAACTGGGGATTGAACTGAGACCCTTATACTTGCCAGGCAAGCACTTATTCTATTACGCCATCTCCCAGGCCCCTGGGGTGGCTTCTGGAGTTTGTGATTGAGTCATGATCCAGTGCTGGGATTATGGGTGAGTACCCTGGGGCACATACATCTGGATTACAGTGTAAAGAAGACAGATGTGTTCTCTGTGGCCATACTGTTGCCGCTACTTCTCCCTTTTGCTCTTGATGTTTTGCTGTTTTGCTGTTTTCTACCGCAATGAACAGCTGCCCTCTGCCCTGTGCCAGTCTACCTTGGAGCCAGCTGAGTATAGACTGAAACTGCCACAAACTGTGAGCTATATCAGCCTCTCCTTCCCTCATTTTATGTGTCAGTATTTTGTCCCAGCAACAAGAGAAAAGTAACTGAAACACATCAGTATGTGTGTATGACTGTTGAAGTCGTTCAGGAAGATACCTAGAAGGAGAATAGCTTGGCCAAACGAAGTTGCTAATTTCAGGGTCTTTTTTTATAAATCTCCATATTGATTTCCACAGCTAGTTTATATTCCTACACAATATAGAAAAGTTCCTTTTTCCCCACAGCCTCACCAGCATTTGTTATCTGACATCTTGATGATAGCCATTTTTTCTGGAGTGAGATGAATTCTTTTTTTCTTTTTTTTTTTTTGAGTGAGATGAATTCTGAGTGTTGTTTTAATATGGATTTTTTAATGGCCAGCAATACTGAACATGTCCTCATGTATTTATTGGTCATTTCAACAAACACTTATTTTGCTTATTTTTGTTTGTTTTAAGACAGAGCCTCTCAGTGCAGGTTAGACTGGCCTCGAGCTCGCAGCAGTCACCCTGGCTCAGATGCCTGAGTGGCTACAGGCCCGAGCCCATGCCTGGCAACTGAGGCAAGGAGATCAGGGTCTGGCTAGCTGACTGCTCTTCTCTTCTTGCTGAGACAAAACACCCTACACCCAAAATTAAGGAAGGAAAGGCTTATTTAGCTCACAGTTTGTAGAGGTTTCCGTCCACGATCTGCTGGCTCCAAGGCAGGGTGGCGTGGCACAGGGGCAGTGGCTCAAGGTGACAGAGGACAGCAAAAGCAGCAAGAGCAAATGGGGGCACGGCAAGCCTGTCTTCCTCCCTTATATTGTAAGCAGGCCATTTCCTGGCCGTGGGGGCTTGCGGGAGGTGGTAGCCCTCAAGGCTCCTCTTAGTTGAACTTTTAAATTTCTCAAGTTGACACAGTTAACAGCATACCAGAGCAGTATGGGCACATCCTTTTCTCAGCTGTAGAACTGCTGAGTTACGCAGCTCCACTCATTATATATATATTTTTTAATTCAAGGTCTCACTATGTAATACAGACTGGGCTTGAACTCACTACATAGCATGTAGCCTCAAAATCACATGGATCCTCCTGATTTAGCCTCCCAAGCACTGGGATTACAGGTGTGAACCACCACACCAACTAAGAAATGCTTTTCTGAGATGATTTGGGGATATCTATTTTTTTAAAATGTATTTCGTACAGGGTCTACAGGGTCTCACTACATAGATTGGACTCAGCGATTCTCCTGTTTTCAGCCTCCCAAGTGCTGGGATTATAGGCACGTGCCACCACACCCAGTCTCATTAGCCTCTCAGTGTGCCCCTGTGGTGGGGTTGGCAAGGATCGAATCTCAACCCCTGCATCTGCCTAAGCAGGTGCTTTAATCTGTTGAGCTATCTGGCCATCCCAGGGATATCTATTTTAGAAACCCAAGATTGGGAGATTGCTAAGGAAAAGCAAACATTTCTAGAAATCTCTACACTCGAAGGCATCTTCCAACAGACCCAAGGCTGTCCTTCAGACACCAAGGCCTCAGAAACTCAACCCAGCTCTGTCCTTAGCACAGTCACGAACAGCTCTGTGTGCTCTGTGTCCCGAGAGCTCCTGTGCCCAGACACTCCTGCTTCTGGAATGTCCTGGCTCTAACTCTTGTTCAGCCGCCCTTGGAAGCCTCATCGAGAACCAGGTATGTGGCCCAGGCCAAGCCAGGACTTGTGTGAGGCACCTCAGGGTTTATGGAACAATAAAAAGTGGCCTGGGTGTTGGACTTCCGCAGCTGAGTTGGATACTGTCGCCACTGGGGCTCCTCCACCCTGTGCTGTGCCCTTTGCCCTGCTAAAGATGATTCACTTCATTATCCTGAAGCCTGCGGTGTCCATTGCCAACCTGCCCCTTCCTGATCCACCAGACTCTAGCCCCTGGGCAGAACTGAGCAATCCCAAGAAGCCTGGGGAGTCTCAAGTGGCTGCTCACTGTAAATACTGGGTGTTCTGGGGATGGTTGTTTCTGGAAGAAATTGTCCTGCCAGTCAGAACAGGGAGTGAGAGAGGAAGATATGGCGGCCATTCTGTTATCATTCTATATTTTTAAAAGCATTAAATTCCTAGGGTCCAAATTGCCAGATCTTCTCAACTGCATTTTTTTTTTTTTTTTTTTGGTCCCCAGGGAATCTGTGCCAATGTCTAGAGACATTACTGACTTGGATGGGATATACCGCTGGTGTTTGGTGGGCCAGAGATAGTGCAAAGCATCTTGTAATGCATAAGACAGTCCTCTAAGGAATTATCTGCCAAAATGTCATCAGTGCATGGTTGAAAAGCCTTGACCTAGGTCATCTCAGACCCTCAGGTGTCCTAACTGGCTCCAGAATGGTCCAGGAAGGCAATTAAAGCCCAAATTCAGAGATGCTCTTTCTAGACATTTTCGCAGGCTAAGTACCAAGAATCCTAGAGATGAGAGAACCGGTGGTCCCAGCAGTACCCAGAGAAAGAAGAGAGGGGAGAAAGTTCCTGAGACCCTTCCAAGGACCTGATAAGTCAGTGGAGAGCTTCCGAACCACCAAGAAAGCCCACAGCTTAGCTTAGCTTAGCTAGACTTCTGCTTAGCTTAGCAGAAATGTGTGTCAAGAGTGAACATGGCAGCCGCAGAGATACCCTGAGAAAGCCCAGAGAATGCAGGGGACGAGTTTCCCACCGGAAACCTTAGCAAATGATTTCCTAGCTACTAAAGCTATGTCTAAATAGGACTGACCCTCCTAGTATCAGCCTGCCTGTTCTTGATGCCCTGAGGCCCTTCTGGAGAAGGGAAGGAGGAGCTAGCACACCCAGCAGGGCTCACCCAAGTCCGCTGCAGCAAGGAGCGGTCCTGGGGTGAGCTCCAGCGAGAGCGCGTGTGAGCAGGTGTGCCTCGAAGCACGCCTTCCAGGGCTTGTCGTTGTGCTTACTTAAGTCCTTTGCACTTTGTAATTAATTAATTTATTTACTTACTTTTTTTTTTTTTTTTTTTTGGTGGAACCAGGGATTGAACTCAGACCCTTGCGCTTGCCAGGCAAGCGCTTATTCTACTGAGCCATCCATCCCCCCAGCCCCAACTTACTTATTTTTGAGAAAGGGTCTCACTATGTAGTTGAAACTGGCCTTTCACTCATTATGCATCTCAGGCTGGCCTCAAACTCACAAGGAACCTCCTGCCTCAGTCTCCCGATGCTGGGATTACGGGTGTGCACTACCATGGACCTGGCGCTTTGCCCTTTATAAAAATTGGGGGGCTTTTAGAGGAGTGCTACTAAATTATAGGAATTTTTTTGTATTTGGAGGTATTGATCCCTTTTTAGATTTTTGGCTTGCAAATATTTTCTCCTAGAAGTTGCCTTTGTACTCTATGGATTATGTCTTCGAGAAACTACATGATTTTTATGGCTTGTTATAACATTGTAAGTTTTGCAACTGAGGTTATTTTAAGCACTATTATCTTTTATTACTTTATTTGAAAATAGTTTCTAATTTATAATTTTAGGTATTTCTGTTAAAATGATCAGTCAAATGAGGTCAAATTCTTTCAGTTAATAATAAAATTTCTATTTTCCTCAAATTTTCTATTTCCTAAAATGTAGTTGGAAAATCCAAGCCAGGTGGCCATGTCTCCATTTTGTCAGCCCTATTTCCTTTCTCTGTGTGCGCCTTGCAGTGTCTCTACTGCATGATATTCAGAGGACTGAATAACCCAAGGTAGGTAAGTTAATTTTCATAATGCCTGGCATACAAGAAGCACTCAACTTTGACAGCATCTGAGATTCTCGGATCCTAGGGTTGAAACCAGGTCAGGAGAGGGCCCTCCTGTGCCTTGCCACCTTCCTTCTGTTTCCATTGTCCCCATCTCCTGACAGCCGAATCTACTTCTGAGTTCCACCGTTAGACTTCAGTCTGCTCCAATTTTCAGCCAACCTCAGCAAAAGCAAGTCATCCATCAACGTCTTCAGGCACCTTGCAGCAGGGCTTGAAGTCAACACTCCATTCCTGTACCCCAGGTCTGGTAGCCCGGTCTGAGGAGAGAGACTGAGGCAGGGCAGGCTGGCTAGAAAATAGGGTGTAACCTGCCAGTCACAAAGATCCCAAAGGAAGCTGAGCAACAGGATGCAACCCGTCAGCCAGATGTGCCGGCAGGGCGACAGGATGTGAAAGAGCGTGAAAGATGGTGGTCGTTGACTCCACCTCCCCTGCCGTCCTCCTGTTCCGGGTCTTCCTTTCTCTGCAGTGGCCTGTCCTGCCTATGGACATATCTTCATATATCTTGTCTCCCTTGCTCTTCTCTTTTCTTCACTTTTTCCCTTTTCTTCCTTTACTTTATTTGGGGTTTTTTTGGTTTTTTTTTTCAGAACCAGGGTTTGAACTCAGGCCCTTGCGCTTGCCAGGGAAGCGCTTATTCCACTGAGCCATCTCCCTGGCCCCTCTTCCTTTACTTTAAATGAAAGTTACGTTTACCTATTAACCAGTTGCCCCGCCCAATGTTTACTGTGGGTGTAAGAGCCTGACACCACCAGCCACTGCGCCATCCAGCAGTAAGCCTGCCTGTGGAACCCCAGTAACTCTCTTGGCAGTCCTTCACTCTGCTGTCTCTCTCAGTCCTAGGTCTCACTTACTTCCACCTCTGTCCCCCAGCACACCTGTGCCTGACTCACTTCAGAGGCATGCACTCCGTACCCAGCTCCCTGGCTTCCAAGCTGGGGAAAGCACCTGTCACCCCGCCAGTTGTCCCAGCCTCCGTAAGAGCTTCCTCTTCCCACAAGCCAATCCTGTGCTGCAGGCTGCCGAATGCCGACTTGCCTCCCAGCCACACCCTTCCAAGTCACAAAAAAGAGCTCAAAACCTTGAGCAAGTCCCCCTTTTTCCTCCCCCTTCTGTTCTCCCCACTTCAGTACTTCTAGCTGTCTTTCTTTTCTTTTTCCTTCTTCCTCTCTATTCAGCCTCTGCCTCAGGCTTGCCAAGTTATCGAAAGAGGGGAAGAAATCACTTACAAATAAGGTCAGGTTAAGAGACTGCAGAAGGGCAAACCTCAAATAGAATTACTTCAGCCTTGCTCCTGTGCTTTCCTGCGTTAGTCCTCTCAGTCTTTCCTGCCTTGCTCAGCACTTGCTATTTAAGGCGGCCACGATCTTCCACTCTGAACAAAGTTTCCATTATAGTCTAGGTCTGACCCTTCCCCTGCTCTCCCAGGAAAACATTTCCAAGTCTTTCAGAAAGTATAACTAAGATATTTAATGTAACACTTCTCTAATTCACTCATTTGGTCTGTTTGTTTAATAGAGATGGGTCCTAAGACTTTATACTACTGTGGCATGCAATAGTATCAATATTAGTCACCTGAGATTACTAGTTTATCATAACACATACTATTCTTTTTATTTATTTATTTGGTACAGGGTCTCACTATGCAGCACGGACTTAAGAGTGATGCTCCTGTCTCAGCCTCCCCAGAGCTGGGATTACCGGTGTGTGCAGCCATTTCGGTGACCTGCACAGTGGCATGGCATATGGTACCAAGGATTGAACCTGACTCCTTGTGCTTGCCAGGCAGACACTTAGACCCCTGAGCTATCTTCCTGGCCCATGTAACATTCTTAACAACAGAAAAAAAGACGTTATGAACACCTTGGCTGGGGCTGGTGAGATGGCTCAGTGGTCTAAAGCACCTACTTAGAACAAGCTTAACAAAGCACAGGGACCGCGGTTCAATCCCCCAGCACCACATGCCAGCCAGCCCGCCCCCTGGTAGGCTGAGCTGGCCACACACACACACACACACACACATAAATAAAAAATTTAAAAAAAAAAAAAACACCTTGGCTGGCTTTTATTATCATGCCATCAACACCAGTATAGGGGCCAGGGAGACAGCTCAGTGGAATAAGTAGTTGCCTGGCAAGCACAAGGTCCTGAGTTTGATCCCTGGTACCACCAAAAAAAAAAAAAAAAAAAACAGTATAAAACAGCATGGAGAACATTGGAGAGAATGAATCAGAAAGTTTGGAAAGAAAAAATCTAGTTAGTATCAACAAATCTTTATAATTTGGTATTTGCAATAGTTCCCAATGGTTTTTTAAAAAGTCTTTAATATTCTTTAATATTCATAACCAAGTCATTGAATATTGCCACCTTTTCAAATCTATAGGTTTTCTGGCCTTGGAAAATGTAATTATTTTCCCTGCCCACAGTCTCTCCTTAAGACAAGTTATTTCGTTATTAATCTCAGCACAGAGCTGCCAAAGAGGCTGCTTCTTTCCATACTCTTGGTCCAACTATCTACCTGCCCACAGCTGGGAAGGGGCAAAGCGGGGCTACTCTAGTGTGGCCTAACCGCCACTCGGGAGGGAGTGGGCATCCGACAAGAGCAGTATCCAAAACCAGGAACCAAGGTGTGTTCAAGTGCCTTTAAGCTCCAGGGTTTGGGACTCCTGGTGAGTCTCTCACAAAAAGAGTCTGGAGCAAATGGAGGGGCGCAACCTGCTGGGAGGATTGCTCCTCCGCCTCTCTGAGCTTTCTGCTATAAGGTACAACAGAGCAAGGATAGACCCGAGCACAGTTCTGCAGTCTAACATGACCCTCTGAGCACGTGGAAGCACTCAGAGTTAGTACGTTAACTAGTCCTTTGGTGATGTCCATCACCTGATTACCTCTTAGTGATAGAAAGCCTCACTCGTGGGCCGGCCAAATAGCTCAGTGGATTAAAATGCCTGCAAGCAGGCACAGGGGCTGAGGGCTCAATTCCCAGGCGTGCTGTGCCAGCCCTGCCCTCAGGGTGTTTTGAGATGGCAATTGAGGCTGGGCGTGGTGACACACGCCTGTAATCCCAGCCCTTGGCAGGCTGTAAACAGATGAACCACTATGAGTCCAATCTAGTAGTGACACCTTGAATACCCTCTAGACCCTTCCCTAAAATGCAAAAAAAAAAAAAAGCCTCACTCAGAAGAACACATAGCACTTACCTATTCCCGCCCGCACAGGACTCTACCAAAGTCTTTCATCTCACCACCTCTCCAATTTCAACTTCTCATTGGCTTCCGATGCCCCACCCACAACTTTTTGTCTCTCTTCCCCTTGATATGGTGTCTACGAAAATAGCAACCTGATTTTAAGCAGGCCCTCGTGTACTAAAACACTGAGAGAAGGGGAGCGATCTATGCAAGGCAAAAGGAGTAGATGCTTTGCTCCCTTGAGGGAATCTCGTGCCTAATCAGGGTGCTTACCTTACATGTTATGTGAAGAGATGGTGACCTGAGAAAGGAGGTAGGAGAGAAGACTAGCTAAAGGCGGCGGTGGCACAAGGATGCCACTCGGGCCCTTCCCAGCTGGCTCCTGGCTGGGAATGAGAGCTGATGTCCTCACAGCCCTCCCTTTGTCACCGGACATAGGCTATATTCTCAGTGCTATTGCCTCCTGACCCTGACACTGGAAATAACCCACAAGATATCTGAGCCACTGAATCTGACAGGAGCAAAGTAAATGCACTGAACCAAGGCAAGCACCAAGGTAAGACAAGTACCCATTCAGAACACCCACGCTGTGTCCTGTGTTTGCCTGGGTAATGCGCCCTCCAAGGGCTCTACAGAGGCAAACCAAGGCTAAGTTTGCATACGCATTTGGGCAGATTTTACATGAGCTGGGAGCAGTGGAAATGAGCACAGCATCCTGCTGATCAGTGACCACGACTTCCACTCCTTGCCTACTAGCCCAGCCCGCCCTCCCCAAGTCTGGCGAGAAGGGGTTTAGACTTGCAGAGTGTTGGCTCAGGAAGGAGGGTTCGCCTGCTTTGCCCAGTGGGCCCCCTCTTTTCTTTCTCTGCAAAAAGGCGACAGTACTGGAAAGCAAGTCGGCCTATCCCCCGGGGTCACTGGCTGTAGATTGCTCAGGTTCTACCCTTTGGCTGTAGATTGCTCAGTCTTCGATCAGCATTGGCTGGGCCTGCTGCCTTCCAGGCCGTATCGAACCACAGGGCCTCTGCTCATGCCAACATCTTCACCTTCTCCCTCTCTGCCATTCTGGAAAGAGAGCTGGTGTCTCCATCTTTTCCAAAGTCACTAGGAGGAGGCAAACGTCCTTTATCCTGTGGTCCCAACACTGCACTGCTCTGCCCTGGATTGGAGACAGATTATAATTTCCCTGTGGGGAAGGGAGGCAGGGAGAGGAATGCTGCAGAGATCTTTCCTCAGGAAGCGTTTGTTCCGAATCCTGCCCTTTCTGTAATGCTCCAGGAAGAAGCATTCTGTGCAAAACTAAATTCTGGGGTTGGCCAAATAGCTCAGCGGATTAAAGCGCCTGCTTAGGCAGACGCAGGGGTCGGAGGTCTGCCATGCCAGCCCCATCTCTGGAGTGTGCTGAAATGGTGACTGAGACTGGGTGTGGTGGCCTGCGCCTGTAATCCCAGCACTTGGGAAGCTGAAAACAGGAGAATCACTACAAGTCCAATCTGTGTAGTGAGACCCTGTAGGCCCTGTTGACCCTGCACTAAATTTTAAAAAAGTAAATAAAATAAATTCTGAATTGTCCCTGGACCCCAGAGATAAGGAAAAGACATTCCAACATCTAAACAGTGCCTACTCTGTTAGGTACGAACTCACGCAATCAACCAGACCAGGCATTCTGGGGCGAGAAGATCTACTGGGGGCATCAAGCAGGCTGGCTGTCTAGCAAACCAAGACAGCAGTAAACAAAGGTGGGACAGGAGACTTTATAGGATCTTTTATGGAGGGTGATCGTGGGCCGGAACAGCTGAGGGAGAGCTAATCTTGGCAGGGCTGCCTGGTCTGTGGGGGACCTTTAATGTCAGCAAATGATAGTTTCGTGGTTGCTTGCCCAGGTCAACGTCAAGTGGACCTGTTCTGCAGTTTTGGGCTTGGCTCTGCATGGGGCCAAGGGGGAGAGAGTTTGGGAGAAGGGTGCCTGGGAGACCAAGGGGGACAGTGTTTAGGGCGAGGTGTGTGGGGAACTTTGAATCCTGACCTATCATCCCAGACTCTATTTGATAGAAAAAGGGTGACGAAATCATCTGGCTACTTCCTGCTGAACAGGGGTGTCATGGGACTGCAAGTCTGGAGATCAGGGCGAGGAGCTGTCTTCATTGAAGGCTCTCATTGGAGCAAGGCCTGGTAGAAATAATCTGAGAGAAGCATTTGGTTAAAATTTTGGGTTGCTAATCTGATGACAGTATTGTGGATAAGGGAAATGAAGCAGGGGGCTATCACAAACATAAAAGAGAGCCCTACAAGGGGCCCTGGAAAGGGAGTGAGCCAAGGGATGAGGGGGTTATGTATCAAGGTGTCACACAGAAACAGCTGTGTGTTCATTTTGTGTTGCTTGTCTGGAGGTGTGTTGAATGGAGTTTGATGTAAGGGAGGCCAGGGAAGTTTCCCAGGGAACATACGAGGTTGTGGGAAGAGGGGAGTTTTAAAAGGGAGATGTCTTTGGCTAAATGCCTTTGAGAAGAGGACAGGTGTGTGTGTTGTTGGATGGCCATGAGATCAGATCATGTAATGGACACGTACAGGTAATACTTGGTGAGGTCTGGGTAGAAGTATGAAGAGAGTCTGTGATCTCAATGTGTCATTTTATCATGACCATGTTGAAGGGGAAGAGTAAGGAGGCAGCGAATGACAGGCTTGAGTCCCCTCTGATGTTTGGGGGCTACTGGGTATTGGGGAATGTAAGGAAAGGCAGTGGGATCCCTGAGGCACACCAGTGTAGGAATAGCATGTGTGGTGCGAGTAGGACTGGAAGTGTCTCAGAGTATGTGGTCAACCAAGGAAGCGAGAGGGAGGAGGGAGTTGAAGTTAGATTTATAGGATGAGCACTGTGAGGATAAAGGTGTGAGAGACACGGAGATTTTGAATGAGATCTCGCCCCATGAGAGACGTGGAGCAGGTTGGGCTTACAAGGAAATTATGAGTGAAGAACAGTGTCTGGAGTCGACAAGGACTGGGCCTGTCTGAAGGCATCATGTAGGTCAGCCATCAACACCCACCATGGAGACTGTATCTCTAATATAGCACCTTTAGAACTCAGTAGGAACACTATGTGGTGTCTGTGTTAGCAAGAAGAGTTTCTTTCTTTCTTTCTTTCTTTTTTTTTTTTACCTGAATCCAGCAAGACTTGGGACTCTGCCAAAGATACCTCAATGTGGGCCATGGACCCCAAGCTCTGCTGTTGTTTTTCAGTGGCAAGACCAAGCAGGTCAAGTATTGATGGATCTGGCTGGGGTGAGTTTTCCTGTGAGGGCAGGGAATTGGAGGCCTTACCCGCTCTCTGGTGGACAGGGCAGTCACATTTCCCGTGACCCTCGAGCTTGTAGATGGAACCAAGTCTGCAAGTTGGAGCAGGCTCGTGCCCTGTGTCCTTCTTTGCCACACTTTCAGGAAGAGCTCAGGTGACAGTGTTGTTTAGGCTCAGCACTACCTTGTTAAGGTCCTACTTTGATGAAAGTCCCGAGTGTCACAGACAAAAGTTGGCACTTGTGTATGGTTAGTTTTGGTCTCTATTATTGAAGGCATGGAAAGGCAGGTTAAGTAAGTTTTCTTGCGAGGTTTAAGGGCTGAGATTTGTCTTTTTAGCTTGGGATAAATGTCAGGAACAGATTGGATATAAAATAGGAATTAATAACAGTTGCTTCTTCAGAAGAATCTGGGTCTATATTAGTGCACATAGTTTAGAGCAATATACATGATAATCAGAATTTTATCTGAGTATCAATCACCTTGAAATATAAAGTGTGACCACAGAACTGTTAATTCTTATCAACCATGGACATTGTAACGATTAAATTCTGTAGAATGTTAACAGATAGTAGTTAAACTTTTACAAAAAAACATTTGATATAAGCAGTCATACGTAGTAGTGTCACTTAACAGTCATAACAGATGATGAGAAAATTATTTAATTGACCTCATATTGGCTTGACATGAACCTCTTATAAATATCTAGAGCGTAAAAGAAAGGCATGAATATATTTAATGTAGTAACTTTTATGAGAAAACCTTATTTTAATTTTTTTGCTTTTAACTGATGACCAAATTATTGGGGGTGTCTTCTTTTTTTGTGTGGAACTGGGGATTGAACTCAGACCCTTGCACTTGCCAAGGAAGCGCTTATTCCACTGACCCAGCTCCCTGACCCCTTGGGGGTGTCTTCTAAGGAGATTTTTGGGGATCCCTACTGATGGACAAAGGTTGGCCACCCTCTACCAAGCAAGAGTCCTATCCATCAATCTCTTCCCACTTTAGTGATTTTTGTTGAATTGTAAATTAGTATTGATATTATTTAGACCAGCTGGTAACTCAGGAGAAAGTATGCGTTTAAGCCTATATTTTAAAGCTCAAGTAAAAAGAGGAACAGCTGTGGACAGAATGATACCATAAACACCTACACAACACACATGAACGTCTTCACAAAATCAGAGTGCACTCAAATGTATTCCTGGCCAGGTTAAATGATGATGACCTGTTTAAGTTTGTCTTTATGAGAGACTAATCAGAACTTTTATAGGTCAATTAGCAGAGATGTCGTATAAGAAGAATTTGAAAAACGGAAAAGCCTCTTATTTATAGTTACCAAGTTTGAGTAGGAGCAAGCGAACTGAGCAGAGTGTGAGGGCTAGGCACAGTGCAATGGAGGAGCCCTGACAACCTCCAAGTCCTGGACCTGCAGGCTGGCAAGAAGGCTGGAAAGGGAGGGGCGGGAAGCTGCGACTTGGGTCTCTTCGTTATGGCTGTAACTGGAGACTGTCTGTCAAGCTGGCTGAGGGTAGAGGGAGTGAGGGTATGCAGCAGGCCCAACTGGAAAGGGCAGGGTAGATGGGCTGTCATCCTGCTGTCAGCTGGATAGCAGAGGGAGGGGCACATGCTGTTGGGGGGAAACGTGTTACTAGTTGTTTTTGTAAC
The DNA here is from genome assembly GCF_000260255.1 of Octodon degus. Lineage (NCBI taxonomy): Eukaryota > Metazoa > Chordata > Mammalia > Rodentia > Octodontidae > Octodon > Octodon degus. The sequence goes on from NW_004524702.1 coordinate 6,859,679, forward strand.
TCCAAGGGGCAGTGAGCAAAGGTGGGGTGTGGGGAGAGGGAACAAAGAGAGAGTGAGCTATCACCTTAGCTCCTGAAAGTTGAGAGGTCAGAAGGTGAAGCAGCGGCTGCAGCTTTAGGCTCTGGTAGTGGCCAGCAGCGGCCAGTGGCAGAGGCACTGGGGGTGCGGGCCTGTAGTGACAGCAGTCAGCGGCGGCTGCAGCCTCCAGGCAGCAGGGTCAACAGCTCCAGTGCTGGCTCTGAGGGGTGGGGTGTAGGGGAATCTGATCTGACAGACAGAGAGAGAGAAGGCTGGGTGAGTTGTGTGTATGGGAGAGGGGTGTGTCTTAGAGCAAATGAAGGCTTTTACAGGCTTTTTAACCAATTGTTGATGTGATAGTAGGAGTTTTAAAGGGTTAAAAGTTTGTGGGGTGGGTTTGGGAATAAATATTTTTCATGGTGACTGAATTTGAGCTGAGTTGGGCTTCAAGACTTGGGGGGATCCTCAGGGACAGGTGTGGCTGTGTTGCCTCACAGCATTTGTGAGGGAATGTGAACACAGTCTATCCTGTCCCCTGGACAGAGAAAAATCTGGACACAGACCCACGGTTTTGGAACAGGGAGGGGCAGCTCCTCGGCCTTAGCAGGATGCAAGGGTAGTAACCCTCTGCCAAACACCGTGGAGACGGCTTCCCCTTAATCTAGAACTGGAAATCTCGGTGGGACTCAGCTCACCTGGACTGGTGTTGGATGCAGGATGGCAGCAGCAAATAGGCAGTTTTTTCCACAGGAGAGAAGCTCGATAGATAGGCAGGGGGCTCAGGACTGGGGGTCTTGGCCCCCAGGAGCCTCTTATGCTGCCTATCCAAGTCACAAGGTGGGTGGGCGCTTGGTAGGATCCTGGTAGGATCTGTTGGGGGCTGTACGATAGGCAGAGCTCCTGGTGATTGTGGAGGGAGAAGAAAGCAAGGTAGGGGACCTCGGACTATTTTCCGTTGCAGGGACAAAAGTTATTTAAATAAATGAAGGTGTCATAATCAAGAGTTCCTGAGAGGCCTGATAGTCTCATTGTGTGCTGTGGCCAGGCTGTTTTGCAGAGAAAAATGAGGCATTTGACTTTGGGATCAGAGAAGCCAAAGGGGCCTCTGAGGACAGAATTAAGACAGTCTAGGACTGAAGATTAGTTCTGAGAGGGAGTAGATAGAGTGGGAGAGGGAAAAAGAAAGGAGGCTGAAGGCAACGATCACCTTAAGTGAGTCCCAAAGGGGACGTGGGGCCAAAGCCCTCCGAGCAGGCGTCCCTGGTCGGAGAGAAGGCCAAGTGGCAGGAAGGAGTGGCTCAACGTGTCCACATGGTGAGCCCAGAGACAGAGCCGGAGATGAGCCATCCAAGGTAGAGATAGTCATCCACAGAGAGAAGTTAGGATGAAGTAAAACATTAAAGAGCAGAAAAGGACGTCAGTAGGAGAAATCCTGGAAGGAACCCTGAAGGAATTCAGAAGCTATCCACTCCAGGTACGAGTCAAGGAGTCACAGCGGACAAGGCTGGAGGCAGAGATGAGCGCCTCATCCAGGAGTGATGTTTATTTTCAAGAAGTATAGAGAAGGAAAGAGAAAATGAAAGTACAGAAAGTGATCTCATCTGGGCTAAAGATGGGAAGGGAGCCTTGGAGACACTCGTTGTCATTGATAAACTGAAAGAAGGAGTCAGTGGTAGGTAGCAAATCCCCAGGGAGAAATGGCCTTCTTTTTTTTTTTTCTTTCCCAACAAGTTGGACAATGGGAGAAGTTTGTATTTTAACACAGGCTGAAGAGTGACAAGGGAATATTCAGTTTTGGGTGTCATGGGTGGTTAGGTCCACGCCTCTTGGTCCACTCAGGAGGGCTGGCAGCAGACTGGGGCAAGGCCCAGGTTGGGAGGACCGGCAGAAGCCTTGGCATCCCTCCCAGCTTTTGACACCAAGTATTAGGTATGAACCCACACAATCAACCAGACCAGGCATTCTGATGCGAGTAGATTAATTGGGGGCACCAAGCAGGCTGGCTGTCTAGCAGACCAAGACAGCAGCTAACAACAGTGGGACAGGAGACTTTATAGGATCTTTTCTGGAGGGTGATCGTGGGCCGGAACAGCTGAGGGAGAGAGCTACTCTTGGAAGGGCTACCTGGTCTGTGGGGGACCTAGTTTCATAGTTGCTTGCCCAGGTCAGAGTCAGGTGGACCTGTTCTGTGGTTTTGGGTTTGGCTCTGTGTGGGGCTAAGGGAGAGAGAGTTTGGGGGCGGGATGCCTGGGAGGGCAAGAGGGAGAGTGGAGCAAGGTGCCTGGGAAACTTTAAATCCTGGCCTGCCATACCCCATACGTGAATGCGTATCTGTAATACTGTGACACAGGCATGTTCCAAGATTTTTGTAATACTAATCCCAGATGGCAATACCTTTTCTCAGAGGCACAGTTCTGGTTGCTGACATCATTCCAGGGGTGGATTTGGTGAGGTAGATTCAGCTATCACCTTTCATTTCCACTTATAATTTTAAATGAGATGAGAAGGGACATAAAGTATTCTAATCTAAATCTCTAAGTAACATAAACATTTCTGGGACAAAATAGGATAGAATTGAACTGGTCCTGGGAACACAACTGTCCCTGGGCAGCTTAGGAAGGTAGACTTGACAATCCCAAAAAATAGCCAAGTGGTTGCAGGCCAAATACTGGTGCTTTGCTGGCTCCAGATGGTTTTAGGCCATATTTAAAAGCTGTGTAGAGGGCTGGCGAGATGGCTCAGTGGTCTAAAGCACCTACTTAGAACAAGCTAAGTTAAGCAAAAGCACAGGGACCGTGGTTCAATCCCCAGCACCACATGCCAGCCAGCCCCACCCCCACCCCCTGGTGGGCTGACCTGGTCACACACAAAATAAATAAATTTAAAAAAGAAAGTAAAATCTGTCTAGAAAGAAAATACCACGAAGGGTTATTTTGCCGGTGACAAATAAAGAGGAAGAGATAGGATATAGGGACCGTAAAGGGGAGTGTGGGCTCAGGGTGTAAAAGAAAGGCAGGGTGTGAAAGGCTACCTGGGCGAGCTCACAGTCGTTCTCCTTTATCCCTCACTGCACTGGCTGCAGATTGAGATACTTCCCTCTTCAACCGGTACCCAGAGGAGTCTTTTGGCAACAAACTCACGGTTTCAGCTGGGGACGTGTGGCCTCCAGACATCTTCAGCATGAACCACGTGTATCTGGATGGGGAAAAGCCAGGCTAAAACCTCATCTACAGAGATCAACCCAGCAGCACAGGGCCGGGGGCCAGCCAAAGAGTCAGACAGAGGCCCTGTCTCCACACTGACTTCCCCAAAGCACTAGGAAAGTAGAAGAGGCAAGACAGAGAGAGGGAAGGGGCCAAGGGGGCAGCAGAGAAGGGAAAGACCTGGAAGTGGAGGGAGGCACAGCTGAGGGAGGCGCCCGCCGCCGCCTTTCCCTCTGCCTCCCAAACTGCCTCACTGTGGATCAGACGCCCTCACCACCCTCACCACCCTCTCAGGCCTCGCCACCTACTCCCCAGAGGAGTCAGACAATGTCCAGGAAGCCCATGTGGGCGACCAGCATCTGTAGTAAAGATAGCTGCAGTCTCCCTGGTGACCAGTAACTAAGGGAAGAGGGGTTGGAGTGAGGGGAGGGGAATGGGGGAAAAAAACAACCAAGGTGTATCATGTACAGGTACAAATTCCCTATGATGAACGTGGTCATTATGTATATCTAAATTATGCTGGTAAATACCATCCCCCCGAAAGATTCTAATTTCATTGTTGCAGGTGAAGTCCAGGCACATTAGCATTTATGTCTCCCCGTGATGCTAATCAGGGGCAGGATTAGGGACTACAACAAAGGTTTAGGTCTCCGATGGCCCCTGCGCCAAATGAGGGCCAGCTCATCTCGAGCTCCCGCATCTCTGTGATGTGCAGGTCAACTATTTTAACTTTAAACAGCTAGCACCCGGGATCAGCAGGTTAATGTAACTGAGAAAGTATGTATGTGTCATACGCAGATTTGGGTTGGCACCATCATAATGTGTGCACCATAATTACTATAGAAATGTTGACCTATGCTGGTGGATTCCCTTATACAAACTGAGGAATTGAGAAGGAAAATAGGAATG
>NW_004524702.1:6866333-6867533 GCF_000260255.1 Octodon degus
AAGTAGGTGCTTTAGACCACTGAGCCATCTCTCCAGCCCCAGTATATGCTTTTTTAAAGCATATACTAATAATCAAGATTTCAGCTTCGTACACTGTGATTTGCCTTTTCATTTATAATTGCAATGATTTGAGTCTTCTACTTTTTTTTGTAGAAGTGGATAGTTTTACCTATTTTTTTTTTCAAGGAACCAGCTCTTTCATTCAATTGTTTGTATTGTTGCTTTAATCTCAATTTCAGTAATTTCCATTCTGATCTTTACAATTTCCTTCTTTGTGCTACCTTTGAATTTGGATTATTCCTGTTTTGCTACCATCTTGAGGTGTATTACTAGGTTATTTATTTGGAATTGCCCTGTTTTTCTGACGTGGGCATCCACAGCTATAAATATTCCTCTCAGGACTGCTTTCATGGTGGCCCATAGATTCTGATGTGTTGTATTTGCACCGTTGTTTGGTTCTAAGAACTTTCTAATTTTTTCTTTGATTTTCCCTGTGATCCACTGACTATTCAAGAGAGTATTGTTTATTCCATGTGTTTGCACAATTTATTTTATTGAGAAATATGAATGAGACAGTTTTCTTTTTTTTTTTTTTTGGCAGAACTAGGGATTGAACTCAGACCCTTGCACTTGTCAGGCAAGCACTTATTCTACTGAGCCATCTCCCCGGCCCTGAATGAGACAGTTTCAAAGCTGATTAATAGGACAGTTTCGATAATCAATACATTGTACATTGTTATCTTCCTAGTGGTTATCCGTAGTACAAGAAGCAGACAGGATATTCTGTCCAAACACTATTGGTACACCTCTTTCTTCTCACTGAATTAAGTGAAAGTAGCTGTCTATCTATCCTAACTATTTTGTATATACAAATACAAAATGATATTTCCTTTGTATCACTTTTTTTGGTTTAGTCCTGTCAGAGGCGGGTATTCTATTGGCATCTAAATACTATAGGTGCTTGAATTCAGCAAAACAATCTGACACTGTCCAGCAGTCTATAATAGTGCACAATTTCTGTGGTTTCTCTTTCTATGGATTTCTGGTTTCATTGTATTATGACCTTTTAATATGCGTGGGATAATTTTGATTCTTCTGCAGTGACACAAGCCTGCTTTAGGGGCTAGCATTTGGTCTCTTCTGGAGAAAGTCCCATGTGCTGCCGAGAAGGATGTGTATTCTGCTGTCGGATGGAACACT
>NW_004524702.1:6868433-6869676 GCF_000260255.1 Octodon degus
CACACTGAGAGTTATTATTGAAATACATTGATTTATTCCAATCACTGAATTATTTTCCTGTTGCTGATCCCCTGCCCTTCTAAGTGGCTGCTCACCCCACCTCATGTCTTGGGGGTTTTTTTTGTACTTTAGGGAAGGGTCTACAGGGTGTTCAGGGTCTCACTACTAGATCAGACTCTTAGTGATCTGCCTGTTTACAGCCTCCCAAGAGCTGGGATTACAGGCATGCACCCCGGGGGTGGGGACCGCACGGCAGGCCTGGGGATTAAACCCCCAGCCCCTGCACCCCACCTCATGTCTTGATTCTGTTAGATTTTTGGCATTGTTGACTTCACTGTCTTTTTCTAGGATAGCCTTGAAAAATTGTGTCGTGCTGAGTTAGTGGTCCTAAATCTCTTATTCTCTTTGTCACAGAGACACCTTACTTCCCCATCAGTTTTGAAAGTTTCATAGATTCGTAAATCTGAGTTAGAAGTTATTTTCTTTTAGAGCTTGAAACATTTTGCTCCAGCTCTACTGTCCTTTATAATTTGTGTTTTTTAAAAAGCCTGGTACAATTCTAATGGATTTCCCTTTATAAGTGACTTGCCGCTTTTTGCTTACAGCTCTTAAGATTGTGTCTCTCTGTTGGACTTCCAGCATTCTGACTATTGTGTGATACGAAGAAGCTGCCTTTGATCCGGGCTATTTGGGGTTCTATATGCCTCACTTAGCCATATGTTTAATTCTTTCCCAATATTTGGAAAGTTTTCTGATATTATTTCTTTTTTTAAGGCACATTTAATTTGATATTAAAAGTGTTAACAGGTGCCAGCAAGATAGCTCAGTGAACTAAAGCACATGCTTGGGCCACAGTTTGATCCCCAGCGTCACACGCCACGCCAACCCCACCCCAGGGCAGGCTGAGCTGGCCACACAGTCTGGCATAGCGGCATACACCTGTAACCCCAGCACTCAGAGGTTGAGGAAGGAAGATCATTACAAATTCAAGACCAGCCTGAGCTACAAGGTGAGCTCGAGGCCAGTCTAACTGCATAATGAGACCCTGTCTCAAACATTCAAAAAAACAAACAAAAAAAAGTGCCTGTTGAATAGGATGCAGGTCTCATAAATTTTTATTTATTTATTTATTTATTTTTACATTTTCTTTAGAGTGTGTGTCTGTGTGTGGCCAGCTCAGCCCACCAGGGGGCGGGGCTGGCTGGCATGTGGTGCTGGGGGATTGAACCGCAGTCCCTGTGCT
>NW_004524702.1:6870951-6872975 GCF_000260255.1 Octodon degus
GGAGCTCTCTCATAATGGGATTAGCAAGAAGTCTTAACTGGGGAGTATGATTTGTTTTCCTATCAGGCATCAACTTCAAGTGCTCAGTTTATTTTGAGCTTGTTCCAGGTTGTCTTTTGTCTGTTCTAGTTCACTTTTAGGAAAAACAGTTTGATGGCTGGCTCTGTCATTGCTGGTCTCAGCCGGCAACGCTTGGCCGCTGGGCTGGCCTGCGTGTGGCACTGGATCTGAGCAGTGTGTGTCCGCGGCCCTTGTTCCTTGGCTGCTGTTGCAGGACGAGGATGTTTTCCCGGCACGCAGACTCTGTGTTGTTGCTTTAGCTTTTCCTCAGCCTTCTTTAAGCCACATCTGTCATTTGCTTAGATGTAGCTCACCTCCTGCCATAACTTTGAAGTCCGTTTCACTCAGCTGAAACCTTTGCGGAAGGGGTTCTCTTTCAATCATCTCGACTCCAACAAGCCACCTTCAGGATGCAGCCGCGGTCACTCTTCCCTGAACCGGACCCCAACGGGGACAGAAGTCGAGGTAGACTGCTGGCTGCACCAGCCGGATCAGGGCTGTGAGGTGGGAGAGCGGCTGCAGCCCTCTGGTATCCTCAGGCCTGTCCCAGAATCTGCTGCATACCCGATGGCCACCTGGGTCCAGCCTGCTATTATTTTTGTAAACAGGTATTTATGCCATTTGTGTTGTCTTCTGATTTTTCACCTATTCCAATGAAGCTTAGATTAAACTTCTTTGCATCTTCTAGCAGACGTTGGATCCATTTTTCATGGTCTCTTGTTTTCCTGGTATCTGTGAGTAATTGGTCATGAAAAGCATCCATTCTGAAACTCTGTCTTCACATCCATCATACTTTCCATTCGATTTTTGATCTCCTGGATTTCTGGGCGGAACCTTTCCACAGACCTAGCCTAGTTCTTGGCTAAACTCATTGTTCATGTTTTGTGTCACTTCATTAAATTCAGTTGGCTTTTTATCAGGGAGCTTTGGTAAGCTCCCTGATTATTTATCGACTCCATTAACTGAATAGTTCTATCTTCTGTGAGCCCCCTGTACACCTTGATCTGGTTTTTCAGCCTTGTCTCTTGCCCTTTCCAGTACTTCAGCTGTGTGGCTTTTGCTTTTCTTCCCCTAGATGCCCCATCAATGAGCTTTAGGAAAGTTGGGGGTTTGGGGAAGCCACATTGTTGCTTTGCCATGTTTCTAATGATTTCTGTTTGGTTTGGTTTGTACTTAGGAATGTGGTCACTTATAGTGGAAAGACTTGTTGCTAGTGTGGTGATCTCTTTAGTTAGTCCACGGTTCAGTGATATACTCAGGTTGTGACTAACTAGAATTCTTTTCCCCCGTCCCAAGATCTGTCACTTCTGTTAGTACTGTTAATGTCCCAAAGGTAATCTGGGAATTGGTACACAGAGAATATCTATTAATACCAACAACTGTGTGACCCTGAAAATATCAAGTCAACGACAAGGCTAGAGAAACAGCCGTGGTGGCACGGCACATGCCTGTAATCGCAGCACTCAGGAGACTGCGGGAAGAGGTTCACTGGGCTACAAAGTGAGCTCAAAGCCAGCCTGAACTGCATAGTGACACCCTGCCTCAAAAAAAAAAAAAAAAAAAAAAAACAACCTAGAAATATCAAGTAAGTCCGCAATATCACCCAAAACAAACTGGATGTTGACAAACCATAATGATCAATAATTACCACCCCTTACTTTAGAAAATAAATCTATAATTACAGTATAAACCCCAAAACAAATCAAATGTTGGTACGCAGCAAATATCTACTAAATGCAATAACTACACCTCCAGTAATGATAGAAAAATATTCAACAGCAGTAACATAGAGTCAACTATCTGGCCATTAATAAAGCTTAATGGTTATACTATTAAGGTATCGGAGATTAGGAACAGAAGAATGTAAAATAAAATTTTGAAAAATTAAATAATGGAAGATGTAGCCAGGTATGGTGGCATATGTCTGTAGTCCCAGCACTTAGGAGGCTGAGGCAGGAAGATCA
>NW_004524702.1:6874050-6878672 GCF_000260255.1 Octodon degus
CTCAGTGGATTAAAGTGCCTGCTTAGGCAGACTTAGGGGCCAGGGTTCATCCCTGGTATGCTGTGCTGGCCCCACCCCCAGGGTGGGATAAAATGGGATTGAGACTGGGCATGGTGGCACATGCCTGTAATCCCAGCACTTGGGAAATTGAAAAGAGGAGGATCACTATGAGTCCAATCTGTATAGTGAGACCCTGTAGACCCTGTACTAAATACACACACACACAAAAAAAAAGGACCTTCTGAATACGGAATATGCACACTTGGAGAAGGGCCAGGAAGGACCCCAATTAAAGAACTCTGGTTGAATAAACAGCCATTCAGCCACACAATGGAGTATCATGGAGGAGTTACCTCAAGTAAGGATATAGATCTTCTGTTTTGTTTTGTGTTTTGAGTCAGGGTCTGTCTATGTCATTCAGGCTCGGCTTGAACTCATACTGTGGCCCAGGCTGTCCTCACACTTATAACAATCATCCTGCCTCAGCCTCCTGAATGCTGGGATTACAGGTGCTCGCCACCAAGCCCAACAAGAATGTAAATCTACGTTAATGCCATGGAAACAAGCCTGTGACATAGTAAGTGGAGAAAACAATATGTATACAGAAAATACATGCGTTACAGAAAATAAATGTGTATTCCAGAGAATTTCTGTAAAATACATGATAGATAATAGGTGATAAATAGACAGATAGGCAGAGACATATGTATGGATAACAAGACAACAAAGTGTTGGTCAACTTTGTCCTAAGTGACAGAACTCCAAGTGACTACTATTTTTATTTATATCCTTGTATTATCTGCATTTGTTCCAATGAACTTCCCTTTATTATCAAAAGGAAAACAACAGTGTTTAAGAAATGTTCCCTCTGAGTAGTCTTACCCATCCATCAGCACACAACGCCTTGAGGTGGATTCTGACAGCAAGTTGGACTCAAGGCCCTCCTGGGAAGAGAAAGAAATTGAAAAGGAAAGGGGAAAAAATACCAAAAACAACTTTACAAATTATATTTTAATTATATGAATACTTTCCAGGAATCTATTTACATTTCTGTCTCCCCCAAGAGAACATGCCTTCCTAAACAACAGTAACGACAGCTCATCCATTTCTTGGTGTGGCGCACCCAGTGCGTCCCAGGTGTTTCATACAAACTCACTGAACAAGTAAGTATGTGGATGAAGGCCGGCTGGCCACAAATCCATGTCGTATTAACTCTAGCTGAAACAATCCCTCATCCTTCCTGGTTAATTGAGTTTCAGCTCATTTTCCATATCTGATGTGGAAAATTAGCAATCCATCTTCATGTGCCAGTTTAACTATCTCTAGTTTGTAGAGATGTTGTTTGCGTACTCACAAAGGTTACCAGGTTCTCTTGTTCCCTTCCCCTTTCCATTACTTGAAAAATATTTAGAACTCATTTAGAACTCAAAAATTCATCCTTGGTTTTTGCCAATGACCAGCATCTTCCAAGTCTTGTAAGAATCTCTAATTTCTTTTCCTTTTTTAAAATTTTATGTATTTAATACAGGATCTCACTACACAGCTTGGACTCATAGAGATCCCGTTTCAGCCTCCCCAGTGCTGGGATTACAGGCGTGTGCCACCACGCCTGACCTCGGTAGCTGGCTCGGCATGTCCGAGGCAGGGCTGGCACAACACGTGGTGCTGGAGATGGAACTGAGGTCCTTGCACTTGCCTAAACGGGTGCTTAGTGCCAGAGCTATCTCTGTGGCCCCCTTTCTTCTGTTTGTGAAGACACTGGGTCTTGCCATGACTGCCCTTCAACCTCTGGGGTTAAAGGCTCTCCCGCCTACACCCTGCTAGTAGTTGGGACTATGGACACTTATCAATGCACCGAGCTTCAAGATTCTTTTTCTTTTTCAAGTTTCTTTTTTTTTTTTTTAATTTTCTGTGTGTGTGTGTGTGTGTGTGTGTGTGGCCAGCTCAGCCCACCAGGGGGCGGGGCTGGCTGGCATCTGGTGCTGGGGATTGAACCGCGGTCCCTGTGCTTTGCTTAGCTTGTTCTAAGTTGGTGCTTTAGACCACTGAGCCATCTCACCAGACCTCAAGTTTCTTAAGATGACCTTTGTATTGCTTCTTTTTCCTCTCCCAACTCCACATTTCTGTTTCTGTGGACATTATCACTGGATACCACCCTTCCTAAAAGAGCATCCTGTTGATAAGCTCAAGTTGAATGAGCTTCATGACATAAGAAGCAGCCCTTGTGACCGTAGCTTTAGTTCCTTTTTCTCATTTGCTTCCCATTGCTAACCTCTGTCAGGAGGGTAGGCCAGCGATTCCTCAGCTCTTTGTTAAAACTAGCCCATTGTTCCTAGATGTAATGCTCCCATCAAACGCTGGATCACAGTTCTGACTGCCAGGGTGTCCGTTCCACTAATTCTCTGCTCCCTCTTTTTCTTTAGCTGTGTCCAGGAATACGTTAGCAAACTTTATGCATCTCATCTTCTATTTTCTTGTTACTTAGACAATTTTGAGATTTTCTCCAAGAAGAACTTCTTTCCCCGGGCCTGCCATGCCGGCCCCGAGGCAAGCTGAGACGTTGATTGAGACTGGGTGTGGTGGCACACCCCTGCAATCCCAGCTCTTGGGAGGCTGTAAACAGGAGAATCCCTATGAGTCTGATCTAGTAGTGAGACCCTGAACACCCTGTAGATCCTTCGCTAAAATACAGAAGAAAAGAAAAGAGGAAGAATTTCTTCCTACTTATTCTTTTGGTTCTCCCCTATTTCTGACCATTCTTACTGCAGGCTTTTGTTTCGTCTCTGTCACTCTTTGATCCCTACCAATTCCTAGTAACTCAAAACACCTACAGAGGCTGGGCATGGTGGTGCAGGCCTGCAATCCCAACACTTTAGAGGCTGAGGAGGGAGGAACACAAGTCTGGAGCTAGCCTGTGCTGCAGGACCATCCTCGTTATCTGGAAGTTCTTAGCAAAAATTTAAGCTACAAAGTCGAGGGACTTCTCAGGTCTCCTGATGGCTACGCCTTCCACCCATGCCTGTCACCTGGCCTCCACAAGCAGAGGTCAGTAACTTCTTTGGAGTATATCTTGTATAGAGAGCCCTTCCTGGTCCTCATCTCAATCTGGAAAGCTTGTTTGTAATCCCATAGATAAGTTATTGGAATCCCATCAAGTTAATTCCAATCTACCACTTCCAGTGTAGCCCATGGTGAGAATAAAGATACTAAAGCACATAGTTATGGGAAACAAAGGGGTCCTAAGTCCAGCCATGGTGATGGCTATCCAGAACAAAGACCTTGACCCAGGACCAAACCCAGGTTTTATTCAGTCATGAAGGAGGAGTGGCTTGAGGATGAGTGACCGAGAATGGCGGGAAGTAGGTGAGTGCTGTGAGCTGGGCGAGGGAGGAGGCCTGCCTTCACCTCTGCGATATGCACAGAGTAGTCTGCTTTACACAATTGAGATAGTATCTAACGTTTTTGGGGTCTGGTGCTTCAGCTCTGATGTGTAATCTTTCGAGCCCAGGAAGTCTTAGCCTCTGTTTTGAGGCTCAATCCCAGCTGATAGCATGGAGCATTGGCTCTTCGTCCCAGCTTGATCTGGCTCATATTGAAGAGCAGCAGGTGAGGGTTACTGGGGAAACATACATGCTGTCTTCAAAGACTACCACCAGCACCTCAGCTAGACCTATATGCTTGGCTTAAAACCCATTGAAGGGATAAGGAAAAGTCCTAGCCAGCTCTGTACATATCAACACATGAAAATAAGGTCAGGCACAGCCAAAATGGAGACAGCTGCTCTTCTTTCAAGGAGAGTTGCCTAGGTGGTCCTCCACACCTTGTAAGTAGAGAGATTTGACTTGTTCCTTGAGGTCATCTGATGCCCATTGTGGGTCAGGCAACTCTACAGTTGCTACTTTGTACTGTCATTAGCTCACGCACCCTACCACAACGAGCTAGAGGACTGCTCAGCCCAGAAGCTGGAAACAACTGCCCGAAGGTCCAAACACGCTGACAGAATGCCATGCCTCAGTACTCACCTCCTTGCAGCTGAGTGCAGGCTTAAGATGGAGCATTAGTAGAAAGCTTGCTGGTAGAAAAGCCTTCCTTTTCCCTCAACCAACCATCAATATCAAGGAATAAAATCACCGGATTCCTTTCAATGGGTCTGTGAGCTCCATCAAGCAATAGAGACGACCACACTACTCGACCTTTAGCTTATGCATTGTTATTAATCATCATGATGATGAGAAGGGTTTTTCAGGTATGTTAGGCTGTTTAAAGCATTTAAATTCATACTTATCTGTTGGGACCATTTATGTCAATCTTGATAATAGCCAGGCTTTCTGGAAGCAAGTTTATGATTCTGCCAACATTGTACAACTCTTCTGAGTAAATCCGGAACTGCAATAATCCCTCCCCCAAAGCCTCAACAGTTCCAGCATTTTTCAAAAGTCCCAGTGTCTTCTGTGACCCAAAGCAAACACTCTGTATGTAAACCTCCACACAAATCAAAACCAAGTTACATAATCCCAAGGTACCATGGTACGTGGTATTCGTTCTTACTCAAAAAGGAGGAAATGGGGGATGGGACTAGAAAAGACTTGGAACAAACCAAAACTAAAACCCAGCAAGACAAA
>NW_004524702.1:6890837-6892554 GCF_000260255.1 Octodon degus
TGTATATCCCAGTAAAAAGGAAGACAGATTCTCAGTGAAACTATGCCAATAATTACAGTGTCATAAAAACATGATAATTATATTGCCAAGAGATGAAAAATATTTAAGAAGCTAGGTGTGGTTGTGTACACCTCTCATCCTAGCACTCAGGAGGCTGAGGCAGGAGGATCTCTATAAGTTCAAGGCCAGACTGGACTACATAGCAAGAACGCATCTCAAACAAACAAACAAACAAAAGAATATTCAAGAAGTTTCCAAGTCCTATAGAAGCCAAGCAATGAGAACAATGTATCATTTAGAAATATTTCATTCCAGAGGGCCGGGGAGATGGCTCAGTGGAATAAGCACTTCCCTGGCAAGTGCAAGGGCCTGAGTTCTATCCCCAGTTCCACAAAAAAAAAAAAAAAAAAAAAGAAATATTTCATTCCAGTTTTGTGAAGCGACAACTGCCACCATCTTTCCTTAGTTCATTCGGTCGTATATAATGAACTCCTGTTCCCCTAGACCAGTGGTGGCCGCCTACGGCACATGGGCCACAGAGGGCTCTTTGTACCACCGGAAGTTCTAAAAGGCTCACCACCGCTGTAGGCCTAGACCTTGGGTCAGTAGACCCATAACCACTGGTGTCTTAGGACAATTCTAGAATCCCGGCTTCTGCACCCTGTAGCCTTAAGGTTGTTTAAGAGACGTGGCCAAGATGTCCCCCGGGGTCCTTTTCCACAGGATCTGTCCACAATCCCGGGTGACAACTGAGTAATCCAGCCTGAAGCTCGTTGTTGAGCTTTTGGGAAGACAGCAGAGTAAGACAAAAACAAAATAAAACAAAACCTTTGTAGGTGACAAAAGACTTAAGGTGACTGTGCCTAACTTACATTTCTTACTGACGATCTCCAAAAGTGAAAGAACTGGTAAGAGTTCATTTCAGGAATGCCACGCTTCATGGCTTGCAAGGAAATTTGACTGTTTCTGCAAAACCAAAAACAACAATAAACTCAACCCCAAAAAAGTTTTAGACAAAATAAGACATAGAAGCTAACTGTATTTCAAAAGAAGAGTGAATATTACATCTAATTCATAAAAAAAGAATAGCTGGGCATCGTGGTGCACCACTGTAATCCCAGCACTCAGGAGGCTGAGGCAGAAGGATTGCCACAAGTTTAAGGCCAGCCATTGTGAACTCAAAGATAGCCTGAATTACATAGCCAGACTGTATGGAAAAAAAAAAAAGAAAAGAAAATGAGGTACTTAATAATCCCGACATATATATAAACCAAGGTCATAGTGATACAGGGAGAAAAACTGATCTCGGGTGGGTGACCTCCAAACAATATAGGGAACCTCCAGATGAAATAAGGAAAAACCATCTCTGGACCTGACCTGCACGAGTACGTGTTCTCTAAAACTGAAGAATGAATTTTAGGAACAAACGGAGGTTATGAGCAGAATATATTTATTGAGGCAAAGAAAGCTCCTGTCCAAGAGAGGGACAGTAGGGGGCCCGAGCGGGTAGTTCCCCGGGAAGCTGTCTCTTCCAGGGACTTTTATAGTGTAAAACCTTGTGGGGCAAAGGTGGAGAGAATGGGAACTCGCTTAGGTGGGCAGGAGGTGGGACAAAACTATGGTCAACCAATGGGATTATAAGCACTATTGCTCAGGTAAAAGTGATTAAATCCAGTATCAAATGGGAAAGCGAGTCACGTAGCAAGCGGGCATGAAT
>NW_004524702.1:6892820-6898262 GCF_000260255.1 Octodon degus
TTTTTAATGTACTTAGTACAGGGCCTACAGGGTCTCACTACGTAGATTGGACTTGTAGTGATTCTCCTGTTTTCAACCTCCCAAGTGCTGAGATTACAGGTGGTGCCACCATGCCATATTGAACAGAAAGCCTCCAGCCAGGCATCAACTGCAGCATCCCCAGGCCTGCCACCATGTCTTTACCCTCACTGCCACCCTGGAGATGGCTTCCAGTGGGGAACAAGGATACTTTGCCTCGTCAAGCCATGTTGCATTGGTCCGGCAATGAACCGGGAGGACCCTCAGTGGATTCTGTGCAACGCAGATGTTCATCCCCTGGGGTGAGAAGCGCAGCAATGTCTCTGCAAAGAACACTGGTCCTGGGTCTTGCCCTTAGGAGAACATTCTGGACAAAATACATTCCCAAGGGCTCCCACATTGGTTTTTCACCTACATTTTCTAAGTTAATTTGCATTTTTCTAACCTATCTTTCTCATGTGTGAGTTGTGGTTGCAAAGCTCATCTGTCACATGGGACTACTTAGAAAACAACAATAGGGTTGGATTATGACCTGATTTCACCGCTTCATTCTCCCTAGTTTTGGGGGAGGAGGAGGATTTGGTTTGGTTTGGTTTGTCATTTTGTTTGAGAGGTTATGTTGGGTAATTATTATTATTATTATTATTGTTATTATTATTGGTAAAGATGCATAGCCTTAGTTGCAGAACATTGTCTTCTCCCCACTCTCTTTTTCCCCCTCTCAGTTTTGCTTGCAAAAATCACAATGTTGAAATTGATGGAGCCTGAGGGACTAGAGAAAGCCAACCAGAATGAGGCCAGCGCTGGAAACAATGCCCAGGTCCTCCAGCAGGTGCTGCGGTCAGCTGTTCTCAGGCAAGACTTGGGTCCACCTTTATTACATGTTTACCAAGCACAAGTGATAGCAGTGGGAAGCACAGCCCTTGGCTAAGCGCTGTGGGAGACTGGAAGTTGAATCTAACAGAGGCATTGTTCTGGAAGAGCTTGTATCTCAGCAGCATAGGAAAGGTTTGTTAGATAATTTCCCTTAAATGCACTGCATGCTTTGAAGGTTTTGTTGAGTGCCATTATGGAGAAACTGCTCTGAAGTCTAAGGGTGAACAGATGGTTTTAGAAGGGTTGTGGCTCCCGGGGCCGGCGGCACACTAGAACCACCTGAGGAGCCTTTTAAATAGCCACATGTATGGGGATTGCTCAAAAATTAAACCTAAAATTGGGCATGATTACACACCCCTGTAATCTCAATACTAGAAAGACTGAGGCAAGAGAATTTTGGAGAGCTCCAGGTCATCCTAGGCTACATGGTGTGTTCAAGGCCACTCTGAACTACATAGTGAGACCCTGTCAAGGAAGGAAGGAAGAAAGGAAGGAAGGAAGGAAGGAAGGAAGGAAGGAAGGAAGGAAGGAAGGAAGGAGAAAGAAAAAGAAGAAAGGAAGGAAGGGAAAGCAAGCAAGCAAAGCAAAAAAAAGAAAAACAAAAGAGAAATTCCATTTGATGCAGCAATTCTCCTTCTAGGTATCCTCCCAAGAACTAAAGGTATCCTATTACAAGGACATGTGCATACCCATATTTTGTTTGATTTGAGTTGGTTTTGGGGTTCCTTGGAACAAGGGCTCTCTATGTAGTTCAAGCTGGCCTTGAACTCACTGTGTAGCCCAAGCTGGCTTCAAGCTCTCTATAACTGTCCTACATCAGCCTGCTGAGTCCTGGGCTTGCAAGTGGGCACCACGCTCCACTGCCTACACATGTTTACAGTAGACAATTCATAATAGCTAAATCTTAGAAACAGGCTATATGTCCATCAACATACGAATGCATAAATAAAATGTATATTAGACTGGGCATGGTGGCGTGCACCTGTACTCCCAGTGCTTGGGAGGTTGAAAACAGGAGGATCACTACGAATCCGATCTGGGTAGTGAGACCCTATAGGCCCTGTCCTAAATACATTAAAATAAATAAATATTCTACATTTAATTTAAAAGCAATTTACGGGGCCAGGGAGATGGCTCAGTAGAACAAGTGCTTGCCTGGCAAGCGCAAGAGGCCTGAATTCAATGCCAGGTTCTACAAAAAAAAAAGAAAGAAATTTAGTTGTTTTCAATAAAAAATAATATGGTATTAAAATAAATGCCATTTTCAATAATAAAAAAAGAAAATGTGTACTTACCCACCATAAAGGACTCTTCTGCCATAAAGATAACCTTTGTAAGAAAATGAATGCACCTGACACCATAATGCTAAGTGAAATCAATCAGGCTCACGAGCTTAAGTATTGCATGGTTTCTCTTATATAAAAGCCC
This sequence comes from Octodon degus, assembly GCF_000260255.1. Classification (NCBI taxonomy): domain Eukaryota; kingdom Metazoa; phylum Chordata; class Mammalia; order Rodentia; family Octodontidae; genus Octodon; species Octodon degus. The sequence goes on from NW_004524702.1 coordinate 6,895,143, forward strand.
AAAATATTAAAAAGAACAATACAGAGCTAGGTATGGTGGAGCATGCCTGTAGTCCCAGTACTTGGGAGGCCAAAGCAGAAAAACTCTAGGGAGCTTGAAGCCAGCCTGGACTGCAAAGTGAGCTCAGGCCAACCTGAACTGTATAATGAGACCTTGTCTCAAAAGACAAAAAAAAAAAAAAGAGCTAAATAAAAATAACAGGAAGTAGAGAGATAGATCTTTCTCAAATGAGGAGGGGATAAAAAAAAAAGCATTAAGACATTTTATGTAGGGCGAGATAGTGCAGCAGACTAAAGCACCTACTTAGGCAAGTTTAGGCAAGCACAGGGACCACAGTTCAATCCCTGGCACCACATGCCACACCAGCCTTGTCCCAGGGCGGGCTGAACCAGCCAGAGTCTGGACATAGTAGTGCACACCTATAATCCCAGTGCTCGGGAGGCTGAAAGCAGGAGGATCACCATGAGCCCAAGTTGCATAGTGAGACCCTACAACAACCAAATACGTTAAAAAAAAAAAAAAAAGAAAGAAAGAAAGAAAGTACCAATCATTGACAAAGGGCAATGTACAAGAAGCCCCCTAAATCACAAGATCCTGACCAATCACATATTGCCACTATCCTATAAGTTTAAGGTACATGAGATTTCCTCCCCTGGTCTCTTAAGACAGTTCTGAAAAAACACATGGGATTGTTCTGTCCTGACAGCTTGCGCCAGGTGAACATCCCTTTCTTTGTTTTCCCTGATCTTCGTCCTCAGAGCTCTATCATGAATCATACAGGATTTCTCCCTTTTTGTTTATGCTACACTTCGTGAAGCATCAGTGAAAAATACAGCAGACTGTGGATGCAGTGACTGCTGCGGGTCTCGTCCTCTCCCCCAGGCCTTCTGGTTCTTTTCTGCAAGGCGTCCATCAAATGTTGAAGCAGCAACACAGACGGAGTCTTGCCAAGGTCAAGAAGGCTGCACAGGTAGCCACAGTTCAGTTCTTAAGAACATACATACTATCTCTGGAGAAGTTACGACTAATCGAAGAGTTAAAGGAAGTATACAGAGAACAGTTAATACAGGCACTTGTATAATTAGAGGAGTTCCATCGGGCTGGCCCCAACAGCACAAGATATGCGAGGCCAACACAAGCCTGCGCAGAACGCATGGTATTGCTCTTCAATGAGAGCTGTTTCATTAGTTGTTGTATTTTTCCAAATGTGACCCTACCAAGCACACACTGGTCACAAGGATGTTACCAGTTTCCATAAATGATGTTGTATAGGTCCAGGTAAATGAGGAGCACTAGGAGATGTTCCCCCTCCATGCCACACTATAGCCTGGTCACTATCTTGATTATTTGTATATACTTCATCAGTCCCACTACGCCGCCATCTGAAATCCTTTCCTTGACCCTCCAACCAAGCAGAGCCGTGAGGATCCCAATCTATGACACTTCCTTTGGAAGTATTAACTAAAACTCGGATGATCTCCCCTCCACAGGTTTCCCAGTGGACCCAGTCACTCATCAAGGCAACATCGGTAGCCTAGCAGGGGTCTATGTCAGGGGGTGCAAACTCTCCCTCATCAATCTGTCCCTTAAAGCTTCGTCCCAATACTATGAACATCCCCTTTTTGCGACCCTCCTCTCCCATTATGTTTTTTACCACTGATAACCAAGCCTGGGGTTGTAAACAGTGAGACCCCTGGCCAATGCAAACAGGCCACCCTTCCATTCCTACCTCATAAAAACGTAGAAGCATGCCTTCTTCTGGTGGGACCAAGGGTCCTCTCATGGCATGTGGTCCAGGTAACCGTGAGCTCTCACTCACATATATAGGAACTGCAGAATCCCACCAGTGGACCCCAATTTCATGGCGGATAGGTATGGCACCTAAGCCCCATGACTCTAGTCAGCAGGAGCACTTCCAGGAAGTGAAAGCAGAGCTACTGCTGCAAGAAGAAGTTAGTACTATCTTTCTGTCAAAATATTTACATTTGCTCATTTTCTGGCTTTATTCATTGAGCCCGCACCCAAATCACTTCTCCAGTATTTGTTTTGTCCAATAACAGTCTGTAGCAGAAGATCCATCTGGCACTAGATTTAAAAAATTTAATATCAACAGAGCTTTTTGTACAATTGATCTATATGCATTCTTGTGTGTTCCCATACCAATTCCCCCTTTTTGTTTTATGAGTATTTCTTTTAAGCTTTTATTGTTTCTTTCTATAATTGCTTGTAGATATTCTAATATTTAAATCCATATAGAATGTTAACAGACAAAAATTACACATTTTACAGAGAAATTTAGAAATCAAAAACATGTACAAGAATATCCTGATGACATTTTGTGACATACTTAAATATTTGTTTTGACATAACACTTTTTTTGACATAACACTTTTAACCAATCATGTCTATCTAATACATAAGAAATTTGACCTAATTAGTTGGCCTTAAATGGGGTATACATCACAAGTTTTTGTTGTGGTGGTGGTGGTTGTGGTTAAAGGCAGAGGTCTGAATCTGAAAGTCTTATCACAATAAGCAATCTTTGTTTTACATTTTGGAAGATTTGTACATCCAGAATCAACAATATACCTAATACTCCATGAGAGTAACAATAGTGAATTGCCATACACATATGAAAACCTTTGTTTCTTAATTTAGTTTTATACCAGAACCATCTTTTTTTTTTTTTTTTTTTTTTTTTTTGTATTTTAGGGAAGGGTCTACAGGGTGTTCAGGGTTTTACTACTAGATCAGACTCGTAGTGATCCACCTGCTTGCAGGTGCTTTATCCATCTTTAAAGAGAAAACCATATTATAATTGTTTTGAAAAACTTTGTCTTTTAACCAATGATCAGCTTATTAAGGGTATCTCCCAAGAGACTATTGAGATCATTGGGAGCTCCTCATTAATGAACAAAAAGGTTGACCATACCTCTATTTATTAATTAGACTCTTCTCTAATAATTTTTACCCACTGTAGGGAATTTTTTGTTTAATTAGCTTAAATCTTATGATGAACTGTATAAACAATTTTGATATCACTTTGCCTACCTGGTAATTTAGGAAAAAGCATGCTTTTAAGTCACAGGAAAAAGAGGAACTGCTGTTCATTGAAAGATA
>NW_004524702.1:6904849-6911020 GCF_000260255.1 Octodon degus
GCAATAAATTCTAAATATTTATATATTAATAACAATATATACAAAAGCAATCAGAATCTCCAGTTAAAAACTATAGTCCTAAAAGATGCTAAATTCAAATAAGTAAAAATATGACTTTGTTAATATTAAAAAGAAATAAATGACCAAAGGCGCCAACATGGACAGAGATCTGCTGCCCCCTCCTGGAGGCCAGCGTAGTTCTGGCCGAGAGGAGGCTCAAAGAATCTCTGCGCTTCCTCCTCCTTGCTTTCTTCCTCTCTCCTTCTTCCTCCTTTCCTCGTTCTTCCCTTTGAGAGGCTCTGGCCCTAGTGTGAATTGCTGAATTATTAGGACGGCCATCCAACGTGGCGGAGGCCCTCAGCACACCGGCGTGGCCTCCCAGTGGCCACTCCCTCCTTCTGCCCAGCCCAGTCCTGGACACGATTTCCCCTCACCTTTCCCCCACGCAGGAGAGAGCCCAGTCAGCTCCTTGCACACAACTGAAACTGCCCCTCAAACTCCACCCCAGCGAAAGCCCGTAAAAGCCTCAGCTCTTTGTCTCAGGCCAGAGGACCGGCCCCATCTGCCCTCTATCTTCTCCGCGCTTTTGGAGTTGATAAAGGCTTCTTTCATCCTTCCTATCTCTTTACTGCACTGCCAAAAAACCTAACACCCTTCCCTTTACTTTTTATTTTAAGGTGACTTACAATTTCCATAAAAATTGCAGAACCTCAAAGCTCCCCTGTGTACTTTTCCCAGTTTGGAATATTCCTAAATAAATCAGAATAATCTGGATCCTGGGACACATTTAACCATCTATCTCGCACCACGAGCAATTAGCGTGACAAAAAAATTAAAAACCTGGAAAAACAGAAAAGGGCAGGAAGACAGTACAGGTCCTCTGTCCATGCCTTCATCTGGCCCATGCGCCATCTCCGTGGGGCTCCCCGTGGGGTTCCCGTCTGAATACTCTGTTTAGCATCCCCGCCCTTCCAAAACACCAGAACCAGTGTCTTGCTGCCCCAGACCTGCTCAGCTTCCTCTCCGTAGCACTTAACATCCCCTGAGCTAGTTGATGATTTATTTCTTATGTTGATCGCTTCTCAACTGCTTCCTCTTGCTAAAATCACAGGGATATTTACAGTACCTGTCAGAAGAAGGAGGAAGAGGAGGAGCAGGAGGAAGAGGAAGTGTTATAGGAATATTGGGAAACTCCAAATGATAAATATTACAATTCCCAACTGCTAGATATCCAATACACAGAGTTCATGTTCCCCAAATTTTAAGAATGAATTCTAAGGAACAATGGAGATTAAAAGTGGAAATTTTATTGAGGAAGAGACAGGAGGGGACCTGGAAAGTGGGTTGCCATGGACTCCACTTACAAGGAGGCTTTAATAGAACAAAATCAAATGTAAGGAGGACAAAACAGTGATCAACTAATCAGATTAAGGGATAGTTGCTCAGGCAACAGCCAATGGAGGTGCAAGTTGCACAGCAAATGGACATGGAAAGAACAAGGACTTTTCCTGGAATGGATGGGTCGAGGGCTTGGTCCCCCACCCAGGTGATTGACGCCTATTTAGAATATCAATCACGATGCTCGTCCCTTGGGGAAGTACGTAGGTGCAGTTGATATAGGAAAATGAAATTCCCAACCTGAAAGATACCTGGGATAAGTTCATGTTGTCGAATACTGAAGAATGAATTTTAGAAACAACAGAGGTTAAGAGCAGAATATATTTACTGAGAGAAAGAAACCTTTTGTCCAAGAGAGGGACAGAAGGGAGATCTGAGTGAGTTGCCCAGGAATCTGCCATTTTTATAGAACAAAACCATGAGGTAATATGGGTCTAAGGTAGAAAACACGGGAACTCACACATGAGATGGGACAAAACCATGGCCATCCAATAAGATTACAAGTATAATTGCTCAGGTAAAATTGATTAAATATGGGATCAAATGGGGAAATGAGTCATGTAGCAAATGAGCATGAATATAATAGAACAGGGGATCTTCCTGTAGGCGTTGGGTCAGGGACTCTGGCTTCTTCAGGGTGACTGCTACCTATTGAGAATATCACTCCCTGACGCCTATCCCTAGGGAAGCTATGTGGCTGCATTTGGTTACTCTTTAGTCTTGAGGTCTGGCCCACAGCAGGATTGTCTGTCTCTCCCAAAGTTGCAAGGTCATCTTGTCTTCCATCTTGCCTCCTTGAGGGCCCAGTCCTGTCTGACTGCCTGTAATATTTCTATTTAACTCAGCTGCCTACAGCATAGTCATTCTGTTGTAACCCAAGAAGGAGACACGAGGCAAAACGTCCAAAAAGAAGGTAGCGCTTTATTTTAGCTGGTACCCAGCGGCACCCTCAGAGTCCGAGAGACAGAGAGGAGCCCCGGTAAGGGGAGGCACAGTAATTTAAACCCAAAAACCGCAAAACCGCCCATCCAATAAGCTGATCACAGAAGCCAACAGCAGATGTTACTGTGGTTAAGGGGGCACATGACCTTTTACAGGATTGGTTGTAGCCCACCTGGAGGAAGCTGGACACAGAGGAGTTACCCCTTTGGACTGGGTGGAGTACAGAACAGGGTGTGTAATCTAGGTATGTGGTCATGCTGACCTTATGAGGACAATGTGGCCAACCGGTTGCCAGGAACACCTGTTTTGCCTTAAGACATTCTCGGAACCAGGGCAGGGGTAAATCAGAGAACCAAGATGGAGTCATTGTAATCAACTAGGGCAAAGGTGAATCAGAGAGCCAAGATGGAGTTACTAATGTCAGGGTATAACACGCCCTGAAGGGAGTGGGCCCAAGAAACAGAAGTCACATTTTACAGTAGCTGACATGGTTTACTAAGATGGCACATACAGAACAGGATGGCGGTGCTTTGGTCAGGTTATAACACATTCCATCTTTGTCTTGAGGCCTGACCTTCAACAAATGTGCTTCTACCTACCATTGTAAGGTGTGCTTATCTTCTGCACTGGCTTCTTCATGGGCCTGTCCTTGTCTAAGCTTTAGAATATCGCTACTTAACTGTCTGAGGGGAAGGAAAAGAACAAAAGGAGGAGGAGGAGGAGCAAGTAGTAGTAGAAAGGTGTCAAGGTCTTGGCCTTGCCCCAATCTCCTAAACGAGTGAACAATGAATGTCTTAAACAAAAGAGACCAGTAGTATGATTTTTGGAGCATCCAGGGAGGTCAGAACTCACTCTCTCTCTCTCTCTCTCTCTCTCTCTCTCTCTCTCTCTCTCTCTCTCTGGAGTAAAGACAAAGCTCCACCAGACAGCCTGTATTTATTTGGTTTTCAAACAAGGGAAGGGATACTGAGGCAAGCCCAGGAACTGAGCAGAATCTTTCCAGTCAGTTAAAAGACTTCTCCAAGTGGTAAATTTGGCCAATTAAGGGGACTGTTGGATCTCTAAGATTGATAGGTCTGTTGCTATGGAACGGGGGTGTCCACAGCCTATCCTTGGCTGCCTCAGCTGTGGTTATCTTGATTTCAGAAAGCTATACATACGCTCTTCTCCAACACAGCCAGAGGTCCCTGTGTTCAGCAACCTAACCGCATGCAGCAGCCTGGTCCAACAGAAGGGGAGAAGGATGAGGAGAAGCAGGAGAAGGGAGGGAAAGGGAGGGAAGGGAAGGGTGGGGAAGGGAGGGGGAGGGAGAGGAGGAGGAGGGGAGGGGGAAGCAGATGGGAGAAAGGGAAGTTGTTAAAGGACGGATGACCCATTAACTCCAAATTCTTCAGTGCATAGTTCCTAAGAACTAGAACACTCTTATACACTTACAGTATAGCCATCAAAGTCAGAAACTATTACCCATCTATTCTCTACACCTATTCAGATCATGCCAGTTCTCACAAAGTTCTTTTGTAGGTCCAGGATCCAAACCAAGAACACAAAGCTGTGTTATCTCTATCCTATACACTTTTGTTTGTTTGTTTCTGTTTGGAACAGTTCCTGTCTTTTACTGCCTGGGAGTTTTTCAAGAATACAAGCCCAGGGGTTGGTGAGATGGCTCAGTGGTCTAGAGCACCTACTTAGAACAGGCTCAGTAAAGCACAGGGACCACGGTTCAATCCCCAGCACCACATGCCAGCCAGCCCCGCCCCCTGGTGGGCTGAGCTGGCCACACACACACACACACACACACACACAAATAAATAAATAAAATTAAAAAAAAAAAAGAATACAAGCCCATTATTGTATAGCCATTTCATCCTCAGTTTGGGTTGGTCTAAATTTTCTCATGATTTGTGCGTTTTGTTGGGGACTTCCCACGAGTGGCACTGGCTTCCCACGAGTGGTACATCACAGGAACTGCGCACTGTCAGTCTGTCACTTTGTGGATTCTGTTAACTATATCAGTAGAAGCGATTTCTGCTAGATCTCTCCAGGGTAGAGGTAATTAGTAAGTATGGCATACTTGTTAATTAATAAATAATTTTCGTGGAGAGATACTCTGAAGACTAATGATCTCATTCCTCATCATGACGGCTCTCCCAGGAATAAATTATTATGTGGCCATCACAAAATTATGATTCTCAGGGCCAGGGAGATAGCTCAGTGGTATAAGCGCCTTCCTGGCAAGCACAAGGTCTTGAGTTCGATCCTCAGTACCAAAAACAACAACAACATTGTGGTTCTCTAATTTTATCACGGTTTCTTTTTACTCATTAGAATTCTCATGGAGTTTTCTCCATTCATTCATTCATTCAAGTATATCAGTATGGATTCATGGAATTCTCTTCTGTGCAGAGGTTTACAATTTGGTTTTTGTTATTTTGGTTTTTTGAGAAGGTTGGGTTTGGGGCTGGGGAGATGGCTCAGTGGAATAAGCGCTTCCCTGGCAAGTGCAAGGGCCTGAGTTCAATCTTTGGTTCTGCAAAAAAAAAAAAAAAAAGGTTGGGTTTTGTTTTGTTTAAGCACCTCTGGGATGGAACCCAGCAGCACTCTACCCCAGAACTAAGAGCTAAGTTCCTGGCCCTTTTTACTTTGAGACAAGGTCTTGTTAATTTGCCTAGATTGGCCTCGAATTTCTTCCCTCAGCCTCCTGAGTAGCTGGGATTATTACAGACTGCTCAATTAGGTAGAAATATTCCAGGCAGTCAGACAGGGTGAGGCCCTCAGAAGAGTCAACACAAAAGGTGAGCATATGTTACCAGTGAGGCTAGAGGTGTGTCCGTTAGAGCCCAAGACTCAAGACAGGCAGAATGAGCTAGCCTGCATGCTTCCCCAAGGGGCAAGATAAGTGGTAACACCTGTTCCAATAAAGCCCAGAGAGACTTCGGTCACCTTAGTGGGGACCACGACCCTTTGACCCATCCCCTCCTGAAAAGTTCTATGTTCTTTCCATGGACCCTTGCCACATGACCTGCTTCTCCGCTGGATCAATATTACAGGTAATCTTGTAAGTAACGTGAGGCAAGGCGGAGACCACTCAACAGGCCTTTGTGAAAGCAACAGGCATATTATGGTCTATTACCTGGGCAAAAAGGCCATCTGTCATCTGTAGGAAATAAAGAGGAGTAGGCCTTTTTTGTAGGGATTGAAAGAAGGCTAGGAACCTTAGGTGGGAAGGTGTTAATTAACTTGTGTGGTCCAAGTTCTCTGGTGTCTTGCACCTCACTGGGCAAAGCGCTTGAGGCATCCAGTATTATACATTTTTGGGTGTCTCCAGATGTCCAGGGACCTGCAACATTCTTTGTCCTTGTCCAGGGAGATAGCTCCTAACAAGCCCAAGTTCCCAAGTTTGATTCCTCAGTATAAAATAGATATATTTTTAGATATATATTTGTAGATAGATATATCTCCTTATTCTATCTTCTCCTTTATGACATCCTGTGTTTGCTGAGGAGCTAAACTGCGTCTTCCCTAAGAGCAACGCCTCTGCTGACACACAGGCTGGGAGCTGGAGGTCGTGTCCAATTAATTCAAGCCTTATACTTACTGGTTGATCATAGTTTTGCCCCACATTGTACCCACTTCATGACTCTTCATACCTGCCTCATGATTTTGCTCTCCAAAACTTTGTCTGGGGAGTGAGCTTGTTGGTAACCCACTTGGGTCCCCTCCTACCTCTCAGGAGCTGTCACTTTCTCAATAAAATTTCCTACTGTTAACATCTGCTATTCTTTAGAATTCATTCTTTGATTTGAGGGAACACGAATTTGGTGTATCTGACAT
>NW_004524702.1:6911120-6912046 GCF_000260255.1 Octodon degus
ACTGTGGGTCCAGGGAGATGGCTCAGTAGAATAAGCGCTTGCCTGGCAAGCGCAAGGGCCTGAGTTCAATCCTGTGTTCCGGAAAAAAAAAAAACAAAAAAAAAAAAAACCGCTATCTCTTTAATGGTTCGAGAAAGTCCTCTGGCTAAAGACTGGTACCACACCTGTTAGCCAACATCAACAAGCTCACCAGAAGTGATGTTTCTGCTGTGTTTAATGTTCTGATGCTTCTTCCTGTCTCTTGGCGGCTCCTAGAGGGCTTTGATGATCAGGGCAGAACAGAAGGCACCGCCTGAATCTGAGCCTGTCTGTTCCGAACGGTCAGTTTTACCATAATCCTCAGGCCCTTCCAGGCACCAGTTACCTTGGTGACGTCATCCCCACTTTTTTTGGAGATAGACCCAAAGGACTGATCCTGGGGGCCAGAACAGACACGGCACCGACATCGCCACCTGTGCACCTCAGGCACACAATTTTAATCACGTTGGGGTTGAACTTGGGTGGCATGGTGGAGGTGGCTGGTGTCAGATGAACCCGGATTTGGGACGACCGAAGAAAGTTGCACCTCAGCCTCCTCCTAGCTGAAAGCTGAAATTCCGTATCATGTTATAAGAAATTGGTTGTAATTCTTTCATCATGTGTTATAATCATGCTCCTCCACAAACCGCAGGCTCACCAAGGAAAAGCTTTCCCAGATGTTCATTTTATATCCCAAATGCATAGCTTTTTGCATTGCATTAATTGAATGTCGTTTGAGTAAATTAAAGATGTTTATTTTCCTAGAAAAAAAAAAGTGCACTCAAATAAACCTTGGGTCAAATTAAATTATAGGAGCTCATTACAATTTTTAGAAATTTGTAATTATAAATAGACTAGTCAGATGTTGTTATTTGTCAATCAGCAAAGATCTCATCAGAATAATTTGG
>NW_004524702.1:6912563-6915067 GCF_000260255.1 Octodon degus
AAAAAGTATCTAGAGTAGCTCTAAAAGTCTACTTGTTATGACTTGTGTCTAGTTGTTCCCCCAAAGCCTCATGCAGTCACTGGGGCAGGCTTCTAGAGTTTGTGATTAATTCCTAATCCAGTGCTGGGATTATGGATGTGAGTGCTGCTGGGATTATGGTGTGAGTGCTCCAGCCAGCCTGGGCCAGATATGGGCCAGATAGCCTGAATGCAACTCCAGGGAGACCGCCTTGCCCTCTGTTGCCATTGTTGCCACTACTCTTCCCATTGTTCTCTGCTCTTTGCTGCCACATGAGTGGATGCTCTCTGACTGTGCTGCTCTGCCTTGGAGCCAGCTGGCTATGGGCTGAAGCCTCCAGTAACTGTGAGCTAAATAAGCCTTTCCTTCCTTCATTTTGGGTGTCAGGCATGTCCCAGCAATGAGGGGACAGTTACTGAGACACAAGTTTTCATTTCTTTCTCATGGTGTAACTTTCAATACTTCAAAATCAATGTAGTAAATAAATAAAATAATCAATGTTAGCTCAATAGTACAGTGCCTGCCTGGCAACCACAAGATCCTGAATTCAATTCCTGGTACAAAAAAAAAAGACAGGGGCTGGGGAGATGGCTCAGTGGAATAAGTTCTTCTCTGGCAAGCTCAAGGGCCTGAGTTCAATTCCCCGGTTCTGCAAAAAAAAAAAAAAGACAACAAAATCAATAGAAATGTAGGTAGAATCAAACATGGACAACAGACACTAGGAAAGTAGAGTTCAACTTAAAAAAATATTTGTTTTCATATCACTTGTGCTATCTCCTGCATTTTCATCTACTCTGATCAATCTTGTTTTATTCTTCTTCCCACCATCTAGCAGCTGCTGGATTGATTTCGCATGATCTCTTGCTTTCTTAAAAATTATCTTTTCTTTTTCACGATCGCTAACTGCAAGTCTACCTTCCATGTCTGAGAGTCCGCTGCACCCTGGCTCACGCTGCCACAGATACTTTCAGTGTAATTTTTATTCACCTGAATCTCGGCTTGAATCTGTTTAATGGATTCCATTTCTTTCTTATGTTGGGCATCCACGGCTTCCAACATTTTCTTAAGGTCCTCTATTTTTTATCTGTATCTTCTATCAAGTCACTAACTGTGGTTTTCATTGTAGACTCCATCTCTCTGTAGTTATCTGGGAAATTATTTCTGATTTGATTTTTTTTTTTTCCTAGAGCCTCATTCATTTGCTTTGTTGTTACCTCTTCAGAGAGGCCAGGAGGGAGGCCTTTGGGTTCTCCCATCTTTTTGCACCCTGGGCTTCCCTTTGGTGAACTGGGTGTCTGGGGCTGTATTAGTTTAAGTGTCTTCTCATTTTATTATTATTTTTCTTTTTAGTTTAACTCCTGAGTCGATGCTTGTAAGTTGCTTATGGTAGGTTGCTGTATTGCCATTATTTAAAACCCTTAGGAAATGACTACTTCTCAGAAGTTTCTTTTAGGGATGGCTGGCTTTCAGGTTTTGAGTCTGTTGTGAGATCCTACCTCTTCCATTTATTAGAGATGCAAAATTGCTGCTTGCTATGCCCAGCCCATGGTTCTTTGGCACTGGACCATTGAATTTTCTATGACCTTTAGGCAATCTCAGTCCCAGTTATTACTGTCTGTATCAGCCAGGGTTTTACTAGAGGAACAGATATAACACAAGATGTACAAATGTATATGAAATTACAAGATTGGCTTATGACGGTTGGCCACAGAGTCGGATAAGGAGGCCTGCAGAGGGCTTCTGTTCACTGGAGACTGAAGGAGTCAGTCCAAGGTCTGGAGCTCACTGCAGTGTTCCATGCAAGTCCATATCAGGAGGCCGATGGGTCTGCAGCAGAAGGCTGATAAGTCTACACCAGAAGGCTGAAGGGTCCAAGACGGAAGCCGAGGAGTCTGTGCTAGAAGCCAGGAGATGATGTCCAAGCTGACAGGAAAGATCAGAGCTCCTCTGAAGAAAATGGAGTGCTCCATCCTCCCTCAATTCCCTTTAATATCCTTTGAGGATAAGCAGCCTGGGGGGCTCCTCTACACCCTACGGTGTGGAATTGCTGAGCCAATTCAGTTAAGCTCCTAAACTTCTCCAGTTGACACAGTCGATCAACCACTGCACAGTCCTTTCACATCCACTGTCCCCTTCCACTGCTGTGTCTCTCCTCTGGGTCGGCACCGGTCACCGTGTGTCTGCAGATTTGAACCATTCCTCCCACACACAGTGAGTCCTGTCTCAGGGACAAGGCGTCACCAGCTACCTCCTCCTTCACTGAAGTTTCTTTCTTCACTCTCCCCATGGGCTTCAGTTCTCACTTCAGACCCTTCCTGGGTCCAGGTAGCCCATTGCCCTCCTTCTTATCTTCCTTGTGTTGCTACATTCTAATGTCTGGATGGCAATTGTCAGAGAGGCCCTTTTTCTGCTGCTTAGCGCTCCACATCTTCCCCCAAAGTTTATTTTTGTAATAGAAATTAAAGATATAAAAGAATGTATGCAAT
>NW_004524702.1:6916792-6918617 GCF_000260255.1 Octodon degus
CCGGGAGGGAGACAAGAGCAGTTGGGCCTCACTCACAGGCACTGGGGCTGGATTTGTGACCTCCACATCGCTGTGGAGACCCCACCCCCACCAGCACTTGGCTGTGGAGGGAGGAGCCAGTGGCAGTGGGCCTACTCAGGAGCTTTGCCATGGAATTGGACAAAGTATTCCCAAACTAAGGAGGAAAACCTTCACTGTTCTTTCTTCTTGGATCTTTCTCCTCCGATCGACTTTGTGGCCAGCATTTGGCTCTCCCACAACAGAAAATCTATGCTGTATAAAATATTTGTTTCTTGGCTTTAGATCTGACTCTTTCTTCCCTTTGGTGCAGTATTTTCCAGAATTGTGATATTTAAAATGTCACGGGGGAAATACATTTTCCCACTATACCAAGTCGTGATTAATGGGTGTGAATATGGAGCAAGGGTGGAAAAGTTGGAAAAGTAAGATGGAGATTGGCTGAGAAAAGTGACAATGACAACTAGGCTGAAAGATGATTTTCAAGCCCAGCATGGTAGCAGATGCTGGCAACTGAAGCATTCTGGAGCCTGAGGCAGGAGGACTCAATCCAAACCTGGGCAACTTAATGAGACCCTGCCTCAAATTTTAAAACACAAACTTTTAAGAAAAGCAGCTGGGAATGTAGCTCAGTAGTGAGATGGTCGTCGGTTCAATCTCCAGTATTACTACAGAGACAGTATTTGGGGGGGGGAAGAAGGCAAAATCATGACTTTCTTTTAAAAAAAAAAATAATAATAATAGGCTTTCTTCGTCTTTGAGAGGTTGTCACTTAGCCTGGAAAACTATCTCAAACAATGAAAAAATAACTAGGATTTTTGCTTAAAAATCTGACCCGGCCACTTGCCACCCCAATTCAGCTACTAAGTGTGCTGTAACACGAGCACACTTTCCAGGTGCTGGAGTGCAACCTAGGGTGTCTCACTCAAGTTCCCAGTGTCCTGGCTGCTGGGGCTTGCAGCTCAGGCCTACAGAACACAGCACAAAAGCCATCGAGGCTCTTTCCTTTCCAAATCTCCACTCACCCTGCATAGCCCAGGGTGGCAACAGCATTTCTTGGCGGCTCTGCCTGCCAGAGGGGCCTTCTCTGCTGGACACCCTACCCCTCACTTTCTCCTCCTTCAGCCTCTGCTGGCTCCCTGGAATTTTGGTTTCCATCCTCCGGCTTCTTCTTTTTCTTCTTCATCTTTCGTTCCTGGTTCAGCAGAGCGAGCTCTTCATATTTCTCTGTGATGTATTTGAGCAGTGAATTACTCCGTCTGGCTAACAGCTTCACATCTTCAGTGTTAATTGTTAATTTGAGACATGCTTCTTTCCACATGTCTGGCAAACATTTCAAGATGTCCGGCAAAGGTTTCGCACTGCCGGAAGGTCATCTCCGAACCCGCTGCAATGATTTGCTTGCTGAACTGCATCTCTTTGTCCCCTGTCACTTCCCAGCACAGACATCCCACTGTGTAGTGCACGGTTGCCTTGAGCCTCTGCCGGGAAGAGAACTGCTTCTGCTCCTTGGCCTCCTGCTCCTCCTCCATCACTGCAGGCCGCCTGTGACAGGGGCTGAGAGGCAGATGTCTCAGTCGGACTGTCCTGCCGCAGAATCATGACTTTCTTACAGATTTTTAAATGACCATGTCAAGATGGTATGGGACAATCAGACAAAGTTACAACCAATTCAAACGGAAACTGAACAGCATAAACTTTAGATGGAATAAAGAAATGGCAAGGTGATTTGCAAATAGAAGAATCAGACAGGACAGAAATTGTGTATCTATCCGTGACCTACAATTTTCAAAGGATGTGTGCCTTA